>NC_136416.1:147810743-148285743 GCF_051521515.1 Lactuca serriola
ACCTTAACCTTAGCGCAAGTAAGGCATTTACTTACAAAGGTAGCAATTTCTGCTTTCATGTTAGGCCACCAGTACAGTTTCTTAAGATCCAGATACATTATATTTGAACCTGGGTGAACGGAATATCTTGTGTTGTGTGCTTCGGTCAAGACTACGTCTCTGAAACCACTGTGTTTCAGTGTCCAGATTCGGTCCATGAGATAATAGGCTTCGCCACCCTTGACTTCTAGATTCTTTTCCATTCCTCGCAGGGATTCACCCGCCACATTTTCAGGTTGCAAAGCTTCCATTTGTGTCTCCTTAATTTGTGTGGATAAGTGGGAATGGATAGTCATAGTTAGAGATTTGACCCTCCGACTAGTGTATTCCTTTCGACTGAGGGCGTCAGCTACCACGTTGGCCTTGCCAGGATGATAACGAATTTCGCATTCGTAGTCATTTAGTAACTCAACCCATCGTCGTTGTCGCATGTTGAGTTCCTTCTGATCGAAAATGTGTTGAAGGCTCTTGTGATCGGTGAAAATAGTACTCTTTGTTCCGTATAAGTAGTGTCTCTAGATCTTCAGAGCAAATACCACTGCTCCGAACTCAAGATCGTGGGTCATATAGTTCACTCCGTGTGTCTTAAGCTATCGGGAGGCATAAGTAATAACCTTCCCTCTCTACATAAGAACGCAACCAAATCCTTGGTTTGATGCATCGCAATACACTACGAAATCTTCTATCCCTTCGGGGAGGGATAGTATCGGTGCGGTGCACAATGCCTGTTTCAGCGTTGGAACGTCTTCTCTTGTTTCGCTTCCCAGTCAAAGGCCACGCCTTTCTGGGTTAATGTAGTAAGAGGTTTCGCAATGCTAGAGAAGTTCTTTATGAATCTGCGATAGTAGCCGGCGAGACCTAGAAATTCACGAATCTCTGTAGGTGTCTTTGGTGCCGACCAGTTCTCAATGGCCTTAATTTTGGAGGGGTCCACGTATATCCCCTTCTCGCTAACAACGTGGCCCAAAAATTCGACTCTTCGAATCCAAAATTCGCATTTAGAGAACTTCGCATAGAGCTTCTCCGATCACAATGTTTCTAAGACTTTTCGTAAGTGTTGACTATGCTCTTCCCTACTTCGGGAGTAGATAAGTATGTCATCGCTAAAGACGATGACGAACTGATCTAAGAAGGGACGTACACCCTATTCATTAGGTTCATAAATACTGCTCGTGTGTTGGTTAATCCGAACGGCATCACTAGAAATTCGTAGTGTCCATTACGAGTTCGGAATGCTGTCTTGGGAATATCCCCTTCAAGCACTCGTAATTGGTGATATCCGAATCGTAGATCTATCTTCGAGAAGTAGTTTCCTCCTTAAAGTTGATCAAATAGGTCGTCAATACGGGGTAGAGGATAGCGATTTTTGACAGTAAGCTTGTTCAGTACTTTGTAGTCGATGCACATGCGGAACGATCCGTCTTTCTTCTTTACAAACAGGATCGGTGCTCCCCAAGGTGAGAAACTTGGTCTAATGAATCCTTTTTGAAGGAGTTCGTAAAGCTAACTGGAAAGTTCTTGGATCTCTGCTGGTGCTAGGCGATAAGGCGACTTCGCTACTGGGGTAGCCCCTGGAACTAAGTCGATTCTAAACTCGACTTGGCGTTGTGGTGGTAATCCCGGTAGTTCTTCTGGAAAGATATCGGGAAAGTCGCGTACTTCTGGAATGTTCTTGATGTCCTTCAGTTCCTGACTCGTATCGATGATGTGTGCTAGGAATGCTCGACAATCCTTCCGTAAACACTTTCGAGCTTGGATGCACGAAATGATACGAAGGTTTTTACATGATTTGTCGCCGTAAATCACTAATGTTTCGTCGTTAGGAAGGCTAAGACGAACTGCTTTTTCAAAGCACAGGATGTTGGCGCGAAAAAGACATAACCAATCCATGCCGACTATGACGTCGAAACTTTTAATTTGGACCGACATGAGGTTGATTGGGAAAGAATGTCCGTCTAAGGTTAACGTACAATCCATGTATATGCAGTTAGTGTTTTCTGTTTTTCCACTGGCCATCTCTACAGTTAATGATTTTTCTAACTTGCTAGGTTGATGTTTAAGTAAGTGAACAAAGTTTTGACTCACGAAGCTTCTCTCCGCTCCACTATCGAATAATATGCATGCATATGAATTATCAAGAAAGAACGTACCAGCAACTATAGTTGGGTCAGCTACAGCTTCGTCGTGGCCTATTGCCAAAACTCGTCCCACACCGCCGGTGCCTGCTACCTTAGGGCAGTTCCTCTTGTAGTGGCCCACCTCGCCACAACCGTAGCAAGTCTGCCCTACACCCGCACTGGGAACTTGAGTGATCGGCTTTGCGGGGTCTTTGCAGAAACGGGTTGTGTGTCGCTTTCTGTTGCAGTTGGCGCACTGCATTTCCCGACAAGGTCCATGGTGGTGGTAAGTGCATTTGGTGCACTTTGGAAGGTTACCTACATAAGGCTTTGTTGGGTAGGTATTTGTAGGAGTTGTAGTAAGTACAGTGGCAGCATTCACTGAAACCAGTTGTTTCTTTGCGGATTCTTGGGAAGACCTACCCTTCCCTTTATTCCATACCCTCTTCTTGCTATTGTTGTTGTTGTTGTTGTTGTTGCTGTTGTTGTTGTTGTTGTTGTTGTTGTTTCCTTTCTGTGGTTCTGGTGCAGAAACGGTTGAGTTCTGATGACCTCCATAATCAACAAGAGATTGTGCCAGTTCCTTGGCACTTTCAAAGGTGTCAGGTTTTGAAGCTAACACGCTGGACCTAATTTGGGGAGACATCCCCCAAATGTATCTCTCTATCTTCTTGCTCTCAGGAGCAATCATATCTGGGCAAAGGATTGCCAGATCGCAGAACCTGTTGGTATAAGTAGCGATGTCGGTACCAACCATTCCGAGAGTCCATAGTTCGTGTTCGAGCTTTTGAATCTCTCCCCGTGGGCACTATTCTCTCATCATCATGGCTTTTAGGCTCTCCCAGCTTATGGAGTTTGCCACTATTAGGGTAAGTACGTTAACGTGGCCATTCCACCAAGTTAAAGCTCTATCAATAAGGGTGAAAGTTGCAAATTTGACTTTGCTGTGCTCGGGACAAGCGCAGATTTCAAAGACTGACTCCATCCTTTCAATCTACTGCCTCAGGGCTATCACACCACCAGTTCCATAAAACATCCGGGGCTTGGCATTAGTAAAGTCCTTATAGGTGCATTCTCGGGGTAGTCCATGACTCTCGCCATGGTTGGATGGGTATGTGCCAGATCCCGCGCCATTAGTACTCGAGTTATTGATCTGTGACATGGCAGCTGCTACCGCTGCGGTGACTGCTGCTTGGAACATAATAGCTTCAAATTGAGGTGGTGGAGGTGGTGGTGGTACAGGTGCTTCCCCACCGTTGCTTCGCCTTGGATTCCTACGCGGAGGCATCCTTCAACTATAAGTCGAAAAGGTAAAGATAAGAATTCCATAGAATAGAAAATGTATGTGTCTCATGAACTAAATTGCTATAATTCAACAACAGATGCTAGTATGAGTCTTAAAATAGAAGAATGAAAGTTATTTGTAAGACTGAAAGTATGAAACAAGTATTTGGTTTCTCGAAGACTTTTCAAGGTTTGAACGAAATACTCAACGTAGTAATAATAGTGTCACTTATATTAATATAAAAGTTGATACAACGATCATGAAAATTTGACCCCTATAAGGGTCTCCGATTACAAAGTTTGAGAAATTTAAAGACTTTTAGCCGAGTTCCTAAGCTATAACAAAATTTGAGTCTTTGACAAGCACTACTTGCGACATAGGTTGCGCTTGGAGCTTGACTCTGCATCTGATTGCTTTGACTCCATTAGACGCCTATCAAAAGCAACTTGTTGTTCCCTCAGTTCAGCGAGGGCTGCAATCATTTTTGCTTGGAATGCCTCGGTTTGGAGTTGAGCATTGTCTTGTATCTTGTCCAACCTACGGATGTCAGAAGTGTGAACCTGTACTTCCACGTTGACATCCTCGAGTCGGCTAGCTTGAACTCCGGACTGATAGGACTGATTTGCTAGTTTACCCACCATTACTGGGAGTGCCCGATCAGCCGAACCTCCACCGCGGACATCATAGAATTCCCGACACATGCCGTAGGGAGGGCGTATGCCTTGTTGTTGGCTCCAATGATGGAGGTGACTTCCCCAGACGGCAGTCGGTCCTTGAAAGTTCCTTACAAAGACGGGAGGTTGAACGGGTGGTGGATCGATCACTTCTGGCTCTGAGTTGGTACCAGAGTCATCATCCACTTCTATGGGTTCCTCGTCCTCTTCGGGATCATCTTCAACACATCTTCCGTTGCCTTGGTTGGGAAAGTAGGGGTCGCCAGGGTGGTGAAATCCAGCCATTTGACTGTACGAGAAATAGGGTTATAAGAATTGAATAAAGTTGAAACATGCAAAACATGTAAGTTAAACTAGTTTAGGTAGCAAATACAACTATAGTATTTAAATTCTTGTGTTTGATTCTAGTAATGGTTTGGTATGTTTTGACTTGTTGCTTACTACGAGCAATCCTCGATATATATTGGTCCGATCTCAGGCAAATATAGTTGATCACGCTATATTTGTCCAAAATTTGATTACATATATCGAGTCTTAATCGTAGTGTCAACTTGTCTAAATACTTGTTGTATAGTTATATATCATGAAAATAATTTGTTGCATGCATGTAATTGTACTTAAATGAACTATCAATTTAAGTTAAACATAACGCTGCTTAAGCGTAAGAAGAAAAATTGTTTTGTCAGAGAGTCTTATTCCCTTAAGCATTTATAGTTTGTATATCTTATGTGGTTCGACATACTTAGTTCACTATAAACATTGCTCTGATACCAATCTGTCACACCCCCAAACCTTAACGGCGGAAACGTTCAGGGGCGGATGACTTCATGTGGTAACGTAACACATGAATACATAGTAAAGAAAGCAATACAACCATCATATATATAATTGAAAGTTTACATTTGTCAAAAGTTACATGTTCAAAACCAATTACAATATGATGTCAAAATATGAGATTTAACTGGCGCCGCAACATCCCTTCATCAAAAGCATAATGATACCTGAAATTACTGAGTTCCTGGGACATACAAGTAATTTTGAAAGAGTAGATCAGCATTTAAGATGGTGAGTTTCATAAGTATTTAAATGACAAAGTTCGTATGAAATGAAATGTTTTGTCCTTGTTTGTTTGTGTTTAGAAAATCCTATATTTTCTACTAGTATAAAAGTAGCCTTCTCTCAAGACCAATGTTTGTTTCTAAAATGTATGTAAGTGTAAAATAACCAATGTGTTTGAAAACCTTGTAAATCAATGCATTTTTAATACCCCATGTGAGTTTTATAACCATACTTTTGACTCGGAATGCCTATACACAACGTTCTTCAAGCGTTGGAATGTTATGACGTTTGTCACCCCAAATGGTGTACTGTAGCTAACAGTCAGGGCGCGGGTTGTCAAGCCCGTATAGATCTATACACAAACACCATGCTCCCCCTCCAAGGGATTCTGGTATATAATACAGGACTTGAAATGTGTACTCGAACGTACGTGAAGTTAGTGTCTCACAAAAACCGTGGTATAAAAACAGATTTACGTGTTAAAGTGTTCGTTTGTTCTTGTATATGAAAGTGACTTCTTGAAATTCATGTTTCTAGTACGTAAGAGTTAGAAATTTGTTCGTAAAACTATACCTATTATGGTTTTAAAAGTGTGTCTCGTTAGTTTAGAAATACCTAGAAAAGGAATCATTTGTTATGAAAGCATAGATTTTTGTAGAGCCTAAGATAGACAAAGATACATATAATCTAAGAAAATGTTTAGTTTATACATGCATTAGAACAATTTATATTTCAAAAGATAGAATGCTATTGTAACATATTTTATATATGAAAGTTCCCTATAAAGTTTATAAATCACATGTGATTTGGATATATAAAAGCATATAAAATAATTCTTTATGTAACACACGATAATACTCGTGTGTTTTACTTGTATCCCCCCCCCCCACTTGAAAGCATATATAGAATATTTAAAAGGTTAATTAAGGGGTATCAACTCACTTGAAAGTTTGAAGATAGCGAGATGGAAACCGGGCAGAGTTTCGTCTCGGGAAACGGATTTTTCTCGGGATTCTCGGGAATCTCGGGAGTAAAATCGACCTTCGGGACTTGAGCAAAATGACCAGGGCTTCGGGTTTGAACGGGCACGGAAATCGAGGCAAGATCGAGAGAGAAATGAGAGAAATGGGGTGAATTTTCGTGAACCCTCGCATCTCTATTTATAGGGGGTCTGAGAAGCCTCGGTACGCGGGGCGTACGCTCGTACGCAGTGCGTACGCGTATGTCATGCATGACCGAGTCCTCGACTGCCTCACCTTCGGATGGGACGGAAAGGGGGTAGCTTCGCATAGGGGCGACGTGGGCGGACCGAGACCAAGGCCCTCGGGTACGCGGGGCGTACGGGGTTACGCAGCACGTAACTCGGATGAGGACGCTGACTCCTCCTTCGGATATTACCGGATTTTTGAATTAAATTTATATATAATTTATTTCATAAACTTCAAAAAATCATATCTTCTTCATACGAACTCCTTTTTCGATGGTCTTTATATCCACGCGTAGGTGAGACTACGCTCTACAACTTTCGTTTAGACTCTGTTGGCAAATTCCGAAATTATTTTTATTATTTATTTATAAAATGACGTAATTAAGGAATTTCTTTAAAAATTCATAACTTCTTTATCTGACGTCGGTTTTTGCTAGACTTTTCACCGCTGAAATACCATTGTCGAGACCTTCAATTCTCGTTTAGGTCATTCCGGCCAAAAGTCGCTCGATCTCCGATTCGAGTTTTTAGTTGTCTGCTGCTAAGCCGAACTTGGAAAAATCATAACTTCAATATACGAAGTCGGATTTGGGCGTTCTTTTTACGTACGATCATGGTTTAATGACATTTAAACATAGAAGGAATTTAAATAGAAACATTTTGGACATTTTAATATCAAAGTTAATTTTATTAACTCAAAAGTGGTTACAATACTTGACTTTTTAGGTCATTACAAAGAGTTGAAATATCGGGTTGTCACAGTTTCTCCCCATGCTAAAAGGCTTGCAAAGAGGATCTGTTATCAATCACCTGCCACGAAAATCTGCATCACAGTGTTTTTCTAAGTAAAGATAATATATATTTTTTAGTTTGAATTTCGGGTAAGGTGAGCTTACTATGTTTTCAGATATATGGGCGACAGCAATGGCGGCGACACCTACCTTTAGCGGCGACAATGTGATATGTCGCCGCTAAAGGTAGGTGTCGCCGCTAATAGTCCATGACACGGATCCACACTTTAACTTTCTGGTAAATTAAGACCGTCTGATCATGTTTCTACTCCAAAGGCTTGGGTACTCGAGGAATTCACAAAAGCAATACTGGTGACAAAAGTCCTCGCTAAAGACCTAACCGAGTCGCCGCAAATTGTCGAATAAATGACGCATCATTGATTCCCTCCTATGTGTCGCCGCTATTAACAGAAGTCGCCGCTAAAGCCCAAATTGTCACTGGTAAAGGATTCGCCGCTAAAGGTCGACTCAGTTAACCAAAGAAATCAACACCTTTTTCCTTTTCTCTGTTCGCTTCCATCTTGAGCTGCTGCTATGATTTTTTCCTTTCATATTCTTCGTTGATTCACAAATGCACCCATCCAGCAAAACCGAGGTTAAGGATGTTGGCCACATAATAGAAGATACCGACGGTCAAAGTTGAGATTGACCGGCGAGGCTCTTCAATTTCCGGCGACATGCACAAGATTCTGGTGACAATAGGTATTTCCAGCAAAAGATTTATTTTCCTATTGTCATGTAACATCGATTTGTAGCTTACTTTAGTGATTAATTGCAAAATATTTTAATTTTCAGCTCTTAATTAACTTTCCCGACCACCACCGCCGACTACCGCCACCACTGCACCATTTCTTTGATTTCCACAACCACAGGTTCTATTTACTTTTATTTATTTTGAAATTTGATTGTAAATGCAAAATATGCGTAGTTGTATAAATTATGTGAATATTTGATATATGTATTTGAATGTATGAAAATTTGGTGTATATATGTGAATGTATGTGTGTTTGGTGTATATGTTGTATATGAATCTAAAATATGTGTATTTGGTATAAGTGGGATGCTATTATCTATATATGTGAAAGTATATGTGTATTTGGTATAAGTAGGATGTTATTATGTACGTATGTGAATGCATATGTATTTGGTGTATATGTGATATATGAATGCGAAATTTGTGTATTTGGTATAAGTAAGATGTTAATATATGTATATATATATATATAGAAAGAGAGAGAGAGAGAGCTAGGTTCAAATGTTTTTAGCAAGTATTGTGTCCCTAAATGCACCAATGAGAATTCAGAAATAATTAAATCACTAATAAATAATAAAAGGGTATAAGTGTAATCTACACTATAATTAATTATGGTAAAAGAAAATAAATAATCAATATCCCACTAATTTAGGTTATCAGTTTCATATAACACCACCACCGATTCCCACTACTTCTTTAAAAATCATCGTTCTCTCTTCATAGACCCAGAAACCCTTATCCCCTCCTAAATCAGTTTCGACACCACCAGAGCAGTAGCACCACCCCACAGCATCGTAGAACAACCAACTTTATGGATTGGAGAAGAGAATGGGTGGAGCTGGGCCCTTTCGTCAGCGATGGCGCCGACCACCGACGGTACATCAAACAGAGACGTTCGCCAGGGACACGATGATCTCTCAGGTATGCTGATTTTAATTTCCAAGGCTTTTGTATTTCATCAATTTTGAAATTAAGTAACAATGATTTTTATATGATCTTGTTATATGATATTGATGGATTTATGATGAATGAAACAACAGGAAGTAGTGAATAACTTGGAAGATGCACATGAACAAATTGACACTGCAATTTCAATTGCGTTGAAAGAAAGCAAACCAGTGTACATCAGTATAAGTTGTAATCTGCCTAGTATTCCTCATTTTTATCCATCAATGTAAGTCTTATGAGTTATGATCCATTACCATATTTGCAATTTTTGTTTACAAACAACATTCTGTCATGGCCTCCATGTGTTCGATAAAATACCTCAATGAAAAAATAGTTAAAAATCTTTAATGTTTTTACTTCATTTTGTTCCTTATTCCTTTCAGAACTATATAACTCAATTTAGATTGGGTTGGATGTCATTTTCATAACAATACGATGATGTTAGTTCCTTATTCTGTCAGAATTTGCAGTTAAATACATTGAGCATATCGAGAAGAAAATAAGAATAAATAATGAATTATTATTATCGAAATGTTTGTTATCTTTTAGATTTAAACAAATAATTTAAATAATTAAAAGAAACTAATTAATTAACTTTAATTTTGGGAAATTTTAAAATTTATATCAATTTATTAATATTTTTATTACAACTATTACATTAAAATATTATATGTAATTTAATAAAAAAGAAAAAGTTTATAAAATAACATACGAAAAAATAGTAATTTAAAATAACCATAAAATGAAATTTGTCAAATTTAATTAAAATTTGACAAGTGACAAAAAAAAAGTTACATTTGTTAATGAATATTGATCCCAAACTTAAAACTTCTTAAAATATCATTTTTATCCTTTGATTTCTTAAATTTTTGTATTTACCTAGGTAATATATATATATATATATATATATATATATATATATATATATATATATATATATATATATATATAATAGGATATTTCTATAGTTAACACTTTTGGTTTAAATTTGAGTTTTCCTATGTTTCGACATTAATGTTATTTACTTTTTCGTGGGTATTTATGTGTACATCTCCTATATATGAGTCAGGTTACATATAATTTGCTTTCATTCAACGTAAATTAGAAATTTTGTATGTTATTTATTTATTTATTTTTTAAAAACTCACTTTAATTTCTATGTGTGTGTCGATATAAAATCGAGTTTGTCTTCGTTTTGACGTAAATTGTTTTTACATTTTCTACTTATTTTTATATATATGTTTTCTATGTATGCATCAAGTTACATATAATAGGTTTTTTACCGTTAAAAACATATAATATCCTTTTGATTATTTTAGCTTCCATTCTTTAACTCAAAAATAATCTTAATTACTTATTTTTATGTATGTTTTTATATAATTTCAAGTATCTTACATTTCAACGTAAAGTTTGTATGCATTTGCCTGTTTATTTTATGTACATTTCGTATGTATGATGCACTAATACAAAAACACCGTTTTACGACATGCAATGTGTGTCGTAAAACACTCAGACGACACGCAAATGCGTGTAAAGGAAGACTCTGTCATAACAAAAGACGTGTAACAGCTCGGATTCCCAGGTATTAATTATTCTTATAATTTTGGTGATTTGTGAGGAGACTCGGCGAGTTGGAGCTCAAACTCGCCGAGTATGATCGCGGCTTGGGCACGGGTTCGCGTCTGGACTCGGCGAGTCCACGCTGTTTAATGAAACCCTAATTTCCAGGGTATGAGACCTATTTAAAGGGGCTTATGGCCGTCATTTGCGGCCACCAACCCCAGAGAGAACCCTAAAGAGTCTTTGAGCATGTTGTGAGAGAGAAGAGGAAGATCCTTGACTATTTGTGGGTGTTTTTGCATATAAAAGAGGATCAAGGCAAGAGGAGACCAAAGAAGGTGCTAATCCTGTGATTCTTGAGCTCAGAGACTTCATTTGAGGTAACCATTCGTTCCTTTCTCAGTCCTTGGTGTAAATCTTAAAGTTAAGGTTTCTTTGTGGAATGATCCATGGAGCAATTGGCCTCCTCACGTGTTGGTGCTTTAGATCTGGGCCCAAAGAGGTCCAGAGACCCTTTTCCCTCAAGCTTTATGAGTGTTAACGGAGGCCATGAGCTTAGAATAACATTCTAGAGACCATATCATCAAATAAGGCCTTTGAACCTTTGCATGAGCACCAAGATAGTAACTTTACGTGATGTATGTGCTTGGAAGGACTGGATCTATGAGTTATTGGAACGGATCTGACCTCAGGAGTGAGTTTGAGTTTATGCATGGCATAGACTCACCGAGTCTGAAGAACAGACTCGGCGAGTAGCATGAAGATTGTCCATAACCACTCAGCGAGTGGTCTTGCCGAGTTAAGGGGTTGACTCAGTGAGTCAGGGAGAGTCAGAGAGGGTTGACAGGTGGACTGAGTCAAGCTGGAACTCACCGAGTTGTTCTTGAGACTGGGCGAGTTGAGTCGTGGTGGCCCCGCAACTCATGCCAGGTGGAACTCGTCGAGTTAGGAAAATACTCGACGTGTCGAGAGAGGATCCCAGGGAATCAGTGGATGCATATAGACTCACCGAGTCGCTATAGTGCACTCGCCGAGTCCGGTCAAAGTTGACCGTTGACCATTGAGCAGTGTTGACTTGATAGGGGTAGTCAACCTTAGTTGTGAAAGTGTTAATTAGAGATGTATTGTGTTATAGGAGGATTATAGCTCGGGGGATCGAGCGCGAGTGATTTCTGGGATTTGTGAGTTATCGAGATAGGCGAAGTGAGTCTTCTCAGTATACTTTACCTTGAGTAGGTAATCAGAGTTATGTGAGAGTATTTGTATGCTATATGTATGTTATGTGTTGTACTGCATTATTTCTATGTGATTTATGCTATGCATGTTTATAGATTTGGAACCGGAAGGTTCACAGAGATTAGAACCAGAGGGTTCACAGAGTAGGGTCTACGGACCCACAGAGTTATAGCCTCAAGTGGCTAATATGTGTTATGTGTGGTATTTTGGGGAACTCACTAAGCTTTGTGCTTACAGTGTTAGTGTTATTTGTTTCAGGTACTAGTGATGACCGTGGCAATGCGCCGGCTTGATCAGTACACACACACGAGACTTTTATGTTATCAGATCTTGGGATTTTTATGTAGCATGGATTGAGTTTCAAATATTAATGCTTTTATGAATGTTAAATGATTTGTGTTTTTATAAAATGCGAAAAATTGTTTTGAAATTTACGGTGTTAGAAGTTGGTATGAGAGCCTTGGTTTGAGGGATTCGAGTACACCTTCGGGCATATTTGAACTCAAACTGAGGATTTGAGAAGTATTTTCAAAAAGAATAAAAGATTTTTGGAAAAACGCAGAGCAGAGTTGTGTGTACGATCAGTCAGCGCCCGAACGGTGATTTCCCAAAATGCCCTCATGTTATGTGATATTGATATTGATATGATGTATTCTCATGCTAGAGTAGGCTAGGTACTCTTATTAGGACTAGAGTGGCCTGATTTGTGATGCCTTAGCCTAGGGAGAGGTGAGTTGCTATGAGGTGCTTGAGAGTGAGTAGGTAGCAACGAGGGGCTTATGAGAGATCGGTTAGAGAGTGGATTATGCATTATAGAGTACTTGGAATTTGGGATCCGAAGAGGAGGACTTGGGGTGTATTCTGCTACGATGCGGACAGTAGTATTGGGCCCGTACAATTGAAAGCACCGGGGCGGTGTACAGCCCAAGTAGGAATCTTTGGAATACCAAGGATCAAGGAGGAATGAGTTTTCGAGTGTGAGTATGCTCGAATGGATTCTAATTTATCGTATGCTGTATTTCAGAGGTAGATCATGGTGAGGACACGTCTTATGCCTGAGAGTAGTGGGGCCACAGATGAGGAGATCCATCGGATCATCCATGAGGAGGTGGCTGCGGCCATCAGGGCAGAGATACCAGAGATGTTCGGGTCTATTAAGACCACGTTGATTGAGACCTTCGACGAGCGTTATTCCGCTCTTTTTGAGGCTGCTGTTGCAGCGGCCACCGCAGCTATTGCTGCCACGAGGCCGCAGGGTGGTGATGCATTGCTGTTCCGAGAGTTCAGCAACACAAAGCCGCCGGAGTTTGATGGGACCCAGGACCCGGTGGCGGCTATGAGATGGATTTCTGACATAGAGGGATGTTTCTTCACTTGCTCATCTCTTGAGCATTTCAGAGTACGGTTCGCGCTGAACCAGCTTTGCTTGGGAGCGAAGGACTGGTGGAAGTTTGTGACGGCGCACTTTACGCCTGCTGAGCTTGCGACGGTGACCTGGGAGAGGTTCACTGCCATGCTCCGAGATGAGTACATTCCCCAGGTGGAGAGGGAGCGTTTGGCCCAGGAGTTTCTGACCCTCAAGCAGGGTACTGAGTCTGTTACGGTGATTACCAGGATGTTCCACGAGAGGGCGATGTTCTGCCCTGAGAACGTGTCCACTGAGCAGGCACGTATGAGCCGATATTTGAGTATCTTGAGGCGAGACATTCGGGAGTTCGTGGCGAACTCCTCGTACCGAACATTTTCCGAGCTTCAGGAAAATGCCTGGAAGAGGGAGATTGAGCTAGAGACTCGGGCCAGGGAGGAGGCAGAGTCTTAGGGGAGGGATTGGCGACCGGCGCAGTCTCATCCGGCAGCCAAGCGGGCCAAGCCCGTTGATACCAAATCAGGGAGCCAAAAGGGCCGCACTTGTGGGAAGTGCGGAAAGGGTCATGATGGAGTCTGTAGAGCGGGACCTTGCTACAAGTGTGGCAAGGAGGGGCATATGGCCGAGGACTGGCCCAAGGGGTTTGCGGTGTGTTTCCACAGCAACCAGACCGGACACCGGAAGGCAGAGTGTCTGCAATTGCGAGGATCGTCTCAGGGAGCACCTTAGGGATCTGCCCCTGCCGCCATCGGAGCTACCGAGAGTCGGCCAGTGAAGGTCGAGGCACCGAGGGCACGAGGGAGAGCCTTTCAGTTGACCGCGGTGGAGGTCCGCGCAGCGCCCGATGTCGTGGCAGGTATGTATTCTTTCGTGTATTTATTTTGATGTTGAGATATTATGCTTATATTATGTTATGCATAGGTACTTTCCTTGTGAATTCTGTACCTGCCTTGGTGTTAGTTGACTTGGGTGCGAGTCGGTCTTTTGTATCTTTGACTTTTAGTCAGCATATTAGTGTTAGTCGTGAGGCATTGAGTCGGCCTCTGAGAGTTTCCATAGCTGACGAGAGGGTGATATATGTCACGGAGGTTCTCCGAGGGTGCGTGTTCAAGATTTTCGGTGTTAAGTTCCCGATTGATTTGGTTCCTATTGCAATGGGTGATGTTTGTGTCATTGTAGGCATGGACTGGTTGAGCAGATGTGGTGCGGTTATCGACTGCGAGCGACAGCTGGTGACCATACGAGACCCTAGTGGGGGAGTTCTTATGGTGTACGGCGAGGGTACACGTTCTGGATCAGCATTTTGTTAGGCCGCTAGGGTGAGGCAGTGTCTGTAGCATGGTTGTAAGGGTTTTGTGGCGTATGTGATGGATACGCGGGTGGATTCCGAGAGACCGAGGTCAGTCGAGGAGGTTCCGATAGTGCGTGAGTTCCCGGATGTATTTCCAAAGGAGTTGTCGGGTGTGCCTCCCGTGAGGCAAGTGGAGTTCAGTATCGATTTGGTTCCGGGGGCTGTGCCTATCGCTAAGGTGCCTTATCGCCTTGCACCTCCAGAGATGCAAGAGTTATCCTCGCAGCTTCAGGAGCTGCTGGGGAAGGGGTTTATTCGGCTGAGCAGCTCGTCGTGGGGAGTGCCTATCCTGTTTGTCAAGAAGAAGGATGGATCACACCGGATGTACATTGATTACCAGGAGTTGAACAAGCTGACGGTCAAGAACCGTTACCCGTTGCCGAGGATTGACGATTTGTTCGATCAGTTACAGGGAGCATCTTGGTTCTCCAAGATCGATTTGAGGTCTGGATATCATCAGGTGAGGGTGCGAGATGAGGACGTCCAGAAGACAGTGTTCAGGACGCGTTATGGGCATTACGAGTTTGTGTTGATGCCTTTCGGGCTCACCAATGCCCCGACGGTGTTCATGGATCTCATGAACTAAGTGTGCAGGCCGATGCTGGATCGGTCAGTGATTGTATTTATCGACAATATTTTGGTATATTCGAGATCTAGAGAGCAGCATGAGGAGCATTTGAGGGAGATCCTCGGAGTTCTGAGAGCGGAGAGGCTTTATGCCAAATTCTCCATGTGTGATTTCTAGTTGCGAGAGGTCCAGTTCCTGGGTCATCTCGTTAACCAGAAAGGGATATTGGTCGACCCGGCCAAAGTTGAGGCGGTGATGAGTTGGGAGGTGCCGAGGTCACCCTCCGAGATCAGGAGTTTCCTAGGGTTGGCAGGTTATTATCAGAGATTTATCAAAGATTTCTCTAAAATCGCAGTGCCACTCACCAGGTTGACCCGGAAGGGTGTCGCTTTTTCATGGGGCCCCGAGCAGCAGGCCTCCTTTGAGACGCTTCGCCAAAGGTTATGCGAAGCCTCGGTGTTAGCCCTCCCGGAGGGGATGGAGGACTTTGTGGTATACTGTGATGCATCGATCTTGGGGTTGGGAGCAGTGCTGATGCAGAGAGGGCATGTGATAGCATACGCATCGAGGCAAATGAAACCTCATGAGATGAGGTATCCCACCCATGACCTAGAGTTGGGGTCAGTGGTGTTCGCCCTCAAGATTTGGCGTCACTACCTATATGGGGTTCGATGTACGATATACACGGACCATAAGATCTTGAAGTATTTGATGGATCAGCCCAACCTAAACATGCGGCAGAGGAGGTGGTTGGATGTGGTCAAGGATTATGATTGTGAGATTCTGTACCATCCGGGCAAGGCTAATGTGGTAGCCGAAGCCCTGAGCCGCAGGGCGGAGAACGCCCCATTGCGAGGTGTATGTTTGCGATTGACCGTGATGGCTCCGGTGTCGGACACCATTCGTGGAGCACAGGCTGAGGCCATGAGATCGGAGAACGAGAAGAGAGAGCGAGTTGTTGGGTTGGTATCGGAGTTCGTTACCGATAGTCGGGGGCTTATGACCTTTCAGGGGCGTATATGGGTACCGTATGTGGGAGGGGCGCGTACCATTTTGATGGAAGAGGCTCATCGGTCGAAATTTTCGATCCATCCTGGGGCCACTAAGATGTATTTGGACCTGAGGAGAGAGTATTGGTGGCCCTGTATGAAGAGGGATGCTGCGTGGTTTGTTGAGAGATGCTTGACCTGCCGTAGGGTTAAGGCCGAGCACCAGAGACCGCATGGTAAGTTGCAGCCGTTGGAGGTTCCCGAATGGAAGTGGGAACAGATCACCATGGATTTTATCACCAAATTGCCAAGGACTGCCAGGGGAGTTGATACAATTTGGGTGATTGTGGACAGGTTGACGAAGAGCGCTCACTTTCTTGCTATCAGCGAGAGTTCTTCAGCAGAGAAATTGGCAGAGGTGTATGTGAGGGAAATGGTGTCACGGCATGGAGTGCCGATCTCGATTGTTTCAGACCGTGATGTGCGTTTCACTTCCAGATTCTGGAAGAAGTTTCACGAGGAGTTGGGTACTAGACGGCATTTTAGTACCGCATATCACCCCCAGACAGACGGAAAGAGTGAGTGGACGATTCAGACGCTCGAGGACATGCTCCGAGCATGTGTGTTGGATTTTAGGGGAATTTGGGATGCGTACTTGCCCTTGGCAGAGTTTTCCTACAACAACAGCCATCATTCGAGCATTGGTACTTGCCCTTGCCGGGCCCCAATTTGTTGGCGAGAGGTCGGACAGCGTGTGATGGGCAGTACAGAGATCGTGCTTCAGACGACAGAGCAGATCCAACAGGTCAGATAGAGGTTGTTGACCGCTCAGAGTCGTCGGAAGAGTTATGCAGACAGACGCCGGTCCGAGCCTGAGTTTCAGGTCGGCGACCTTGTGCTCCTGCAGGTCTCTCCTTGGAAATGAGTGATTTGATTCAGGAAGAGGGGCAAGTTGGGGCCCCGATATATTGGTCCATTCCGAGTGATCGCGAGGGTAGGCAGGGTAGCCTATCGTTTGGATTTGCCAGCAAAGTTGGGGCAGATTCACGACACTTTCCATGTGTCGCAACTGCGGAAGTGTATAGCCGATGAGTCAGCAGTGGTTCCATTAGAGGATATTCAGGTGGATGCGAGCCTGAATTATGCTGAGAGACCAGTGGCGATCAGAGGTCAGAAAATCAAGGTTCTGAGGAACAAGGAGGAACCCTTGGTTTTGGGTCAGTGGCAGCATCGGAAGGGGTCTGAGATGACTTAGGAGCCGGAGCGTGAGATGCGTGAGCAGCATCGGGAGATATTTACAGAGTGAGACTTCGAGGGCGAAGTGTAGTTCTAGTGGGGGAGAATTGCAACAGCCCGAATTCCCAGGTATTAATTATTCTTATAATTTTGGTGATTTGTGAGGAGACTCGGCGAGTTGGAGCTCAAACTCGCCGAGTATGATCGCAGCTTGGGCACGGGTTCGCGTCTGGACTCGACGAGTCCAAAATGTGGACTCGGCGAGTCCACGTTGTTTAATGAAACCCTAATTTCCAGGGTATGAGACCTATTTAAAGGGGCTTATGGCCGTCATTTGCGGCCACCAACCCCAGAGAGAACCCAAAGAGTCTTTGAGCATGTTGTGAGAGAGAAGAGGAAGATCCTTGACTATTTGTGGGTGTTTTTGCATATAGAAGAGGATCAAGGCAAGAAGAGACCAAAGAAGGTGCTAATCCTGTGATTCTTGAGCTCAGAGACTTCATTTCAGGTAACCATTCGTTCCTTTCTCAGTCCTTGGTGTAAATCTTAGAGTTAGGGTTTCTTTGTTGAATGATTCATGGAGCAATTGGCCTCCTCACATGTTGGTGCTTTAGATCTAGGCCCAAAGAGGTCCAGGGACCCTTTTCCCTCAAGCTTTATGAGTGTTAATGGAGGCCATGAGCTTAGAATAGCATTCTAGAGACCATATCATCAAATAAAGCCTTTGAACCTTTGCATGAGCACCAAGATAATAACTTTACGTGATGTATGTGCTTGGAAGGACTAGATCTATGAGTTATTGGAACGGATCTGACCTCAGGAGTGAGTTTGAGTTTATACATGGCATAGACTCGCCGAGTCTGAAGAACAGACTTGGTAAGTAGCATGAAGAATATCCATAACCACTCAGCGAGTGGTCTTGCCGAGTTAAGGGGTTGACTCAGTGAGTTAGGGAGAGTCAGAGAGGGTTGACAGGTGGACTGAGTCAAGCTGGAACTCGCCGAGTTGTTCTTGAGACTCGACGAGTTGAGTAATGGTGGCCCCGCAACTCATGCCAGGTGGAACTCGTCGAGTTAGGAAAATACTCGACGTGTCGAGAGAGGATCCCAGGGAATCAGTGGATGCGTATAGACTCGCCGAGTCGCTATAGTGCACTCGCTGAGTCCGGTCAAAGTTGACCGTTGACAATTGACCAGTGTTGACTTGATATGGGTAGTCAACCTTAGTTGTGAAAGTGTTAATTAGAGATGTATTGTGTTATAGGAGGATTATAGCTCGGGGGATCGAGCGCGAGTGATTTCCGGGATTTGCGAGTTATCGAGATACGCGAGGTGAGTCTTCTCACTATACTTTACCTTGAGTAGGTAATCAGAGTTATGTGACAGAGTATTTGTATGCTATATGTATTTTATGTGTTTTACTGCATTATTTCTATGTGATTTATGCTGTGCATTTTTATAGAGTTGGAACCGAAAGGTTCACAGAGATTAGAACCAGAGGGTTCACAGAGTAGGGTCTACGGACCCACATAGTTATAGCCTCGAGTGGCTAATATGTGTTATGTGTGGTATTTTGGGGAACTCACTAAGCTTTATGCTTACAGTGTTAGTGTTATTTGTTTCAGGTACTAGTGATGACCGTGGGAAGGCGCCGGCTTGATCAGTACACACACACAGGATTTTTATGTTATCAGATCTTGGGATTTTTATGTAGCATGGATTGAGTTTCAAATATTAATGCTTTTGTGAATGTTAAATGATTTGTGTTTGTATAAAATGCGAAAAATTGTTTTGAAATTTACGGTGTTACAAGACGACACGCAAATGCGCATCGCCTATTTACGACGCTCTCTTACGACACGCGATGTGTGTTAAGGAATGCCCTTTCATAAATATGACAATACGCTTTGCGTGTCGTAACATTACGACTCGCATTGTGTATCATTAAAGTCCCCGTCATAAAGAAAGAGGACACACTTTTTTGCATGTCATAGTTTTAAATGTTTTAAAAATTATATATTTTGATAGATTTAGTAATTTTAACTCTAAATAACACACTAGAAGTCTCATAATAAAAAATCAAATACAATAAATATGAAAAAAATTCATTAAACTAATATGTCAGATACAAATTATCATTTCAATAGTAAGTAAATGTAATACATTGCTAATATTGCATAATATTTATTATAGGAAAAAGAAAACATGTACAGCTGGTTGGATCCCTTTAAGTGCTTGATTTGCCATAAATTCCTCCTAATTATCCATCCCACTACCCCTACAGTTCAAAGCACTAAAATCAGTTCAAGAAAACAAAAGCCTGTTATGAATAGTTTTGAGTAGATCCAATAAAAAATGTGTTAATGGATTTATATGTGTTAAAAAATATACCTTAAAGCAAAGACAATTCTTTTAGGCTTCTTGTATTTGATCTTCTTTTCATATCAACAAGCTTGGGGTCATCATTCATGTGTTTTTTTGAATATACACACAAGTTTCTCCCCATGCTAAAAGGCTTGCAAAGAGGATCTGTTATCACTCAATCACCTGCCACGGAAATTTGCATCACAGTGTTTTTCTAAGTAAAGATAATATAGATTTTTTTAGTTTGAATTTCGGGTAAGGTGAGCTTACTATGTTTTCAGATATATGGGCGACAACAATAGCGGCGACACCTACCTTTAGCGGCGACAATGTGATATGTCGCCGCTAAATGAAGGTGTCGCCGCTAATAGTCCATGACACGGATCCACACTTTAACTTTTTGGTAAATTAAGACCGTCTGATCATGTTTCTAATCTAAAGGCTAGGGTACTCGAGGAATGCACAGAACCAATACAGGTGACAAAAGTCCTCGCTAAAGACCTAACCGAGTCGCCACAAATTGTCGAATAAATGACGCAACATTGATTCCCTCCTATGTGTCGCCGCTATTAACAGAAGTCGCTGCTAAAGCCCAGATTGTCACTGGTAAAGGATTCGCCGCTAAAGGTCGATGCAGTTAACCAAAGAAATCGACACCTTTTTCCTTTTCTCTGTTCGCTTCCATCTTGAGTTGTTGTTATGATTTTTTGCTTTCATATTCTTCGTCGATTCACAACTGCACCGATCCAGCAAAACCGAGATTAAGGATGTTGGCCACATAATGGAAGATACCGACGGTCAAAGTTGAGACTGACTGGCTAGGCTCATCAATTTCCGGCGACATGCACAAGATTCTGGTGACAATAGGTATTTCCAGCGAAAGATTTCTTTCCTTATTGTCATCTAACATCGATATGTAGCTTACTTTAGGGATTAATTGTAACATCCCAGAATATCAAGAGTAGAGTTGAAGGGCTAAAAGTGTGAGTGTGAGAGGGTAACTCGGCGAGTCCACGAGTGGACTCGGCGAGTAGGGTCGCGACTCTGGTCGCGTGTTAAGTGACCAACTCGGCGAGTAGCATGGATCGACTCGGCGAGTTGGTGCTGAGTGGAGAAAACCCTAATTTCGGAGGTTGAGCCCTATATAAAGAACATAACACTTCTTCCCCAGCCTCTTTACCTACCCTTTGAGTTCCAAAAACCCTAAATTTGAGTGAGCCTTCCTTGGTGAGAGATTAGAGCCTTGGAGGAGGTAATCTTGGAAGGAAATTGAAGAGCAAGAAGAGTGGAGCAAGGGGCTTTGCAGAGAATTCGTTCATTCATCAGTGGGAGCCTTCATTTGAGGTAATAATCTTCTGTTTGAGCCTTTGTACATCTAGATCTATCATTTGTGGGGGGTTTTAGGGCATAAATGAGGTCCATCTCAAGTTTGGTGTAAGATTTGAGGTTGCTACCTCAGATCTAGGTTGTTAATGATCCAGAAAGCCATAAAGTCCATGCTCAAGAGTTGTTGGTGAAGTTCTTTTGTCCCAAACCCTAGCCCTAGAGTGTAAAATGCCTAGATCTCCTTGGATCCACATAAATTTTGCCACTTTACGTGATGGATATCTTGTAGAAGGGTAGATCTATGATTTAGACCTTCTGCATGGCTTGGAAAGCCTCTGTATGGTTTCAGATCTACGGGTACTCGGTGAGTCACAAGGGTGTACTCGGGGAGTTGGATGAAGATAGGCAGGAACTTGGCGAGTTGGAAGAACAACTCGGCGAGTTGGTTGTAGATAGCCTTGGACTCTGCGAGTCTATTCTTGGACTCGGCGAGTTTGGTCGTGAGGTCCTAACCTTTCTTCTGGTTGAGCTGTGAATCGGCGAGTCAAGGGATGACTCGGTGAGTCGAGTGTGAAAGGACTCAAAGTTATTGGACTCGGCGAGTCTCGGGGTGACTCGACGAGTTGAATCGTGGATTGGGGAAGTTCTGCGCATGGGGACTCGGTGAGTCATCGTGTTGACTCGGCAAGTAGAGACAGTCAGGGGTTGACTTTGACTTTGACTTAGACCAAGCGTTGACCAGTTGATTTCCAGGGGCATTTTGGTAATTGTTGGCATTTTTTTAGTTCAGTGTTTTGGTGTTGGCTAGTGGTGGAGATCATATCAGTGGTCGGAGCAGCTTGGGTTTACCTGTTCAGTCGACAGTTGCGAGGTGAGTTATCCTCACTATATCAACAGGGTCTACGGCACCAAGGCTGGCCCTTTATCGGATTGTGATCCGGGTATCGTTGTTATGTTATTGCTTTGCTATGTTGCATCCTGGTAGTCGGGATGGTGTATGTTAGAGACCTGGTTAAGGTCGGAATCCTGGTATATAGGATGCTGCTATGCTAGTGACCGGTTAGGTCGGTATCCTGGTTTTGACGACGTTATGCTTTGTGATCTGCTAGATCGGTGTGATTGGATGTGAATTGTTATATGTTTGAATGTTTATGTGCACATGGTTGTTGGACTAGGGTGGGTTGAGGCGGGACCTGCTTTGTGGTGTAGGCCAACATACCCAGGGCGGACCGGTTATCCCGAAGGCCCAGCAAGCGGTCCGGATAGGCTGTAGGCCCCAAAGAGGGCGTACCAAACGTGTCGAGGTTCGAAGAGTGGACCAGGCAGACTGAAGGCCCAGTACGGGCGGACCAGTCATACTGTAGACTCAGGGAGTGGACCAGGTGGATTGAAGGCCCGGTGCGGGCGGACCAATCACACTGTAGACTTGATGTGTGTGGTTAGACTCGGAGGGTGGACCAGGTGGACTAAAGGTCGATGCAGCGGACCAGTCACCCAGTAGACCCGAAGTGCATGGCTGTTCTGTGTTCTGTTATGATATGGCATATTATGCGTGTATGGTATATGTGGTTGGTATTTTTGGGATATCTCACTAAGCTTTCGGGCTTACAGTTGTGGTTTAATGTCTTTCAGGTTCTTCAGGAGATCGTGGCAAGGCAAAGGCGTGATCGTACCGCTCCTCATGATTATGTTTTGTGATGTGATTCTGGGAAGACTCTAAAATAATTGTATTGAAAAACTTTTTGTAATAATTTTATGAAATCGGGTTGTTTTTGAAAAGTTTAAATTGGTTGGAATTTTATGGTCGTTACAAGTTGGTATCAGAGCCTTGGTTTCAGTGAATTGGAGGAACATTCGTGTGAATCCAGTCTCAAATCGAGGAGGGTTTTCAAAAGAGAATTTAAAATGGTTTTCAAATGAGTAAAGGAGGACGCAGAGGTACAATCAGCCAGAGCCAGTAAATAACCCCAAAATACCATACATGATATTTGTTTTGAGCTTTGATAGAACAACATGCTAGTACTAGGCTAGGGATCTTCAGGATTTCATGATAATGTTGCCTGATTTATGATGCCTGTTAACCTAGGGTTTCCTTTGTGGGAGATTTCCAGTGTTCCTCTAGGAGTGAGGGTTGAGTGCTTGTTATGTATGTTCTTCACTAGGGTGTTGTGGTATAATTGATACAAATATGGGTAGGTGTGGAAGGTAGTATAGGCCCGTACTACTGAAAGCACAGGACCCATACGTATATCAAAGAAACCATGACCTCTAGGGTTGGGTTGGGAGTTGGTTCCCGGGTTTGTGGGCAGTATCTGAGATCTTGTGGTGTTTTTCAGTATGGTGGTTACGAGGCATGCTGGGAGCGGATCCGGGTCAGGATCGGGAGCAGGAGAGGGAGGTCAGGGCGGGTCAGTACCGCCCGAGGTGATTGGTCAGATGAGCACGTGCGAGTTGGATGTGAGGATTCGTGAGATCCGGCATGATGAGGTTGCTGTGTTGTTCCGGGTTGAGTTACCGGAACTGTTTGGGTCGATCAAGACCGCCATGGTTGAGTATTTTGATGGCGCTATGCGGCTCTCACAGAGACGGCTGTCGCGGCGGCTACAGCGGTTGTAGCAGCGACAGGGGGAGGCGCTGGTCAGTGCTTTTAGTATCGAGACTTCGATAATACGAAGCCTCCTACCTTCGATGGAGTTCAGGACCCGATTGTTGCTATGAGATGGTTGTCGGACGTGGAGGGGTATTTGTTCACGAGTTCGTGCCCTGCTGATCAAAGGGTGAGGTGTGCTCTGAACCTGTTGAGGCTCGAGGCGAAGGATTGGTGGAGATTGACCACGGGTTCATATTCGGATGCGCAGAGGGCTGTGGTTTCATGGGATCAGTTCCAAGAGATGTTCAGCACTCGTTATGTTCTGTGGGTTGAGTAGGAGAGATTGGCACAGGAGTTCCTAGAGCTGAAGCAGGATTCGGAGTCGGTGACGGAGATCACCAGGATGTTCACTGAGAGGGCAATGTTTTGCCCGGAGTTCGCTTCAGAGCAGGCACAGATGTCCCGATATCTGAGTATGCTCAAGAGGGATATTAGGCAGTTTGTTTCTACGTAGAGGTGCGAGACTTTTTTGGAGTTGCAAGAGGCCGCCATGCGGCGTGAGTTGGAGATTGAGTTGCAGTTGCGGGAGCAGAGGCAGGCTCTGGTGCAGTCGCAGCCGGCGCCGAAACGGTCCAAGACCGTTGATTCTAGATTGGGAGATTAGAGCAGCCACACTTGTGGGAAGTGTGGGAAGGGTCACACCGGGGTTTGTAGGTCCGGTGGTGCATGCCGCAAGTGCGGAAAGGAGGGGCACTTTCTGAGGGATTGTCGGCAGGCAGCCCTGGGTCGGGATTTGAGGATTTGTTATCATTGTCATCAGGTCGGACACTTAAGGGTCAACTGTCCACAACTTACTGCAGGACCGGTGCAGGCTCCAGCACCGGCCACTTTGAGGATTACGGGTGGAGGTCAGGGTGGAGCGGAGTCCCCAAGGGCTCAAGGTCGTGCTTTTCAGCTTACAGCAGAGGAGGTCAGGGCAGTGCCGGATGCAGCTGCAGGTATGTTTCTTTCTTGATGTCTTGTTATCTTGTGATTATTTTGGAGTATTGTATAATTGCTAGTCTCGTTGTGTGGTTTTTGGTATTGTATTCTTTGTTCCTTGAGGGTTATGGTATGGTTAAGCGTTTGGTGTTGGGTATTTCGTTGGTTATCTTTCATGAGGGTTATTAGTGGGAATCTGGCATTTGGTCTGAATGTTGGGCAACATCTACAGTCTGAGGAGTGGTTGGCTGAAGGTCGGGTTTCTTTCGACCCGTGATGATCCATGATAATATGTGATTTTGTGAAGGTTGCTCATTCTAGTGGGAACTAGATTGCGTGTAAGGGATTGCGTCGTGTAGGGTTGATAAGGGAGGTCGATGATGGCAACTGGTGGTTGATAGTCAGTGCTCTAAGTGGGGGAGAATTGGAAAATTCCCCAGAAGATCGATGGTCATGAGAGGTTGTTTAGCTGCTTGGGATTCAGCAGTGGTTCTGTCAGCCAAGAGTGTAGGTGGGTATGAGTAAGTGACAGGCAAGCGGGGCGGGATACAGACCGAGGGTGATTGATTGTGGAAGGCCTGGAATCAGGCCGGGATGGAGTATGTAGGGTAGAGATGGAGTGTGTGTGTGTGTATATATATATATATATATATATATATATATATGATTGATTATCATTACATTATAAAAAAATCTATACTACTCGTATTAAAACATGGATTATAATTACATTATAAAAAATCCATACTAGTAGTATATGTTGATTGAAATAAGCAACTTGTGATCCCAATCTTCCACAAAATGTCCACAAATGTTGTGTTTTGGCAAATGCTTTGTGAGGGAAGAAAACTCATAAAGTGATTGTGTTTTTCTTCTTTTCTTAAAATTTTATTACTATTTCGTAACCGGGGTAACCCATTTTTATGTCATCAAAATTTCAAATTTAACCATTTCTTAGAATAACAAATTTCAAATTTTAATTTAATTACTATTTACAAACTAATTCAAAACTAGCTAATTTTTGGTGTTATATATATATATATATATATATATATATATATATATATATATATATATAATAGTAAGATTTTATAAAAGTACAACCTTACAAATAAAAAATTTTAATTTTAATTTTTTTAATTTTATTATTTATTTTTTTGAGTCACGTGTGTATTTTTAAAACAAAAGTTAGAAATTGTTACTTTTTCATGTCTTTTTTAGTTTTAAATTTTTTTATTTGTAACATATTTATAGAATGCTATATATATATATATATATATATATATATATATATATATATATATATATATATATATATATAATGTCGACGGAAAAAAAGAACAACCTAATAACTCTAGTACAATAGAAAACAACAAAATAAAGTAAATCACTACAATAGAAAAGAACATCATAATATATTTGTTTAAAAGTAGGATGATAATTTTTGTAAAAAAAAACAACAATGTGGATTGTGAAAAAAAAACAATGCTAATTCCGTAGACTAAATTCTAAACCTGAAATTATGTTTCAGCAACATCATGTCTATTGATAAAAGCTGGACTAGTAATCCAGATGAAAACTATCCCGAGTTCCAAGCACGACTCAAAGCTTATATCGAGAAGTTCAAGACACGCATTGATAGTAATGGTAAAATCAAATGTACGTGTCAAAAATGTGATAATTAACGGTTACCTGAAGTACCCGACTATAGTGGAACGCTATATATTTATAAATGGTTTCAGTAAGTCCTACAAAATTTGGATCTATCATGATAAATCTTTTATTCCTCCAGTCGTTTTGGCAAGTAACGAAATGGTCGATATAATCGATGATGTGATGTGGGAGTCGAGAGAAAATGATATCAATCTCGATGAAGGAACCTCGAATACAAGGGGTAGCGGTATGGATGTTGATTTTGCACAATTGTTAGAAGAAGTGGAAACTAAATTGTATCATGGTTGCCCCTTTTCTTCCTTTGAGTTAATAGCAAAGTTAATGCATATCAAGGTAAACAAGAAATGGACTGATAGTTCATTTGATCAACTCCTTGAGTTTTTTCAATCAGCATTTCGCAAAGACCACAAGGTTCCCCTTTCACATTATCTAGCCAAAAAGAAATTGAAGTCTATTGGTCTAGGGTATGAGTTGATACATGTGTGCAAAAACGATTGTTTTCTCTTTTGGAAAGAACACGATTCACTGCAAGTTTGTCCCATTTGTAAAGAGAGTCGATGGATCGATAAAAACACCAAGGGTAAGAAAGTAGCTCATAAGGTATTACGGTACTTTTCTATGACCCTAGACTACGACGTTTATATTGTTCGAGGCACACTACCAAAAATATGATTTGGCATATTACCCGACGTTCAGTAGATGGTGTGATGCGTCATCCTGTTGATGGGGAACATTGGCAAGATTTTGATAAAAAATACCCCGACTTCTCGAGTGAACCCCATAACATACGCCTAGGTCTTTTAGCTGACAGTTTTAATCCATTTGGAAACATGTGTAATCCACATAGCACATGGACGGTCATACTCACCACATACAATTTGCCACCCTGACTTTGTATGAAAGAGTCATCATTTATGTTGACTTTGTTGATTCCTAGCCCGAAAGCTCCTGGTAAGAATATAGATGTTTTCCTTAGGTCATTGGTGGAAGAGCTTAAACATTTCTAGATCTCATGCATGTCCAAAAAAATGTGCACGAGAGTTTGTTAGGTACTCTTATAATGAATGATAAAAGTAAAGACACATCAAATGCCCGAGAGGACTTGAGAATTCTAAACATTCAGAGAAATGAATGGTTGCAAAAAATGGTGACAAGTTTCATAGAGCCCATGCAATATACTCTTTCACGAAATCTAGTCGACAACTCTTTTGTTAATTTATAAAAGATGCTAAACTGTCGGATGGGTTTGGTTCTAACATCAGTAAGAAAGTGAACGATACCAATACTAATATTATAGGGTTTAAAGTGCATGACCATCACATTCTTATGCAACGTTTGATACCAATTGAAGCTAGAGGGTTGTTAGACAAAAACACTTATACACCTATTGCAGGCCTTTGTATGTTTTTCAAGCAACTTTATTCTAAAACATTAAAGACGGAGGTATGAGGAAAGCAAAAGTAGACATTATCGCAATCTTATGCAAGTTAGAATTGATTTATCCTCCAGCATTTTTTGACATTATGGTTAATTTTCTTTTGCATTTATCTGATGATGTGATTGTCGGAGGCCCAGTATGTATGAGATAGATGTATCCGTTCGAAAGGTATATGGAAAAACTAGAAAACTATGTCAGAAACAAGGCGAGGCCGAAAGGTTCTATAGCTAAGGGTTATTGTGACATCTCCAAAATCACAGCCATAAAAGACCGGTTTCATTTATGCTATTAAAATAATTTCAGAGTGAATCCATTGATTTAAAACGAGTTGCGGAATTTGTCCCCAAAACATTACATGATAAAATAATGTTTATCAAAGCATTTCTTAAAGAAATGTATTTTCATTATATATCAAAACTCGGGATGTCATGTTCCGATACAGACACAAAAGCATAATCAATAAAACATAGACCTTACACAGTTTTATACAACTACTGGTCTATAACAAAAATATCTTCACAAGTTCCCCAACTTATGCTCTCGCGCCACTACCTGTAATACAAAGAAATTGAGTGGGTCAGGCTTGAGAGCCTAGTGAGCATATAGGTTTTTCAAACCACAATAAATAATTATATTTAATTTGACCAACCAACAATAACCCAATTACCCATTCCCATTATCTTCACTTTACGTCCCTAAAACAACAACTATTACAAGGGACCTAATCTAGGATTTTCATCGGGACGGACACTACTGTAGAGGGGTTTCCTCGACAATTAATGTCCTAAGGCAACCATGAGGGGGCAGAGAATACAGCAAATGAACACCCAAGTTCACCAACACCTACAGGTTATGAGCCTGCTAGCATCCCATAGGACAGTCTAGAAAGAGTCTGTGGTGGTCATCCACATTTTGCTGAATGACTAGAACACAATCACATCGAGGCCTCTCATCAGTTTATCACACATCAACTATCTACCCAAGTTCTTCCCAACATTTTTGTAGATAACAACATACATATGAATTCGTATGCAACTTAAAAACTGATAAGATACTCATTCAATACTCATCCCAAATAAACAGATAACATATATATACACGTATATTTATACACACGTAACACGTATGCTAAAGTAGATACTTCATATCTATGTGTTAGAAGAAATGGAATATACACCCACTTGATAAGAAGATGATCGGACAGCACCTCGTCTATTAAAATAATATTTTCCGATAAAACCGGGACGTTTTCTCCAAAACTGGGCTTTATGCGGGCAAAGTTTCGGCTCGAAAACTTTATTATCGGGATCCTCGGGGCTTCGGGACTTGCTTCGGGTCTCGGGAAT
Source organism: Lactuca serriola (assembly GCF_051521515.1). Classification (NCBI taxonomy): domain Eukaryota; kingdom Viridiplantae; phylum Streptophyta; class Magnoliopsida; order Asterales; family Asteraceae; genus Lactuca; species Lactuca serriola. The sequence goes on from NC_136416.1 coordinate 147,839,642, forward strand.
GATACCGTGGCTTCGGGGTATTTCTTGCACGCAAAACGATGCAAAAATGAGAGAGAAAGGAACAAATTTGGCAAAACGATCGGCAACCCTCGACTTCTATTTAGAGGGGTTGAAACCCCGATTTACGCTCGGCGTAAATCCTGATTACGCTGGCCGTAATGCCTCTACAAGCATTACGCTGGGAGTACTTAGGTTACGCTAGGCGTAATCTTCAGATCAGATCGGCTGAGTCACGGATTCGGATATTATCCGAATATAGAATAAAATTTATATATTCTAATTATTTAAAAACTTCAGAAAAACATATCTTCCTCATACAACCTCCGTTTTGACGTTCTTTATATCCACGCGTAGGTGAGACTACGATCTACAACTTTCGTTTAGACTACGTCGGCTAATTTTGATTTTATTTTTATTATATTATTTTTAGTAAGCCGGGATAGGAGAACTCCGTTATTAAATCCTAAATTCTCCATCCGACGTCCATTTTCGTCTGTCTTTTCACTGTTGGACTTCTATCGACGAGATCTTCAATTCTCATTTAGATTGTTTCGGCCAAATATCACTCGATCTCTATTTCGAGATTTAGGCTGCATACTGCTAAGTCGAAACTTTGAAAAATCATAACGTCTTCATACGAAGTAAGATTTAGACGTTCTTCTTATGCACGCTCTTAGTTTAACTTATTCTATGACTTCTATTTAGATGAATAAGGCTAAATATCGCTCTAGCGTAAATTCACTATTTACGTCACGCAGTGTCGCGCCGGTACTGTCGTGAAACTTCGAAAGGTCATAACTTCTTCATTATAACTCAGATTTCAGCATTCTTTATATATTCGGAAACCTTGCCGTGACAACTACCACATCCTTCATAGATATTAGGTTTATCTAACATTTCATTTTGACGCTTATTTTTATGCTTAATTCATTTAAGTCAGGCAATTAAGCACAAAACACATAATACTAAAATAATAAATCTTTATTATTTCAAGACGGGTTACAAAGGTTAACCAAGACTATTACATCATCATTAATGTCTAGCCTAAAAACACGGGCATTACAATTCTCTCCACCTTAGGATGATTCCGTCCCCGGAATCACATATCAGCAAACAAATGCGGATAGCGACTCAACATGCCACTCTCCGTCTCCCAGGTGAGATTTTGCCCATTTGTATGTTTCCATCGGACAAGAACTAACTCGACCATCTTGCGTCGCAACTTCTTAGTCCTTCGGTCAACGATTGGCTATGGTTCTTTAATCAACCTTTTGTTCTCATCAATTCTAAATTCAGAAATTGGAATTATATCGGGAACTTCTCCCGTGAATTTCCTCAAATAACACACATGGAAAGTGTTATGAATTCCATTCAGTTCTTCGGGTAATTCGAGCTTGTAAGCTTGGTTCCCAACCATTTGAAGAACTTTAAACGGTCCAATAAACCTTGGAATTAACTTTCCCCTTTTAACAAATCGTATAAGTCCCTTCCAAGGTGAGACATTAAGCAAAACCGAATCTCCAACTTTAAGTCATCGGTCTTCGCTTATTGTCAGCATAACTCTTTTGACGATCCTGAGCTGCTAACATTCTCTCCCTAATTATTTTCAACTTTTCAGCAGTTTAATGGACTATCTCCAATCCCATAAACTGCTTTTCCCTAGCCTCAAGCCAACAAGACGGCGTACGACATTTTTGTCCGTACATAGCTTGATAAGGTGCCATCTTTATGCTCGAGTGGAAACTATTATTGTAGGAGAATTCTACCAAAGATAAATGTTAATCCCAGCTACCTTGGAATTCCAAGGTTCATGCTCTAAGCATATCTTCAAGCGTTTGTATCGTTTGTTTGCTCTGCCCATCAGTCTGTGGATGGTAAGTTGTACTCAAACACAACTTGGGACCCAATTCCTCTTGTAGACTTCTCCAAAATTGTGAGGTGAAACGGCTGTCACGATCTGACACAATCGTTAACAGAACACCGTGAAGCCTCACAATTTCCTTCACGTAAGAATTCGCAATTTATCCATTGACGATTTCTCATTAGCTGCTATGAAATGTGCACTCTTGGTGAAGCGATCAACGACCACCCAAATCATGTCGTGACCATTCTTTGTTCTAGGCAGTTTAGTGACAAAATCCATAGTAATGTCTTCCGATTTACTCATAGGCACAAGTAAAGGTTCCAAACTCCCTTATGGTTTCTGATGTTGTCCCATGACTTGCGCACATGCCACACACTCCACCACGTATTTTGCAATATCAAGCTTCATCGTTGGCTACCAGTAATAGGGTTTCAGGTCCCTATACATTTTAGAGCTACCGGGATGAATTGAGTACATTGTTTTGTGAGCTTCTTCCATCAAAAGATCTCTTCTTCCTCCTGACTTAGGCAACCAAATTCGATCTTGGAATACCTTCAGTCCATGACCATTTTTATCAAACACCAACGTTTTTCCAAAATGACAAGCCTACATTTGGTTTTTATCTTCTTTGAAAATGATATGCAAATGAAAAGTTGTAGTTTCGTTTTTGATGAATAACTCATTGGCAACATATGAATACAAAGTCAAGGTTTGATTTAGTTTAATATTCGATACAAATTCATAGTCATGATTTTTTGAAATCTTTATAAAGTCAATGCGTTAAACGACGAATTTGTCTCATGTCAAAATCATGTGGGGCTGTCAATATCATTACCAACTTTTCGTGTTGTGTATTACAATAACTAATCACGTGCACGTAAGAATGGAAAATTTACAGTTTGTTATACCGATTTAACTTTTAGATCTTCCCACGTATTAAAAACTTAGTACTATCAAACCATTCTGGATTCGAATTATAACATCCGTCAATAATCAATTAATTGCACTACAAACCCGACGTATTTCTCCTTGAGTCCCCGTTTTCACCTCAATATTACCCATCCTCACCATTGATCTTGCAAACTCAACGTTAAAAGTCAATCCAAGGAGTCCCCTAACTCCAAGAAACCGTTGCCATAACCTTTGTGTTGTTGGGTTGCTCCATAGCGCTTGATGATACTCAAGTACACCTCTCCCGTTCCTCAGGTTTGCATAGTATGAATTGTCAAACCTGTTTTGGCTTCCTGTAACTAGACCCACACGCCTTGAACCATCTCCTCCGTTGGGGCACAAGTTTTGGAGTGTGGGAAGGAAGGCTTGGTTAATAGATGGGTCGGGTCCATTAGTGTTGTTGAAGTTCTATAGTTTGTAGCTGAACAATGCATAGGCTGTTGTCCTGATGGTGTTCTCTCTTGGAAATCAGTAAAACCCATGGACGCATCAGTTTAATACATTGATAGTAAGTGTTGCAACGGTTGAAGTGTTATATATGCTTAACTTACCAGAAAGGGTAACAAGATCTTGGGCGTTAAGACCTTTCTAACTTATATTATTCCATATGAATCAATGTTTTGTATGCTAGTTAGAATAATACCTTGAAATATTCATATTTGCATATATAATAGAGAAAACATAAATACAATGTATTTAGGGTTGCATATACACTTAGGAGTGTTAGAATGCTCAAAACCCAACAGTGGTATCAGAGCCCAGGCTTGTTTTCTTATTATACTTGCAAAATTGGCTGAAAAAATCGAAGTTTGTTGTTGTCTGCTCAGCAGACTCGCCGAGTCCATGAAGGGTATAGTTGTATTATACAAATAATATGCATATAAACTATGATAGGTATAGTTGTATGGAAATTACAGGTTAGTATATTTAGAAGGAAAACGACATGAAAACAAGCATATAAATTGTGATAAGTATAATCTATGACTCAACCCACTCTTTTTATCGTAACATTTTATAAATAAAAATTTTTATTTTTGTTTACTAAAAGATTTTTCAACATATTACTCGCGACCTTGTTGTTAGCAAATTATGTGAGGCAACGACTTTGTTTAGTATCAAATGAAAGTCCCCCACTTATAGCCAGAGTCTCCTGGAGGGAGAGCGTGAGTTTGTGTATAGATCTATACGGGACTGACAATCTCATGCCCTGACGGTTAGGTGTAGTTGGAACGAAAGTTATGGGGTGACAAATGTCACTAACTATCTGGATATCATTCATATTAGTATGGTTATAAGAAATCACCCGTGGATACAATGACTCATGCACATAGTAATACGCCACTCAATCAAGCTTAAGGGATATTAACTATATGATTACTTCGTTTTTATATCAGTGTTATATATGGTTTTTATTTGATAGACAGTGGAATGTGTGACTTCCGCCTCATTTCATGTTCCTTGTTTGGCTGTGGACTTAGGGCAGAATCACCCAATCGACTATCGGTTCAGATCTTAGTTATATATAACTTGTAGGTACTAAGAAATCATGATAGGGTATTATCAACACATTTAGAATTCAGCATAAATACATCTTCAACTAGTTTTATTTAATTATAAAACTACAAGTTATCAAACTAAGTATGCCATATTTACTTACACTTACGGTCTTGGAGTATTTAGACTATATCTCAGCTTTAAGGAAAATATAGGATTTTCCGGGTTATACGTTATCACTTTACAAGTAAACAGCTCTACAAATTCATTCTCAGGGAAAATATAGGATTTTCCGGGTTTAATACATTCATTTTAGACACAACGAATCATAACTCATTTCATAGGAAATATCGGATTTTCTGGAAACTTATACAATAATTTACATATTGGTGTGATTACTTAGTGGATATGTTTGGTTTATATAAAATGAAGATCTGATAGATAGTGGAATGTGTGATTTCTGCCTTAGTTCCTATTCCTTGTTTGATTGTGGGCTTAGGGCAGATCCACCCATTTGACTGTCCATTCGATCTTTGATTTTAGATAACTTGTATGCACTTAGAAATCATGCTAGGAATCTGTGTATACGGATTCAAAGCGCCATATATCACTCTTTATACGTAAGAAACATATATATTTTGGTCTTAAGGCTTAAGAATACATTTCATGTAATTAAGAAAATATAGGAATTTCTGTAGTGATGCACGAACATTTTAAAGGAACAAAGAACTTACTTTCTAAAACAATATACTTATGAACTCACAAACTTAAATGTTGATACACTTTCCAAATCACTTGTATTCTCAGGAAACTATTAAATAGGTACTCGTACAAGTTTCGAGAAGACGGAGCATAGTAGCTTAAAGCCTTTGTTTTGGTTATCTACTTTTGAAATCAAACAATCTACGTTATGTATACAATGTAAACACTTTATTATCAATATAATGTTTTTTGTTTCTTTGATTACTATTTCACATTTGTTATAATACTGTACATGACGTCCTTCTCCCCCGAATGTTTCCGCCGTTTAGGTTTGGGGGTGTGACATAAACAATAAAAAATAATTAACACACTGATCACTAATCCAAAGATGAAAAAATAACAATTTTCAATGAATGGTTGTTGACTATCATTTCACTTATAAGAGACGTGTAACACATATATCATCGTGTTTATGCACTCCATCTTTATCAAGTTGGCCTACCATGCTTTTAAAATCAAGGAACTTCGAGATCATAAATGATGAGATTTATTCAAAAATTTGCATACTTTATTTAAGTTTCTTCTTGTTCTATTATGCTCTTCCTCAAGTATATATAAGAACTCAGGAATTTTCCAAATCAATAGCTATAAAATCCACCTCTTTGTTTCTCTCCTTGTCAAATACACACATAGAAAAAAATACAAATGTTAGTAGTGTCTTACCTAGAAAATTTTTAAAGAGAGGGAAAATTTACAAAATCTTTTTTAGGGGACATTAAAATCTTAAATTTACAATTTTATACTAAATCTTTTCAATTTACTAACAACAAAAATTAGAGGGCCGCTTGCTAGCACATCTCAACGTCTATCATGTTCATATAAATAATTAAAAAAATATTATAAATAAGAGAATTCACTAACAAATACTTGTATACAAATACAAACCAAGAAGTGAAACTGGATGGACCTTTAAGTTGAAGTAACTCATCGAAAGTTATAACAAAAATCAATGAGGATCATCAACACATGTGTACACATATTTATACATGAATATTACAATCATCTTTTAAAAAAATTAACAACCATAACGTATGTCTAACCTTAATGATGAGCTTTTTTCATGATGTATGTGAATCTAAATAGCTTCCAACTCCATACCAAAGGTCTACTCCATGGACAATACCCTTTATACAGAAATATAATAGTTAACAATCATATAGATGGGACACACTTTATCAACACTAATAAAGAGCAACTTCTAAAGTGAAACATATCGGTCTTCAATAATTTTTAACCACAACACATAAAGAGTAAATAGAAACCACTTACAAGCTTGCATAGCTTCTTGATCAAAATGATCAACTTCTTGATGAAATTGATCAATGTCATGACACCTATATGAAAAATGGGAATACACACAAACCTATAACCAAAAAGAAAAATAAAAATATGATCTTATATAAACAAGAAATTAATATTTAGGCATACAACTTGAAGAATGTATGTGCCCTTCAACGAGACGCAATAAATAACTTTCCCCTTTAATGCAACCAACCTCTATACATTATAACAATTATCGTATTTTACATTCAAAGCCCAAAACTAATCAAACCATAAGTAAAAAAGATGTAAGAGAATCAAATAAGATTTTACTCATTGTTTTGAGTCTAATATATATCAAGAACTTTTGGATATTGTCAATACAACCAAAATTTATCACATATTTCAGCCTCACAAGTCACAATTTAAGCATCACAAATTCACAAATTTAAGCCTCACAAGTCATGAATTTCAACATCCTAATTCTGAATATTCTACAAATACAACCTGCACTATGACTAATAACATGAATATACAACTAGAAGGCTAAAAGGAAAGAAAGAAGAACTTGTAATTAATGCGATGGTGAAGGTGGTACATGGTGCCGCTACTGTGGTGGAGCTTCATCACTGTAATGGTGTGGATACGTTGTTGTAATTGGGGGAACGTGTCACTGTAATGCAGTCTTGTGGTTGTGTCGTGTTGTAGAAGCGGAAAAGAAATGGGGCTTGCGAATGGTTGCGTGAATACGATGTCCGCGATAATCGAATATTCACAACTCGATTGCAATCTATAACTTGAATTCGGTTTTGAATAGTCATATGGTTCTTTATGAAGAGGTATGTGACAAATGGAGGAGGGGCATCAGGCGAGGGTTAGGGTTACGGTGAGGGTGATGCATGTTTGCGGATGAGTACGAGGGGTCTCAATCACTAGTGAGGAAGGTGGAGTTGGCCATCAGATTATTAGAGCCAATTTTTTGGTGGGAAATAAAATTAGGGCTTCTAAAATTTTATGGGAGGGAGGGAAATTATGTCGGGCAACTCAACATAAAATTTTTAGAGAAAAGTGAAAATAGTTTAGAATAATTTTAAATTGAAGTTTTTGAGTAAATTTATGTGAAAAAGGCAAGAATGGGAAAAAACTAACGAGATTATATATATATATATATATATATATATATATATATATATAATTAAGTTCATTTGAGAACAGTATTTATTGTCACCAATAAACTCCCACCAGTCTCTAGCCATGTCTCTCAAAAACCCTGCTGCAAACCTCACCTTCGACCCCTCGGGGCAGAAGCTAGTCAACTGTGCAGACTCGATGTCTGCAATCCATCGTCTGGCAGCTATGGGGTCCTTCGCCCCATGAAAATCCGGTGCACCATTGCCCCTGAAGTCCTTGAAGGACAGTGTGCGATATCCTGACTAGCCGGATGTCCGGTCACTCATGAACGCCCCGAGGTGATCCTCCATCAACTCAACTATCCCTTCCTTGATCGACCCGAAGATGATAGGGTGACTGAAGGATACCTCTGGTGATCTATGACGCTATGAACTCACGTAGCCCCTCATCTACTGGCTCGGAACCTGATCCCGAGCCCGATCACTCTCTTGAGCTGCCAACTACTGGCCTCGAACGTAGTACCACCATTCTGCAATACATAATAACAACCGTTAGTGATACTAGTACCTCTTGAGGGATCACATCTACTACAAGTTCCCTGGTCTTATCTCGGCCTTCCTCGGTTCGGGTACGGATCCTTTACTTTCAATAGTACGGGCCCATACTACCTTCCACATATATCCGTACCTTCTTCAAGGATTGCCTTGACTCCACCATATCCCCTCCTTTTTTACCACTGTTGATCACTGCTATCCTCATCCTAGGCTTACCCTAGGGAAAATCTTTGTCCCTATCGAAACCGGTCCTCAGCTGCTGAAGGCCTCCTTGTAATGATAATTAGCCATCACCTGGATACCATCACATGTGATGAGACTCGGATAATCCTTCGAGTAATAGACTCGTCCCTACAATGGTTAGACTCATACAAGAGCTGCGCAATAGGGCCAAATCTAGCACTATGAGATTATTCAACCCTGACCACATGTAATGTGACGTATTCACCTAATGGCTAACTCCCATTACTCAGAGTCCCACAAACCACAAAGCAAGCAACATTCGGATGTAGGTAAACTACTCAAGCAAGTCTGTTCTCATAGAGAGAAACTGTACTAGCATACAATGCTAAGCTCATACTATCAGGCATAACCTAAACAGGCTATGCTACTGCTGTCTACTTAGCACTAGCATGCAATTTACATAAGCTGAAGCACATAAATCAGGCACATAAGGCATCCCTCCTAGGCCCTTAGTCCTATACTAGCATGCTGTTCTACTGAACTGATAAACATTGCATAACATTGTATGGGTACTTTGGGGAATACTTACTTGAGCTCGGCCTATCGCGCATATCACACATTTCGTTCTTTCTTAAAACTCTTTACTTAATCTTTTAGAAAACTTTTTCTTTTTTGAAATCCTTTAATCCCTTGATTTGAGTTTAGACACCCCCGAAGGTGTGTCTGAATCCCTCAAACCAGGGCTCTGATTCCAACTTGTAACGACCCAAATTTCACGCCCAAAAATTTCATTTTTAAAATGAATACTTTGAAAAAAAATTGTCTGATCAAGCCATTTCATAACATACATCGTGTCTGAAATCCGAAATATGAAAACAACCCAATATCAGAGTACAAATCCCAGAACAAGTTCGTAAAACGGAAAACAATGTGTGTGTGTGTGTGTATGATGTGCTGCTACCGCGCCAGCTCCTTCCCCTTCGATGAAGAGGTACCTGAAACAGAAACTGAAAACGGTAAGCATGAAGCTTAGTGAGTTCCCACATCGTACCACATACCATACAACCACATAACATACATATATTGTGTAACAACCCGAAATTGTCCATCGCCGAAAACCCGTTCTACCCGTAAAAATTTGTCGTTTATCAATTCGTTCTGATTTCGTTTTGGGATAAATTATTTAAACTTATATGTTTATTATAATCTAATGAGTGTCCAAACCCCTTAGGAACTCATGAAATTAGCCCAAAATGTTTATTTCAGAAATTTTAGAAACGTCTCCGCCGGGTTACAGAAACTTAATCGGGTGCGACCAAAAGCCCCGTTTAATGCCGGTATCGAGTAGAATTCCACCGTGTCCAAGTTTTGAGACCTATTTAAACGTGTTCAAACTTTCATTTGAAGCTTTTGCTTCCTCTCTCTAACCTCTCTCCTCAAACCAAGTTTACGGGTCCAAAATCATCAAATTTAAGCTCCAAATCACCAAGGTAACTACCCTAACTCCTAGTATAACATCTTAGGCCTTCAAATTCGAGTTCAAATCAGGAATAGGACCATATTCATGAGTTTACGACCCTAGGTCCTAGGCCGTGAACTCACATAAATTGGGTTTTAGAGCCCAAAAACCCTTCCAATCAACCTTTGGAGCTTAGATTTGGCCTAATGACTTAATGGAATGGACTTAGAATGCCTTAAACATGGATTTTGAAGAGTAAACATGAGTTTACTGCCCAAGCGCATGCTTGGGCCGTAAACTCATATAAATGGGGTTTTTATGCCCTTAAACCCTTCCAAAACTCCATTGAAGCTTAGATATGAATTGTAGAATATTGGATTTGGCCTTGGAACACCTTGAACATTAATTTAGAGGAGTAAACATGATTTTACTACCCAAGAACATGCTTGGGCCGTAAACTCATTATCATGGGGATTAAACTCCTTTTAGTGTGTTAAAATGCCATTTACACACACCATAGGCCTTGGGATAAATTCTAGAAGTGACCACAAAAAAGATTTGGACCTTAAAACATATTAAGTCCCCCATCTAAGGAGTTCACTGCCATGAGGGGGTTCATGGGCCGTAAACTCCAAAATACATGCTAAAAGTCCCCTAAAAATCCATTCAAGGCTTGGGAAAAATCATTGGAATCACATGTGATTGTTGAAGGACCAATACATTACGGATTCTATGTGTGGGGGAGTTTACGGACGTAAACTCCAAGTTTACTGCCGTAAACTCCAATAAATGGTCCCTGAGTGAGTTTTAATTCCCTCCAAAGCCTAAAACCCAAGCCTAGCATTAATCCCAAATGTTGTGAAGCCATTTTGCACCCAAAAACACCATCTATGAGTTCACGGTCGTGAACTCATATGGATGAGGTGTTAAGGGGCCGAAAACTCCTCTATGATTTTACTCTTGAAGATTAAACTCCATATCCAAGCCTTATGTGACTTCAAACGCCACCCGGGTCCTTGCAAACACTTGTAAGGGAGTGTTTCCGCAACTGGAAGTGTTGTTTCTATAAATTAATTAATTAAAGTCCTAATTAGATACAAATATGTGTCTTTTCAAAATTCCTAGGAAACTTGTGCGTTTGCAAACCAAGGACTGACGTTTAGGATCCAATCAGACACGTTCCTTGTCCGATGAGTTCATACCCCTACCCTTTTTCAATGGTTTTACAATGTTTTCAGGGGGGGGGAATACAAGCAAATTACAAATGTTTTCAAAACATAAGATGGATGTATTTCAATAAATATCTAGCAAACTTATAAATATCTTTACCCCTGATGTATTATGCTGAGCATAAGCGATGATTTATCAACTACAACTGTATAAATTTCAGTTAAAGAAATAATCTAACTAATCAAATTATTATGGGAATAATTTGGGGTTCTTTAGTTCTCGTTTAATCACATACTGATATATATAAAGTTATTAGATAAACTATGTCTGATTCAGTTTATCTCTGTTTCACTTAGTATATATTGCCAGATAATTTCATTGTATATAAATGTTTTCACTGTATTATGTTTCATATCGTCTAGTATGTTTGATATCGTTTAAGAATTCCATGAATACTTAGTACTAGTTTGTGAGATTTGTCATTACCCTTTTTGGATTATTAGTAAATCCTCCCCAGAAGTGTAACCAGAGTCTCCTGGAGGGAGAGCGTGGAATTTGTGAATAGATCTATTCGGGACTGACAATCCCACACCTTAACTGCTAGCTATTGTTAGTCGGGCACGCCTGGGGTAACAAATTTTGGATATATTCCGACGTCTGACAAGCATCAAGGAGGTCTCGTTGTCGTATCAGCATGGTTACCCGACTCACAATATTTATTAATATAAGTTTATTCACGATATCGCTTTGGGTTTGGTTTCGGATTTGATTTGATTTCATATCTACCTTCTGTTTATTGATCTTATATCTAGTACGGGATGATAGTCCCATGATTTCAACATATATCTTGTACGGGATGGTAGTCCCATGGTTTTCAACTTATATCTTGTACGGGATGGTAATCCCATGGTTTTTAACTTATATCTAGTACGGGATACTAATCCCATGATTTCAACTTATATCTTGTACGGGATGGTAATCTCATGGTTTTGAATCTGTATCTAGTCCGGGATGGTAGTCCCATGGTTTTCAATCTATATCTTCATGTATATCAAACTATCTTATATCTAGTCCGGGATGGTAGTCCCATGGTTTTCAATCTATATTTTCATGTATATCAAATATCTTGTATCTAGTACGGGATGTTAGTCCCATGGTTTTCAAACTACTTTCCATCTACAGTTCACGTATATCAAAGTATTTGATATCTAATTCGTGATAGTAATCCCATGATTTTCAATATATAGTTTTGTGTATTAAACTATACTCTATGATATTCAATCGGTCATGTATTTAGGAAAATATGGTATTTTCCTGGGGTAACATATAACGCGTAATTGAACTGGTAATGAAAGATAACTAAACTGTTTTACATAAGAAAATTTGGGATTTTCTTGGAAACTGGTACATTTTTCAGAAAACAAACATCTTATGAACTCACCAGCTTTATGCTGATTTTCAAACTGCTTGTATTCTCAGGTCCGCATTAAACAGGTACCCGGTGATCTCTTTTGGTGAAGACGGAGTGTGTAGAAGACTCGTCTCATTTTGTTCATATATATAATATGTATCACACTTGTATAATTTACTGTTGAAACAAATGTAAACTTTCAAATATATGTAATGTAATGGTTTTTTACTTTGATTACTATGTGCATTGGATTTGATACTCAACGTGGAGTCAACCCCGGAAATGTTTCCGCCTTTGGTTTTCGAGGTGTGACAGATTGGTATCAGAGCCCTTGTTTATAGTGAACAGAGTATACCAAACCTTACATGGTATAAAACTATAAACACCAAAGGGCCTAAGCGCTCTGAACTAAAAGTATCCTTCAAAATATAAGTATTTTCAAAAAGTATACAAGTATACCGAACCGTCGAGATCCGTAACTACAAGTAGAACAAAACATAAGTAAATGGGTGTTGTACGCTGCCGTTAAACCTGGGCAGTTATGTAGTCGTGTCTAGGATCAATATAGCCTGGCCAACTATATTCATTCGAGACACAGCCAACATGTTCTTGGGAGTGACTGTGGTATGCGGCATACCTAAAACTTACCCAATTCCCCAAACAACGAGTCGTCGTTGCAGCGAATCATGAAATACTATGGGAGTATTTCTCGAGTTAATCCTTTTTAGAAAATCCTCGTATACGCATTGTTCCTTGATCATTCCTCTAGCGATAAAATTATCTACCTTGATAACTCTTTCCTGCTTTATCACTTAATATAATGTTATATCTGTCTTGATGAGATATCTCCTGTTCCATATCTCTTGATTCAATTCAGAGGACTTATGATCCTCTCTGTCCTGATCTTTTTAGATCACGATGCCTCCATGGAAGAGACCCAGCTCGAAGAACACCAACAACCCTCCGCCGCCACCTCCTCCTGAAATCGACCCCGTAGTATTTCAGGCAGCTGTTACCGCCGCGGTGGCAGCTGCTATGTCCCAATTGAACATCGGTGGTTCAGGTGGTTCGGGAGGTGATACCCAAACCCAAAACCAAAAGAACAGTCAGGGACACCGAAAAGAGGGTTTCTATAAAGACTTCATGAACGCAAAACCCATATCCTTTGATGGCATTGGAGGTGTCATTTCCCTCACCCGATGGTTCATGAAAAACGAATCAATCTTTGAAATATGCGCCTGTTCGGAGTCTGACAAAGTAAAGTTCGCCGCCTGCACCTTCCTTGACAAATCCCTGACTTGGTGGAACGGCCGAGTCAAATCCTTAACTCTACCTGTAGCAAATGCTATGGGTTGGGAAGCTATGAAGGAGCTTATACTCGCAGAGTATTGCCCTGGGGGCGAAATACAGAAGCTAGAAGACGAACTCTGGAACCTTAAGATGAAGGGTTCCGACATAGCTGCTTATACTTCAAGATTCGATGACCTGACATTACTCGGTCCGGGAATGGTTACCCCGGAGAGTAAAAAGATTGAGAGATTCATCTGGGGGTTGACCCAGCCAACAAAAGGGAATGTCTTGGCTGCGAAGCCAGACACCTATGACAGCGCTAAATGTCTTGCGCAAACCCTGATCGATCAAGAAGACAACTCTGATGAGGAGGCTACCACTCCCGAGCAGTCACAAGTGGAGGTGGAAGTAAAAAGAAATTCTGGAACAAGCGGAAGGCCCAAAGTACGCAAGGTTCTTCTAAGAAACAGCAAATGGTAGCAATCCATGCTGCTACTGCCCCTGTTGCTGTTTCAGCTGCCGGGTCCACGGCCCAAACTCCTACCAGTGGATACACCGGTACCCTTCCTTGGTGCGGTAAGTGCAGCTACCATCACCATATTCCTGGTCCATGTCGCGAAAGAATCTGTGACAATTGTGGCAAGAAGGGCCACCTTGCTCGAACCTGCAGAAAACCAGCCAAATCAACAAACCTGCAACTCTTTTCGATTCTAGTACCAGAAGGGAAACCTTTTATCTATCTATTCGAATACCTTTCTAAACTTAATCTTTCGTTTGTAATCGAAATTGAGTACCGTCGAGACGGCTAACCAGTGAGATAGAGAACACTAACTTCATACCTATAGATTGTATTCTCAGTCCGAAGGATTATTCTGTTCCACTCGATTTAATGGGAAACTTTTCATGAAATACTTTGATGCTATCTTTGACATGTAATGACCGAGTCTCATTGATGTCGTTATTCTTGGTTTCGAAAGGGTCGCCCGTCTAGACCTTTCCCCCGACCCGACTCTCGTGATCTTCGGCATCAAACCTTCGCATCATTTCGTGCATCAAAACTCAAAAAGTTTTCCCGATATGAATTGCCATGCATCCCTCGTTCCTATGATCATTGGGAAACGGGAAGTCTGCAGCTATTTTCCCTAAATTTCTTTCTCGAAGGATTCCCGAGAATTCCTTCCGAACGGCTAGTCTAGTCTCGCACCAGCCTAATCTCTGGAACTACCTCGTCACCAAACCTCAGCGAGAGTAACATGTCCAATACGGTGACCAAGAATTGATATGATCACTACGGGTTAGTAGTGGTACCTTTCGGTCAAATCATTTTCCTTGATCATGTAGCTAGGCAAAGCAGTCATACCCGTGAACCATTCCAACAACTAAGGCGATAGGGAATTAGTCGGCACCAGAGATACCCATAGAAACCTGTCGATTCTTGGGTCCCATCGACTATTATCGCAGACCTACCCCATAAATTTCTTCTAAAAACCATCAGACCCTTCGTGATCCTCGTAGAATCGATTTCGCAACCTTCAAATTTCGGCTATCCTCAGAACTTAGTAGCATCCATCTGGTACTTCACGTCTCGAATCCTTAGAAGTACCTACTCGACGAAACCCTAGTTATTCCTTTGAGGAGACCGAATTCATCAAGGGTCGAAACCCCCATGGGAGAATCAATTGAGATCATAGATTGAGAGAGAGTCAATGTACGAAACAAAGTTGCGTCCCGATATTGAGGGTTCGCTGGAACGCCAAGCGGAAACCCTATTTCCACTTGTGAGCGTGAAGATCCGAGGCAACATATCCATTCGTATCTCATTCCAATTCATGATCTGTATCTTAATGTTTGAATTTCGGGACAAAATTCCCTCTAACGGGGGGATAATGTAACAACCCGAAATTGTCCATCGCCGAAAACCCGTTCTACCCGTAAAAATTCGTCGTTTATCAATTCGTTCTGATTTCGTTTTGGGATAAATTATTTAAACTTATATGTTTATTATAATCTAATGAGTGTCCAAACCCCTTAGGAACTCATGAAATTAGCCCAAAATGTTTATTTCAGAAATTTTAGAAACGTCTCCGCCGGGTTACGGAAACTTAATCGGGTGCGACCAAAAACCCGTTTAATGCCGGTATCGGGTAGAATTCCACTGTGTCCAAGTTTAGAGACCTATTTAAACGTGTTCAAACTTTCATTTGAAGCTTTTGCTTCCTCTCTCTAACCTCTCTCCTCAAACCAAGTTTACGGGTCCAAAATCATCAAATTTAAGCTCCAAATCACCAAGGTAACTACCATAACTCCTAGTATAACATCTTAGGCCTTCAAATTCGAGTTCAAATCAGGAATAGGACCATATTCATGAGTTTACGACCCTAGAACAGTCCTAGTCCGTGAACTCACATAAATTGGGTTTTAGAGCCCAAAAACCCTTCCAATCGACTTTTGGAGCTTAGATTTGGCCTAATGACTTAATGGAATGGACTTAGAATGCCTTAAACATGGATTTTGAAGAGTAAACATGAGTTTACTGCCCAAGAGCATACCAAACCGTCGAGATCCGTAACTACAAGTAGAACAAAACATAAGTAAATGGGTGTTGTACGCTGCGGTTAAACCCGGGCAGTTATGTAGTCGTGTCTAGGATCAATATAGCCTGACCAACTGTATTCATTCGAGACACAGCCAACATGTGCTTGGGAGTGACTGTGGTATGCGGCATATCTAAAACTTACCCAATACCCCAAACAACGAGTCGTCGTTGCAGCGAATTATGAAATACTATGGGAGTATTTCTCGAGTCAATCCTTTGTTGAAAATCCTCGTATACGCGTTGTTCCTTGATCATTCCTCTAGCGATAAAATTATCTGCCTTGATAACTCTTTCCTGCTTTATCGCTTAATATAATGTTATATGTGTCTTGATGAGATATCTCCTGTTCCATATCTCTTGATTCAATTCAGAGGACTTATGATCCTCTCTGTCCTGATCTTTTTAGATCACGATGCCTCCAAGGAAGAGACCTAGCTCGAAGAACACCAGCAACCCTCCGCCGCCACCTCCTCCTGAAATCGACACCGTAGTATTTCAGGCAGCTGTTACCGCCGCGGTGGCAGCTGCTATGTCCCAATTGAACACCGGTGGATCCGGTGGTTCGGAAGGTGATACCCAAACCCAAAACCAAGAGAACAGTCAGGGACACCGAAAAGAGGGTTCCTATAAAGACTTCATGAACACGAAACCCACATCCTTTGATGGCACCGGAGGTGTCATTTCTCTCACCCGATGGTTCGAGAAAATCGAATCAATCTTTGAAATATGCGCCTGTTTGGAGTCTGACAATGTAAAGTTCGCCGCCTGCACCTTCCTTGACAATGACCTGACTTGGTGGAACGGCCGAGTCAAATCCTTAACTCTACCTGTAGCAAATGCTATGGGTTGGGAAGTTATGAAGGAGCTTCTACTCGCAGAGTATTGCCCTGGGGGCGAAATACAGAAGCTAGAAGACGAACTCTGGAACCTTAAGATGAATGGTTCCGAGATAGCCGCTTATACTTCAAGATTCGACGACCTGACATTACTCTGTCCGGGAATGGTTACCCCGGAGAGTAAAAAGATTGAGAGATTCATCTGGGGGTTGACCCAGCCAACAAAAGGGAATGTCTTGGCTGCGAAGCCAGACACCTATGACAGCGCTAAATGTTTTGCGCAAACCCTGATCGATCACCAAGACAACTCTGATGAGGAGGCTACCACTCCCGAGCCAGTCACAAGTGGAGGTGGAAGTAAAAAGAAATTCTAGAAGAAGCGGAAGGCCCAAAGTACGCAAGGTTCTTCTAAGAAACAGCAAACGGTAGCAATCCATTTTGCTACTACCCCTGTTGCTGTTTCAGCTGCCGGGTCCACGGCCCAAACTCCTACCAGTGGATACACCGGTACCCTTCCTTGATGTGGTAAGTGCAGCTACCATCACCATATTACTGGTCCATGTCGCGAAAGAATCTGTGACAATTGTGGCAAGAAGGGCCACCTTGCTCGAACCTGCAGAAAACCAGCCAAATCAACAAACCAATCATCCGGAACGGGAATCAGTCCAGGCTGCTACAGTTGTGGCGAAGTAGGGCACTTTAAAAGAAATTGCCCCAAAGCAACAACAATTGGCAACACCGGAAGAGTCCTAGCAATAGGACGAGAGGAGACAACTGCTGATCCTACTGTCGCCGTAGGTATACTCCTCTTTGAAAACTCTTATACCTGCAACTCTTTTCGATTCTAGTACCAGAAGGGAAACCTGTTATATATCTATTCGAATACCTTTCTAAACTTAATCTTTCGTTTGTAATCGAAATTGAGTACCGTCGAGACGGCTAACCAGTGAGATAGAGAACACTAACTTCGTACCTATAGATTGTATTCTCAGTCCGGAGGATTATTCTGTTCCACTCGATTTAATGGGAAACTTTTCACGAAATACTTTGATGCTATGTTTGACATGTAATGACCGAGTCTCATTGATGCCGTTATTCTTGGTTTCGAAAGGGTCACCCGTCTAGACCTTTCCCCCGACCCGACTCTCGTGATCTTCGGCATCAAACCTTCGCATCATTTCGTGCATCAAAACTCAAAAAGTTTTCCCGATATGAATTGCCATGCATCCCTCGTTCCTGTGATCATTGGGAAACGGGAAGTCTGCAGCTCTTTTCCCTAAATTTCTTTCCCGAAGGATTCCCGAGAATTCCTTCCGAACGTCTAGTCTAGTCTCGCACCGGCCTAATCCCTGGAACTACCTCGTCACCAAACCTCAGCGAGAGTAACATGTATAATACGGTGACCAAGAATTGATCTGATCACTACGGGTTAGTAGTGGTACCTTTCGGTGAAATCATTTTCCTTGATCATGTAGCTAAGCAAAGCAGTCATACCCGTGAACCTTTTCAACAGCTAAGGCGATAGGGAATTAGTCGGCACCAGAGATACCCATAGAAACCTGTCGATTCTTGGGTCCCATCGACTATTATCGTAGGCCTACCCATAAATTTCTTCTAAAAACCATCAGACCCTTCGTGATCCTCGTAGAATCGATTTTGCAACCTTCAAATTTCGGCTATCCTCAGAACTTAGTAGCATCCATCTGGTACTTCACGTCTCGAATCCTTAGAAGTACCTACCCGACGAAACCATAATGATTCCTTTGAGGAGACCGAAGTCATCAAGGGTCGGAACCCCCATGGGAGAATCAATTGAGATCATAGATTGAGAGAGAGTCAATGTACGAAACAAAGTCACGTCCCGATATTGAGGGTTCGCTGGAACGCCAAGCGGAGACCCTATTTCCACTTGTGAGCGTGAAGATCCGAGGCAAAAAATCCATTCGTATCTCATTCCAATTCATGATCTGTATCTTAATGTTTGAATTTCGGGACGAAATTCCCTCTAACGGGGGGATAATGTAACAACCCGAAATTGTCCATCGCCGAAAACCCGTTCTACCCGTAAAAATTCGTCGTTTATCAATTCGTTCCGATTTCGTTTTGGGATAAATTACTTAAACTTATATGTTTAT
Source organism: Lactuca serriola (assembly GCF_051521515.1). Taxonomy (NCBI): domain Eukaryota; kingdom Viridiplantae; phylum Streptophyta; class Magnoliopsida; order Asterales; family Asteraceae; genus Lactuca; species Lactuca serriola. The sequence goes on from NC_136416.1 coordinate 147,858,738, forward strand.
TATAATCTAATGAGTGTCCAAACCCCTTAGGAACTCATGAAATTAGCCCAAAATGTTTATTTCAGAAATTTTAGAAACGTCTCCGCCGGGTTACGGAAACTTAATCGGGTGCGACCAAAAGCCCCGTTTAATACCGATATCGGGTAGAATTCCACCGTGTCCAAGTTTTGAGACCTATTTAAACATGTTCAAACTTTCATTTGAAGCTTTTGCTTCCTCTCTCTACTCTCTCTCTCTCTCTCTAACCTCTTTCCTCAAACCAGGTTTACGGGTCCTAAATCATCAAATTTAAGCTCCAAATCACCAAGGTAACTACCCTAACTCCTAGTATAACATCTTAGGCCTTCAAATTCGAGTTCAAATAATGGAATAGGGCCATATTCATGAGTTTACGGCCCTAGAACAGTCCTAGGCCGTGAACTCACATAAATTGGGTTTTAGAGCCCAAAAACCCTTCCAATCGACCTTTGGAGCTTAGATATGGCCTAATGACTTAATGGAATGGACTTAGAATGCCTTAAACATGGATTTTGAAGAGTAAACATGAGTTTATTGCCCAAGAGCATGCTTGGGCCGTAAACTCATATAAATGGGGTTTTTATGCCCTTAAACCCTTCCAAAACTCCATTGAAGCTTGGATATGAATTGTAGAATATTGGATTTGGCCTTGGAACACCTTGAACATTAATTTAGAGGAGTAAACATGAGTTTACTGCCCAAGAAAATGCATGGTCCGTAAACTCATTATCATGGGGTGTAAACTCCTTTTAGTGTGTTAAAATGCCATTTACACACACCATAAGCCTTGGGATAAATTCTAGAAGTGACCACAAACAAGATTTGGACCTTAAAACATATTAAATCCCCCATCTAAGGAGTTCACGGCCATGAGGGGGTTCATGGGCCGTAAACTCCAAAATACATGCTAAAAGTCCCCTAAAAATCCATTCAAGGCTTGGGAAAAATCATTGGAATCACATGTGATTGTTTAAGGACCAATACATTAAGGATTCTATGTGTGGGGGAGTTTACGGCCGTAAACTCCAAGTTTACTGCTGTAAACTCCAATAAATGGTCCCTAAGTGAGTTTTAATTCCCGCCAAAGCCTAAAACCCAAGCCTAGCAATAATCCCAAATGTTGTGAAGCCATTTTGCACCCAAAAACACCATCTATTAGTTAATTACAAAGAATACGTACCATGAACCAGGTGCTACATGGTGGCTCATCACCACATCACCTCCATAACCCATCACCACAACCATGAAATGAACCAATGCAACCCAATAAGATAACTTCCTGAAAAATTATATATATATATATATATATATATATATATATATATATGTATATATAATATGAAAAATTATAACACAAGTGTACAATTTAATATTTTCTATTTTTTTTCCAATTGTAGAATCATATAAATTTCAGATTATGACGTCAAATACACATAAACATTTTTACATACATATACAAACATATACATACAATTTTAAATACATATATAAACATATACATACATTTTTACATACATATACAAACATATACATACATTTTTACATACATGTCCACACATATACATACATATTCAAAAATATTACATACATTTTTTCATACATATTCATATACATTTCACATACAAATACATACATTTCATATACATACATACATTTTATCGTAGACTTTATATATATTTACACCAATATACATAGATTTTTCACATATACATAGATTTCACATACAAATACTCTTATACACATATTTTTTCATATATACACGTAAATTTCGTAAAACAAAAAATACACATATAAATTTATATTTCACATGCAAATACTCTTATACACACATTTTTTCATACATAGTCATATATAGTCATATACAAATACGTATATGCATATATATTTCACATACAAATACCAACATTTCTTATAGCTACATTAAGAAAAAAAAAAAAAAAAAAAAAAAAAAAAAAAAACTGGAAATCGTTTAGGTGGTGGTGCTGTGGTCGAGGTCGCCGGAGTAAATGTGGTATCACCGGAGATGTTGCTGTGAAACCACCAAAATCACACCAAAATCGAAAATTAACACACAAATTCATTCTAGAAAAGAAATTGAAAGAGAAATGAGGGAATGGAGCACCTACTGTTGCTGCAGATGCCGGAAAATTGGAGTTTGTCGCCGGAACACGTATCACAACGCCGGCCAAACGAGGGGGAGATGAGGAGTGAAGAGGATAGGAGAAATTAAAGGGTTTGTGGTGATGGTCGCCGATCAAATCGAGAGGATCAGGGTGTTTTTGGCCGGAAAATCGTCGGAAATCGTGTAAGAGATTTTTGGAGTGAAGCTGTAACCTGTTCTTAGAGATAATGGGGAGGTAAAGCGGTCGTACCCTTTAGCGGCGACGCTATTTGCGGCAACAAGACACTAATTGGGGCGACACATTGGAGGGAAGATATCCCGCGTCTTTTTTGGTGACTAGTAGCAACGACAACGTCGTCTCTATTACCGTTGCCGCTATTGCCTTGGAACGAAGAAACCCTACATGTTGGATCATATAAAAAACGAACAGCTACGATTCACTCTGGGCGAAGTCACACGGATCGCCGACTTGGACTATTAGAGGCGCCTCTTTAGCGGCAACTCCAAGCTTTTAGCAACGACAAACCGCGTCTTGTCACATGTCGTCCCTAATAGTATCTGTCGTCTCTAATGGCGTCGTCCCTAATAACTATATTTCTTGTTGTGCTTAACGCTCATGGTTTGTGACTAATGGATTAGGGCTTATGACATATGGATTAGGTCTCAGGGCAAAAAGCATAAAGGATTGGGTCATAAACACTTAGGCTATTAATCGGGTCAACCCCGATTGGGTTTCGGGTTCATCGGGTTTTTAAAAAATTAAAACTTCACCCAAAACCTGACCCTATTAAGCTATGGATAAGTCGGGTTAGGGTCAATTGTGTTTCATGTTAATAGCGTTGGGTTAGTGGGGTTTAACCAAACAAACAGAAATAAGTAGTTTTTAACGATAGTTATCAAGTTTTTTCTATTGTGCATTCCATGTTAACGTATAAATAATCATAATATAATTAGGTTATTCTCTATGAGTTTGGAGAATTACTTGTAACTTTAGCATTTTGCTAGCTTTTTTAAATAAAAATATATTCTTGTTCAAAAAAATTATGATTAATTAAAAAAAATTAATTATTAGAAGTAATTGTAGCTTACAGAAAGGTACAAAAAGATAATTTAATCCTTAAAAATAAATATTATATTAAAATAAGTTCTATCAAAAGTATTTTTCTTCCAAAATGACAAGCCTACATTTGGTTTTTATCTTCTTCGAAAATGATATGCAAATGAAAAGTCGTAGTTTCGTTTTTGATGAATAACTCATTGGCAACATATGAATACAAAGTCAAGGTTTGGTTTAGTTTAATATTCGATCCAAATTCATAGTCATGATTTTTTGAAATCTTTATAAAGTCAATGCGTTAAACGACGAATTTGTCTCGGGTCAAAATCATGTGGGACTATCAATATCATTACCAACTTTTCCTATTGTGTATTACAATAACTAATAACATGCACGTAAGAATGGAAAATTTACAGTTTTTTAATTGTACTGATTTATCTTTTAGAACTTCCCAGGTACTAAAAACTTATTCCTATCAAACCATTTTGGATTCGGATAATAACATCCGTCATTAATCAATTAATTGCACTACAAACCCGACGAATTTCACCTTCAGTCCCAGTTTTCACCTCAATATTACCCATCCTCACCATTGATCTTGCAAACTCAACGTTAAAAGTCAATCCAAGGAGTCCCCTAACTCCAAGAAACCGTTGCACTAACCTTTGTGTTGTTGGGTTGCTCCATAGCACTTGATCAGATTCAAGTACACCTCTCCGGTTCCTCAGGTTTGCATAGTATGAATTGTCAAACCTGTTTTGGCTTCCTGTATCTAAAGCCACACGCCTTGAACCATCTCCTCCGTTGGGGCACAGGTTTCGTAGTGTGGGAAGAAATGCTTGGTCAATAGATGGATCCGGTCCATTGGTGTTGTTGAAGTTGTATAGCCTGTAGCTGAATAATGCACAGGCTGCTGTCCCAATGGTGTGTGCTCCTGGAAATCAGTAAAACCCATAGACGCATCAGTTTAATACATTGATAGTAAGTGTTGCAACGGTTGAAGTGTTATATATGCTTAAGTACTTACCAGAAAGGGTAACAAGATCTTGGGCGTTAAGACCTTTCTCAGCAAACTTCCTGATTTGGACATCAACGGCGTCATTGAAAGCAGGAAGATTTGCAGTATCGGCTGCACGTGAAACCAATCCATCTCTACGGCCTAATGGCACTGCCCAGCGCGCAATTCCCCCAGCCTGAACAGCGATTGGAAAAATAGAATAAGTACAACAAGTTTTAAGCCCAACAAACGTAATATTTCTACTGGCGACTTGGAAATGCTTAAACAACGTATTGAGAAAGTAATTAATTACCAGAAGCACAGAATCACGGGCAGCCAGTGCAAGAATATCAGCACAGGAGACGACCCCAGGACAAACCCTTTCGAGTTCCGTCTTTGCAGCATCGATAATCTCGAAGCCTCTCAATAGAGAATTGGGCGGAGCAGTTCTCTCCGTAGAAGGACCATTGAGTAGGATAGAGGCGTCACAGCCATTAACAAAACAATCGTGAAAAAACATTCTAACCAAACCTGGTGGGACTCCTGCGTTGGCCCGATCAGCTGCTGCAACTGCAGACTGCACAATGGCTTCAACTCTTGGGCATGAGGTCTGGTAGAAGCCATTTCGGGTGCCTTGGCCTTGTGCCAAGGTGGTCAAGGTGGCTAACAAGACAACAAAGAAGAGGGGTATTTTGTTATTACAAAAAACCTCCATTACTAGTTTACTACGATGATTTGTTTAATAAGTTATGTATTGGATTTGGTATTTGATAATTTGAGGTAGAAGGTATTTTATAGTGAGTGGAGGTGGGGGAGTGAAGAGAAAGTCAAAGACGCGGCAGGTGATAAAAGTAGACAAAGTCGACCATAGGAGATACATAGAGAAAGAGTCAATCTTTTGATGGATACAGCTCCTATATCTAACCATGCATGTTTTTGTGTATAAAATAAAATAATCATAGGAGGAGATTATACATTAATATGCAAAAAAAAGCACGTACATATACATTTATTAGTGTTTTACTATGGTACGTAAACTATAAACTATATAACGTGAGAGGTTAAGATTTGACATTTTTGAATAGCCATAGTTGAAATAAAAACAGTCTTTAATATCGTGAGTTATTGCAAATTATAACACATTAAAGTAACATTAGAAGTAAGACATATGTATTACAATTAATTTAAAAAAAAAATTAAATACAAAGGTAGAAGTATAATTTTACAAGAAAATAAGAATAAATAAAGAATTATTATTATCGAAATGTTTGTTATCTTTTAGATTTAAACAAATAATTTAAATAATTAAAAGAAACTAATTCACTTTAATTTTGGGAAATGTTAAATTTTATATCAATTTATTAATATTTTTATTACAACTATTACATTAAAATATTATATGTAATTTAATAAAAAAGAAAAAGTTTATAAAATAACATACGAAAAAAATAATATTTTAAAATAACCATCAAATAAAATGAAATTTGTCAAATTGAATTAAAATTTGACAAGTGATACAAAAAAACTTTCGCTTATTAATCAAGATTGATCCCAAACTTAAAACTTCTTTATTTTTTTTTTTTATAACACTTACTTCATTTTCTATGTGTGCGTCGGTATAAACTCGAGTTTGTCTTCGTTTTGATGTAAATTGTTTTTACATTTTCTACTTATTTTTATATATATGTTTTCTATGTATGCATCAGGTTACATATAATATGTTTTTTTACCGTTAAAAACGTATAATATCCTTTTGATTATTTTAGCTTCCATTCGTTAACTCAAAAATAATCTTAATTACTTATTTTTATGTATGTTTTTATATACATTCAAGTTTCTTACATTCAACATAAAGTTTGTATGCATTTTCCTGTTTATTTTATGTACATTTCGTATGTATGATGCACTACTACAAAAACACCCTTTTACGACATGCAACGTGTGTCGTAAAACGCTCAGACGATACGCAAATACATGTAAAGGAAGGCTCTATCATAACAAACGACGACACGCAAATGCGCATCGCCTATTTACGACGCGCTCTTACGACACACAATGTGTGTCAAGGAAAGCCCTGTCATAAATATGACAACACGTTTTGCGTGTCGTAACCTTACGACTCGCAATGTGTATCATTAAAGTCCCCGTCATAAAGAAAGAGCACACACATTTTTGCATGTCATAATTTTAAATGTTTTAAAAATTATATCTTTTGATAGATTTAGTAATTTTAACTCTAAATAACACACTAGAAGTCTCATAATACAAAATAAAATACAATAAGTATGAAAGGTAATTCATTGAACTAATATGTCAAATACAAATTATCATTCCAATAGTAAGTAAATGTAATACATTGCTAATATTGTCTAATATTTATTATAGAAAAAAGAAAACATGTACAACTGGTTGGATCCCTTTAAGTGCTTGATTTGCCATAAATTCCTCCAAATTATCCGTCCCACTACCCCTACAGTTCAAAGCACTAAAATCAGTTCAAGAAAACAAAAGCATATTATCAATAATTTTAAGTAGATCCAATAAAAAAAGTGTTAATGGATTTATATGTGTTAAAAAAATATACCTTAAAGCAAAGACATTTCTTTTAGTCTTCTTGTATTTGATCTTCTATTCATATCAACAAGCTCGGGGTCATCATTCATGTGTTTTTTTGAATATACACACAAGTTTCTGTCACACCCCCAAACCTGAACGGCGGAAACGTTCGGGGGCGGATGACTTCATGTGGTAACGTAACAAATGAATACATAGTAAAGAAAACGATACAACCATCATATATATAATTGAAAGTTTACATTTGTCAAAAGTTACATGTTCAAAACCAATTACAATATGATGTCAAAATATGAGATTTAACTGGCGCCGCAGCATCCCTTCATCAAAAGCATAATGATACCTGAAATTACTGAGTTCCTGGGACATACAAGTAATTTTGAAAGAGTAGATCAGCATTTAAGCTGGTGAGTTTCATAAGTATTTAAATGAGAAAGTTCGTATGAAATGAAATGTTTTGTCCTTGTTTGTTTGTGTTTAGAAAATCCTATATTTTCTACTAGTATAAAAGTAGCATTCTCTCAAGACCAATGTTTGTTTCTAAAATGTATGTAAGTGTAAAATAACCAATGTGTTTGAAAACCTTGTAAATAAGTGCATTTTTAATACCCCATGTGAGTTTTATAACCATACTATTGACTCGAAATGCCTATACACAACGTTCTTATGGCATTGGAATGTTATGACGTTTGTCACCCCAAATGGTGTACTGTAGCTAACAGTCAGGGCGCGGGTTGTCAAGCCCGTATAGATCTATACACAAACACCATGCTCCCCCTCCAAGGGATTCTGGTATATAATACAGGACTTGAAATGTGTACTCGAACGTACGTGAAGTTAGTGTCTCACAAAAACTGTGGTATAAAAACAGATTTACGTGTTAAAGTGTTCGTTTGTTCTTGTATATGAAAGTGACTTCTTGAAATTCATGTTTCTAGTACGTAAGAGTTAGAAATTTGTTCGTAAAACTATACCTATTATAGTTTTAAAAGTGTGTCTCGTTTGTTTAGAAATACCTAGAAAAGGAATCATTTGTTATGAAAGCATAGATTTTTGTAGAGCCTAAGATAGACAAATATACATATAATCTAAGAAAATGTTTAGTTTATACATGCATTAGAACATTTTATATTTCAAAAGATAGAATGCTATTGTAACATATTTTACATATGAAAGTTCCTTATAAAGTTTATAAATCACATGTGATTTGGATATGTAAAAGCATATAAAATAATTCTTTATGTAACACACGATAATACTCGTGTGTTTTACTTGTATCCCCCCCCCCCCCTTGAAAGCATATAAAAGCATTTATAGCATATTTAAAAGGTTAATTAAGGGGTATCAACTCACTTGAAAGTTTGAAGATAGCGAGATGGAAACCGGGCAGAGTTTCGTCTCGGGAAACGGATTTTTCTCGGGATTCTCGGGAATCTCGGGAGTAAAATCGACCTTCGGGACTTGAGCAAAATGACCAGGGCTTCGGGTTTGAACGGGCACGGAAATCGAGGCAAGATCGAGAGAGAAATGAGAGAAATGGGGTGAATTTTCGGGAACCCTCGCATCTCTATTTATAGGGGGTCTGAGAAGCCTCGGTACGCCGGGCGTACGCTCGTACGCAGCGCGTACACGTACGTCATGCATGACCGAGTCCTCGACTGCCTCGGCTTCGGATGGGACGGAAACGGGGTAGCTTCGCATAGGGGCGACGTGGACGGACCGAGACCAAGGCCCTCGGGTACGCGGGGCGTACGGGGTTACGCAGCGCGTAACTCGGATGAGGACGCTGACTCCTCCTTCGGATATTACCGGATTTTTGAATTAAATTTATATATAATTTATTTAATAAACTTCAAAAAATCATACCTTCTTCATACGAACTCCGTTTTCGATGGTCTTTATATCCACGCGTAGGTGAGACTACGCTCTACAACTTTCGTTTAGACTCCGTTGGCAAATTCCGAAATTATTTTTATTATTTATTTATAAAATGACGTGATTAAGGAATTTCTTTAAAAATTCATAACTTCTTTATCTAACTTCGGTTTTTGCCAGACTTTTCACCGCTCAAATACCATTGTCGAGACCTTCGATTCTCGTTTAGGTCATTTCGGCCAAAAGTCGCTCGATCTCCGATTCGAGTTTTTAGTTGTCTGCTGCTAAGCCGAACTTGGAAAAATCATAACTTCAATATACGAAGTCGGATTTGGGCGTTCTTTTTACGTACGATCATGGTTTAATGACATTTAAACAAAGAAGGAATTTAAATAGAAACATTTTGGACATTTTAATATCAAAGTTAATTTTATTAACTCAAAAGTGGTTACAATACTTGACTTTTTAGGTCATTACAAAGAGTTGAAATATCGGGTTGTCACATCACCCCCCCCCCCCCCCCGTTAGAAGGAATTTCGTCCCGAAATTTAAAGTAGTAAAGATACTAGTGAACATGAAAGAGATGAGGGTACTTTTGTTTCATCTGATCTTCGCGTTCCCATGTGAATTCAGGTCCCCGCTTGGCGTTCCAGCGAACCTTCACGATGGGTATGCGACTTTGTTTTGTTTGTTTGACCTCTCGGTCCATGATTTCTACTGGTTCTTCCACAAAATTGAGGCTCTCGCTGATCTCAATCTCGTCGAGTGGAATAACAAGAGTCTTATCGGACAGACACTTTTTCAAGTTTGAGATGTGGAAGGTTGGATGTATGTTACTAAGTTCACGCGGTAGGTTAAGCTTGTAAGCCACAGGGCTGATTCTAGCAAGAATCTCGAAAGGCCCTATGTATCTTGGATTTAGTTTCCCACGCTTCCCAAAGCGTATTAAACCCTTCCACGGTGAGACCTTTAATAAAACGTGGTCTCCTACCTGGAATTCCAAAGGTTTCCTCCTTTGGTCAGCGTAGCTTTTCTGTCGGTCTCTGGAGGCCTTCAATCGTTCACGAATCTGAACGATCTTCTCTGTCGTTTCTCATATGATTTCCGGACCGGTGAGAGTGCTTTCAGGAACTCTTCCTCTAGCTAACTTGGTATCGCCAACTTCAGTCCAGCATAGAGGGGATCTGCACTTTCAACCATAGAGGGCTTCAAACGGAGCAGCCTTTATGCTTGTATGATAACTATTGTTGTATGAAAATTCGACAAGGGGTAAATGGATATCCCATGCCTTTCCAAAGTCAATCACACAGGCTCTCAGCATATCTTCCAAGGTTTGTATCGTTCTCTCACTTTGCCCGTCTATTTGTGGGTGGTAGGTTGTACTCATATCTAGCCTAGTCCCCAGGGAACTTTGTAGTGACTGCCAGAATCTTGAAGTGAATCTACTATCTCTATCGGAGATAATGGATATTGGAACACCGTGCAGTCGCACTACTTTCTTTATGTAAGTTCTTGTAAGCTTTTCCATTTTGTCAGTCTCCTTTATTGGTAGGAAATGCGCGGATTTGGTCAATCTGTCGACGATGACCCATATGGTATCGAGTCCACCCATCGTCTTGGGTAACTTGGTTATGAAGTCCATAGTAATCCGCTCCCATTTCCATTCTGGTATCTCTGGTTGTTGTAGTAATCCTGACGGTTTCAGATACTCGACCTTAACCTTAGCGCAAGTAAGGCATTTACTTACAAAGGTAGCAATTTCTGCTTTCATGTTAGGCCACCAGTACAGTTTCTTAAGATCCAGATACATTATATTTGAACCTGGGTGAACGGAATATCTTGTGTTGTGTGCTTCGGTCAAGACTACGTCTCTGAAACCACCATGTTTCAGTGTCCAGATTCGGTCCATGAGATAATAGGCTTCGCCACCCTTGACTTCTAGATTCTTTTCCATTCCTCGCAGGGATTCACCCGCCACATTTTCAGGTTGCAAAGCTTCCATTTGTGTCTCCTTAATTTGTGTGGATAAGTGGGAATGGATAGTCATAGTTAGAGATTTGACCCTCCGACCAGTGTATTCCTTTCGACTGAGGGCGTCAGCTACCACGTTGGCCTTGCCAGGATGATAACGAATTTCGCATTCGTAGTCATTTAGTAACTCAACCCATCGTCTTGTGATCGGTGAAAATAGTACTCTTTGTTCCGTATAAGTAGTGTCTCTAGATCTTCAGAGCAAATACCACTGCTCCGAACTCAAGATCGTGGGTCGTATAGTTCACTTCGTGTGTCTTAAGCTATCGGGAGGCATAAGTAATAACCTTCCCTTTCTACATAAGAACGCAACCAAATCCTTGGTTTGAGGCATCGCAATACACTACGAAATCTTCTATCCCTTCGGGGAGGGATAGTATCGGTGTGGTGCACAATGCCTGTTTCAGCGTTTGGAACGCCTTCTCTTGTTTCGCTTCCCAGTCAAAGGCCACGCCTTTCTGGGTTAATGTAGTAAGAGGTTTCGCAATGCTAGAGAAGTTCTTTATGAATCTGCGATAGTAGCCGGCGAGACCTAGAAATTGACGAATCTCTGTAGGTGTCTTTGGTGCCGACCAGTTCTCAATGGCCTTAATTTTGGAGGGGTCCACGTGTATCCCCTTCTCGCTAACAACGTGGCCCAAAAATTCGACTCTTCGAATCCAAAATTCGCATTTAGAGAACTTCGCATAGAGCTTCTCCGATCACAATGTTTCTAAGACTTTTCGTAAGTGTTGACTATGCTCTTCCTTACTTCGGGAGTAGATAAGTATGTCATCGCTGAAGACGATGACGAACTGATCTAAGAAGGGACATACACCTTATTCATTAGGTCCATAAATACTGCTGGTGTGTTGGTTAATCCGAACGGCATCACTAGAAATTTGTAGTGTCCATAACGAGTTCGGAATGTTGTCTTGGGAATATCCCCTTCTAGCACTCGTAATTGGTCATATCCGAATCGTAGATCTATCTTCGAGAAGTAGTTTCCTCCTTAAAGTTGATCAAATAGGTCGTCAATACGGGGTAGAGGATAGCGATTTTTGACAGTAAGCTTGTTCAGTACTTTGTAGTCGATGCACATGCGGAACGATCCGTCTTTCTTCTTTACAAACAGGATCGGTGCTCCCCAAGGTGAGAAACTTGGTCTAATGAATCCTTTTTGAAGGAGTTCGTAAAGCTAACTGGAAAGTTCTTGGATCTCTGCTGGTGCTAGGCGATAAGGCGACTTCGCTACTGGGGTAGCCCCTGGAACTAAGTCGATTCTAAACTCGACTTGGCGTTGTGGTGGTAATCCCGGTAGTTCTTCTGGAAAGATATCGGGAAAGTCGCGTACTTCTGGAATGTTCTTGATGTCCTTCAGTTCCTGACTCGTATCGACGATGTGTGCTAGGAATGCTCGACAATCCTTCCGTAAACACTTTCGAGCTTGGATGCACGAAATGATACGAAGGTTTTTACATGATTTGTCGCCGTAAATCACTAATGTTTCGTCGTTAGGAAGGCTAAGACGAACTGCTTTTTCAAAGCACAGGATGTTGACGCGAAAAAGACATAACCAATCCATGCCGACTATGACGTCGAAACTTTTAATTTGGACCGACATGAGGTTGATTGGGAAAGAATGTCCGTCTAAGGTTAACGTGCAATCCATGTATATGCAGTTAGTGTTTTCTGTTTTTCCACTGGCCATCTCTACAGTTAATGATTTTTCTAACTTGCTAGGTTGATGTTTAAGTAAGTGAAGAAAGTTTTGACTCACGAAGCTTCTCTCCGCTCCACTATCGAATAATATGCATGCATATGAATTATCAAGAAAGAACATACCAGCAACTATAGTTGGGTCAGCTACAGCTTCGTCGTGGCCTATTGCCAAAACTCGTCCCACACCGCCGGTGCCTGCTACCTTAGGGCAGTTCCTCTTGTAGTGGCCCACCTCGCCACAACTGTAGCAAGTCTGCCCTACACCCACACTGGGAACTTGAGTGATCGGCTTTGCGGGGTCTTTGCAGAAACGGGCTGTGTGTCCCTTTCTGTTGCAGTTGGCGCACTTCATTTCCCGACAAGGTCCATGGTGGTGGTAAGTGCATTTGGTGCACTTTGGAAGGTTACCTACATAAGGCTTTGTTGGGTAGGTATTTGTAGGAGTTGTAGTAAGTACAGTGGCAGCATTCACTGAAACCAGTTGTTTCTTTGCGGATTCTTGGGAAGACCCACCCTTCCCTTTATTCCATACCCTCTTCTTGCTATTGTTGTTGTTGTTGTTGTTGTTGTTGTTGTTGTTGTTTCCTTTCTGTGGTTCTGGTGCAGAAACGGTTGAGTTCTGATGACCTCCATAATCAACAAGAGATTGTGCCAGTTCCTTGGCACTTTCAAAGGTGTCAGGTTTTGAAGCTAACACGCTGGACCTAATTTGGGGAGACATCCCCCAAATGTATCTCTCTATCTTCTTGCTCTCAGGAGCAATCATATCTGGGCAAAGGATTGCCAGATCGCAGAACCTGTTGGTATAAGTAGCGATGTCGGTACCAACCATTCCGAGAGTCCATAGTTCGTGTTCGAGCTTTTGAATCTCTCCCCGTGGGCACTATTCTCTCATCATCATGGCTTTTAGGCTCTCCCAGCTTATGGAGTTTGCCACTATTAGGGTAAGTACTTTAACGTGGCCATTCCACCAAGTTAAAGCTCTATCAATAAGGGTGAAAGTTGCAAATTTGACTTTGATGTGCTCGGGACAAGAGCAGATTTCAAAGACTGACTCCATCCTTTCAATCCACTGCCTCAGGGCTATCACACCACCAGTTCCATAAAACATCCGGGGCTTGGCATTAGTAAAGTCCTTATAGGTGCATTCTTGGGGTAGTCCATGACTCTCGCCATGGTTGGATGGGTGTGTGCCAGATCTCGCGCCATTAGTACTCGAGTTATTGATCTGTGACATGGCAGCTGCTACCGCTGCGGTGACTGCTGCTTGGAACATAATAGCATCAAATTGAGGTGGTGGAGGTGGTGGTGGTATAGGTGCTTCCCCACCGTTGCTTCGCCTTGGATTCCTACGCGGAGGCATCCTTCAACTATAAGTCGAAAAGGTAAAGATAAGAATTCCATAGAATAGAAAATGTATGTGTCTCATGAACTAAATTGCTATAGTTCAACAACAGATGCTAGTATGAGTCTTAAAATAGAAGAATGAAAGTTATTTGTAAGACTGAAAGTATGAAACAAGTATTTGGTTTCTCGAAGACTTTTCAAGGTTTGAACGAAATACTCAACGTAGTAATAATAGTGTCACTTATATTAATATAAAAGTTGATACAACGATCATGAAAATTTGACCCCTATAAGGGTCTCCGATTACAAAGTTTGAGAAATTTAAAGACTTTTAGCCGAGTTCCTAAGCTATAACAAAATTTGAGTCTTTGACAAGCACTACTTGCGACGTAGGTTGCGCTTGGAGCTTGACTCTGCATCTGATTGCTTTGACTCCATTAGACGCCTATCAAAAGCAGCTTGTTGTTCCCTCAGTTCAACGAGGGCTGCAATCATTTGTGCTTGGAATGCCTCGGTTTGGAGTTGAGCATTGTCTTGTATCTTGTCCAACCTACGGATGTCAGAAGTGTGAACCTGTACTTCCACGTTGACATCCTGGAGTCGGCTAGCTTGAACTCCGGACTGATAGGACTGATTTGCTAGTTTGCCCACCATTACTGGGAGTGCCCGATCAGCCGAACCTCCACCGCGGACATCATAGAATTCCCGACACATGTCGTAGGGAGGGCGTATGCCTTGTTGTTGGCTCCAATGATGGAGGTGACTTCTCCAGACGGGAGTCGGTCCTTGAAAGTTCCTTACAAAGACGGGAGGTTGAACGGGTGGTGGATCGATCACTTCCGGCTCTGAGTTGGTACCAGAGTCATCATCCACTTCTATGGGTTCCTCGTCCTCTTCGGGATCATCTTCGACACATCCTCCGTTGCCTTGGTTGGGAAAGTAGGGGTCGCCAGGGTGGTGAAATCCAGCCATTTGACTGTACGAGAAATAGGGTTATAAGAATTGAATAAAGTTGAAACATGCAAAACATGTAAGTTCAACTAGTTTAGGTAGCAAATACAACTATAGTATTTAAATTCTTGTGTTTGATTCTAGTAATGGTTTGGTATGTTTTGACTTGTTGCTTACTACGAGCAATCCTCGATATATATTGGTCCGATCTCAGGCAAATATAGTTGATCACGCTATATTTGTCCAAAATTTGATTACATATATCGAGTCTTAATCGTAGTGTCAACTTGTCTAAATACTTGTTGTATAGTTATATATCATGAAAATAATTTGTTGCATGCATGTAATTGTACTTAAATGAACTATCAATTTAAGTTAAACGTAACGCTGCTTAAGCGTAAGAAGAAAAATTGTTTTGTCAGAGAGTCTTATTCCCTTAAGCATTTATAGTTTGTATATCTTATGTGGTTCGACATACTTAGTTCACTATAAACATTGCTCTGATAGCAATCTGTCACACCCACAAACCTGAACGGCGGAAACGTTCAGGGGCGGATGACTTCATGTGGTAACGTAACACATGAATACATAGTAAAGAAAGCAATACAACCATCATATATATAATTGAAAGTTTACATTTTTCAAAAGTTACATGTTCAAAACCAATTACAATATGATGTCAAAATATGAGATTTAACTGGCGCCGCAACATCCCTTCATCAAAAGCATAATGATACCTGAAATTACTGAGTTCCTGGGACATACAAGTAATTTTGAAAGAGTAGATCAGCATTTAAGCTGGTGAGTTTCATAAGTATTTAAATGACAAAGTTCGTATGAAATGAAATGTTTTGTCCTTGTTTGTTTGTGTTTAGAAAATCCTATATTTTCTACTAGTATAAAAGTAGCCTTCTCTCAAGACCAATGTGTGTTTCTAAAATGTATGTAAGTGTAAAATAACCAATGTGTTTGAAAACCTTGTAAATCAATGCATTTTTAATACCCCATGTGAGTTTTATAACCATACTATTGACTCGGAATGCCTATACACAATGTTCTTCAAGCGTTGGAATGTTATGACGTTTGTCACCCCAAATGGTGTACTGTAGCTAACAGTCAGGGCGCGGGTTGTCAAGCCCGTATAGATCTATACACAAACACCATGCTCCCCCTCCAAGGGATTCTGGTATATAATACAGGACTTGAAATGTGTACTCGAACGTACGTGAAGTTAGTGTCTCACAAAAACCGTGGTATAAAAATAGATGTACGTGTTAAAGTGTTCGTTTGTTCTTGTATATGAAAGTGACTTCTTGAAATTCGTGTTTCTATTACGTAAGAGTTAGAAATTTGTTCGTAAAACTATACCTATTTAGTTTTAAAAGTGTGTCTCGTTAGTTTAGAAATACCTAGAAAAGGAATCATTTGTTATGAAAGCATAGATTTTTGTAGAGCCTAAGATAGACAAAGATACATATAATCTAAGAAAATGTTTAGTTTATACATGCATTTGAACAATTTATATTTCAAAAGATAGAATGCTATTGTAACATATTTTATATATGAAAGTTCCCTATAATGTTTATAAATCACATGTGATTTGGATATATAAAAGCATATAAAATAATTCTTTATGTAACACACGATAATACTCGTGTGTTTTACTTGTATCCCCCCCCCCCTTGAAAGCATATAAAAGCATTTATAGAATATTTAAAAGGTTAATTAAGGGGTATCAACTCACTTGAAAGTTTGAAGATAGCGAGATGGAAACCGGGCAGAGTTTCGTCTCGGGAAATGGATTTTTCTCGGGATTCTCGGGAGTAAAATCGACCTTCGGGACTTGAGCAAAATGACCAGGGCTTCGGGTTTGAACGGGCACGGAAATCGAGGCAAGATCGAGAGAGAAATGAGAGAAATGGGGTGAATTTTCGGGAACCCTCGCATCTCTATTTATAGGGGCTCTGAGAAGCCTCGGTACGCGGGGCGTACGCTCGTACGCAGTGCGTACGCGTATGTCATGCATGACCGAGTCCTCGACTGCCTCACCTTCAGATGGGACGGAAAGGGGGTAGCTTCGCATAGGGGCGACGTGGACGGACCGAGACCAAGGCCCTCGGGTACGCGGGGCGTACGGGGTTACGCAACGCGTAACTCGGATGAGGACGCTGACTCCTCCTTCGGATATTACCGGATTTTTGAATTAAATTTATATATAATTTATTTCATAAACTTCAAAAAATCATATCTTCTTCATACGAACTCCTTTTTCGACGGTCTTTATATCCACGCGTAGGTGAGACTACGCTCTACAACTTTCGTTTAGACTCTGTTGGCAAATTCCGAAATTATTTTTATTATTTATTTATAAAATGACGTAATTAAGGAATTTCTTTAAAAATTCATAACTTCTTTATCTGACGTTGGTTTTTGCTAGACTTTTCACCGCTGAAATACCATTGTCGAGACCTTCCATTCTCGTTTAGGTCATTCCGGCCAAAAGTCGCTCGATCTCCGATTCGAGTTTTTAGTTGTCTGCTGCTAAGCCGAACTTGGAAAAATCATAACTTGAATATACGAAGTCGGATTTGGGCGTTCTTTTTACGTACGATCATGGTTTAATGACATTTAAACATAGAAGGAATTTAAATAGAAACATTTTGGACATTTTAATATCAAAGTTAATTTTATTAACTCAAAAGTGGTTACAATACTTGACTTTTTAGGTCATTACAAAGAGTTGAAATATCGGGTTGTCACAGTTTCTCCCCATGCTAAAAGGCTTGCAAAGAGGATCTGTTATCACTCAATCACCTGCCACGAAAATCTGCATCACAGTGTTTTTCTAAGTAAAGATAATATATATTTTTTAGTTTGAATTTCGGGTAAGGTGAGCTTACTATGTTTTCAGATATATGGGCGACAGCAATGGCGGCGACACCTACCTTTAGCGGCGACAATGTGATATGTCGCCGCTAAAGGTAGGTGTCGCCGTAATAGTCCATGACACGGATCCACACTTTAACTTTCTGGTAAATTAAGACCGTCTGATCATGTTTCTACTCCAAAGGCTAGGGTACTCGAGGAATTCACAAAAGCAATACTGGTGACAAAAGTCCTCACTAAAGACCTAACCGAGTCGCCGCAAATTGTCGAATAAATGACGCATCATTGATTCCCTCCTATGTGTCGCCGCTATTAACAGAAGTCGCCGCTAAAGCCCAAATTGTCACTGGTAAAGGATTCGCCGCTAAAGGTGGACTCAGTTAACCAAAGAAATCAACACCTTTTTCCTTTTCTCTGTTCGCTTCCATCTTGAGCTGCTGCTATGATTTTTTCCTTTCATATTCTTCGTTGATTCACAAATGCACCCATCCAGCAAAACCGAGGTTAAGGATGTTGGCCACATAATAGAAGATACCGACGGTCAAAGTTGAGATTGACCGGCGAGGCTCTTCAATTTCTGGCGACATGCACAAGATTCTGGTGACAATAGGTATTTCCAGCAAAAGATTTCTTTTCCTATTGTCATGTAACATCGATTTGTAGCTTACTTAAGTGATTAATTGCAAAATATTTTAATTTTCAGCTCTTAATTAACTTTCCCGACCACCACCGCCGACTACCGCCACCACTGCACCATTTCTTTGATTTCCACAACCACAGGTTCTATTTACTTTTATTTATTTTGAAATTTGATTGTAAATGCAAAATATGCGTAGTTGTATAAATTATGTGAATATTTGATATATGTATTTGAATGTATGAAAATTTGGTGTATATATGTGAATGTATGTGTGTTTGGTGTATATGTTGTATATGAATCTAAAATATGTGTATTTGGTATAAGTGGGATGCTATTATCTATATATGTGAAAGTATATGTGTATTTGGTATAAGTAGGATGTTATTATGTACGTATGTGAATGCATATGTGTTTGTTGTATATGTGATATATGAATGCGAAATTTGTGTATTTGGTATAAGTAAGATGTTAATATATATATATATATATATATATATATATATATATATATTTATAGAGAGAGAGAGAGCTAGGTTCAAATGTTTTTAGCAAGTATTGTGTCCCTAAATGCACCAATGAGAATTCAGAAATAATTAAATCACTAATAAATAATAAAAGGGTATAAGTGTAATCTACACTATAATTAATTATGGTAAAAGAAAATAAATAATCAATATCCCACTAATTTAGGTTATCAGTTTCATATAACACCACCACCGATTCCCACTACTTCTTTAAAAATCATCGTTCTCTCTTCATAGACCCAGAAACCCTTATCCCCTCCTAAATCAGTTTCGACACCACCAGAGCAGTAGCACCACCCCACAGCATCGTAGAACAACCAACTTTATGGATTGGAGAACAGAATGGGTGGAGCTGGGCCCTTTCGTCAGCGATGGCGCCGACCACCGACGGTACATCAAACAGAGACGTTCGCCAGGGAGACGATGATCTCTCAGGTATGCTGGTTTTAATTTCCAAGGCTTTTGTATTTCATCAATTTTGAAATTAAGTAACAATGATTTTTATATGATCTTGTTATATGATATTGATGGATTTATGATGAATGAAACAACAGGAAGTAGTGAATAACTTGGAAGATGCACATGAACAAATTGACACTGCAATTTCAATTGCGTTGAAAGAAAGCAAACCAGTGTACATCAGTATAAGTTGTAATCTGCCTAGTATTCCTCATTTTTATCCATCAATGTATGTCTTATGAGTTATGATCCATTACCATATTTGCAATTTTTGTTTACAAACAACATTCTGTCATGGCCTCCATGTGTTCGATAAAATACCTCAATGAAAAAATAGTTAAAAATCTTTAATGTTTTTACTTCATTTTGTTCCTTATTCCTTTCAGAACTGTATAACTCAATTTAGATTGGGTTGGATGTCATTTTCATAACAATAGGTTGATGCTAGTTCCTTATTCTGTCAGAATTTGCAGTTAAATACATTGAGCATATCGAGAAGAAAATAAGAATAAATAATGAATTATTATTATCGAAATGTTTGTTATCTTTTAGATTTAAACAAATAATTTAAATAATTAAAAGAAACTAATTAATTAACTTTAATTTTGGGAAATTTTAAAATTTATATCAATTTATTAATATTTTTATTACAACTGTTACATTAAAATATTATATGTAATTTAATAAAAAAGAAAAAGTTTATAAAATAACATACGAAAAAATAGTAATTTAAAATAACCATAAAATGAAATTTGTCAAATTTAATTAAAATTTGACAAGTGACAAAAAAAAAGTTACATTTATTAATGAATATTGATCCCAAACTTAAAACTTCTTAAAATATCATTTTTATCCTTTGATTTCTTAAATTTTTGTATTTACCTAGGTAATATATATATATATATATATATATATATATATATATATATATATATATATATATATATATATATATATATATATATATATATATATATATATATAATAGGATATTTCTATAGTTAACACTTTTGGTTTAAATTTGAGTTTTCCTATGTTTCGACATTAATGTTATTTACTTTTTCGTGGGTATTTATGTGTACATCTCCTATATATGAGTCAGGTTACATATAATTTGCTTTCATTCAACGTAAATTAGAAATTTTGTATGTTATTTATTTATTTATTTTTTAAAAACTCACTTTAATTTCTATGTGTGTGTCGGTATAAAATCGAGTTTGTCTTCGTTTTGATGTAAATTGTTTTTACATTTTCTACTTATTTTTATATATATGTTTTCTATGTATGCATCAGGTTACATATAATAGGTTTTTTACCGTTAAAAACATATAATATCCTTTTGATTATTTTAGCTTCCATTCTTTAACTCAAAAATAATCTTAATTACTTATTTTTATGTATGTTTTTATATAATTTCAAGTATCTTACATTTCAACGTAAAGTTTGTATGCATTTTCCTGTTTATTTTATGTACATTTCGTATGTATGATGCACTACTACAAAAACACCGTTTTACGACATGCAATGTGTGTCGTAAAACACTCAGACGACACGCAAATGCGTGTAAAGGAAGGCTCTGTCATAACAAAAGACGTGTAACAGCTCGGATTCCCAGGTATTAATTATTCTTATAATTTTGGTGATTTGTGAGGAGACTCGGCGAGTTGGAGTTCAAACTCGCCGAGTATGATCGCGGCTTGGGCACGGGTTCGCGTCTGGACTCGGCGAGTCCACGCTGTTTAATGAAACCCTAATTTCCAGGGTATGAGACCTATTTAAAGGGGCTTATGGCCGTCATTTGCGGCCACCAACCCCAGAGAGAACCCTAAAGAGTCTTTGAGCATGTTGTGAGAGAGAAGAGGAAGATCCTTGACTATTTGTGGGTGTTTTTGCATATAAAAGAGGATCAAGGCAAGAGGAGACCAAAGAAGGTGCTAATCCTGTGATTCTTGAGCTCAGAGACTTCATTTGAGGTAACCATTCGTTCCTTTCTCAGTCCTTGGTGTAAATGTTAAAGTTAGGGTTTCTTTGTGGAATGATCCATGGAGCAATTGGCCTCCTCACGTGTTGGTGCTTTAGATCTGGGCCCAAAGAGGTCCAGAGACCCTTTTCCCTCAAGCTTTATGAGTGTTAACGGAGGCCATGAGCTTAGAATAACATTCTAGAGACCATATCATCAAATAAGGCCTTTGAACCTTTGCATGAGCACCAAGATAGTAACTTTACGTGATGTATGTGCTTGGAAGGACTGGATCTATGAGTTATTGGAACGGATCTGACCTCAGGAGTGAGTTTGAGTTTATGCATGGCATAGACTCACCGAGTCTGAAGAACAGACTCGGCGAGTAGCATGAAGATTGTCCATAACCACTCAGCGAGTGGTCTTGCCGAGTTAAGGGGTTGACTCAGTGAGTCAGGGAGAGTCAGAGAGGGTTGACAGGTGGACTGAGTCAAGCTGGAACTCACCGAGTTGTTCTTGAGACTGGGCGAGTTGAGTCGTGGTGGCCCCGCAACTCATGCCAGGTGGAACTCGTCGAGTTAGGAAAATACTCGATGTGTCGAGAGAGGATCCCAGGGAATCAGTGGATACGTATAGACTCGCCGAGTCGCTATAGTGCACTCGCCGAGTCCGGTCAAAGTTGACCGTTGACCATTGACCAGTGTTGACTTGATAGGGGTAGTCAACCTTAGTTGTGAAAGTGTTAATTAGAGATGTATTGTGTTATAGGAGGATTATAGCTCGGGGGATCGAGCGCGAGTGATATCCGGGATTTGTGAGTTATCGAGATAGGCGAAGTGAGTCTTCTCACTATACTTTACCTTGAGTAGGTAATCAGAGTTATGTGAGAGTATTTGTATGCTATATGTATGTTATGTGTTGTACTGCATTATTTCTATGTGATTTATGCTATGCATGTTTATAGAGTTGGAACCGGAAGGTTCACAGAGATTAGAACCAGAGGGTTCACAGAGTAGGGTCTACGGACCCACAGAGTTATAGCCTCAAGTGGCTAATATGTGTTATGTGTGGTATTTTGGGGAACTCACTAAGCTTTGTGCTTACAGTGTTAGTGTTATTTGTTTCAGGTACTAGTGATGACCGTGGGAAGGCGCCGGCTTGATCAGTACACACACACGAGACTTTTATGTTATCAGATCTTGGGATTTTTATGTAGCATGGATTGAGTTTCAAATATTAATGCTTTTATGAATGTTAAATGATTTGTGTTTTTATAAAATGCGAAAAATTGTTTTGAAATTTACGGTGTTAGAAGTTGGTATCAGAGCCTTGGTTTGAGGGATTCGAGTACACCTTCGGGCATATTTGTACTCAAACTGAGGATTTGAGAAGTATTTTCAAAAAGAATAAAAGATTTTTTGAAAAACGCAGAGCAGAGTTGTGTGTACGATCAGTCAGCGCCCGAACGGTGATTTCCCAAAATACCCTCATGTTATGTGATATTGATATTGATATGATGTATTCTCATGCTAGAGTAGGCTAGGTACTCTTATTAGGACTAGAGTGGCCTGATTTGTGATGCCTTAGCCTAGGGAGAGGTGAGTTGCTATGAGGTGCTTGAGAGTGAGGAGGTAGCAACGAGGGGCTTATGAGAGATCGGTTAGAGAGTGGATTATGCATTATAGAGTACTTGGAATTTGGGATCCGAAGAGGAGGACTTGGGGTGTATTCTGCTACGATGCGGACAGTAGTATTGGGCCCGTACAATTGAAAGCACCGGGGCGGTGTACAGCCCAAGTAGGAATCTTTGGAATACCAAGGATCAAGGAGGAATGAGTTTTCGAGTGTGAGTATGCTCGAATGGATTCTAATTTATCGTATGCTGTATTTCAGAGGTAGATCATGGTGAGGACACGTCTTATGCCTGAGAGCAGTGGGGCCACTGATGAGGAGATCCGTCGGATCATCCATGAGGAGGTGGCTGCGGCCATCAAGGCAGAGATACCAGAGATGTTCGGGTCTATTAAGACCACGTTGATTGAGACCTTCGACGAGCGTTATTCCGCTCTTTTTGAGGCTGCTGTTGCAGCGGCCACCGCAGCTATTGCTGCCACGAGGCCGCAGGGTGGTGATGCATTGCTGTTCCGAGAGTTCAGCAACACAAAGCCGCCGGAGTTTGATGGGACCCAGGACCCGGTGGCGGCTATGAGATGGATTTCTGACATAGAGGGATGTCTCTTCACTTGCTCATCTCCTGAGCATTTAAGAGTACGGTTCGCGCTGAACCAGCTTTGCTTGGGAGCGAAGGACTGGTGGAAGTTTGTGACGACGCACTTTACGCCTGCTGAGCTTGCGGCGGTGACCTGGGAGAGGTTCACTGCCATGCTCCGAGATGAGTACGTTCCCCAGGTGGAGAGGGAGAGTTTGGCCCAGGAGTTTCTGACCCTCAAGCAGGGTACTGAGTCTGTTACGGTGATTACCAGGATGTTCCACGAGAGGGCGATGTTCTGCCCTGAGAACGTGTCCACTGAGCAGGCACGTATGAGTCGATATTTGAGTATCTTGAGGCGAGACATTCGGGAGTTCGTGGCGAACTCCTCGTACCGAACATTTTCCGAGCTTCAGGAAAATGCCCGGAAGAGGGAGATTGAGCTAGAGACTCGGGCCAGGGAGGAGGCAGAGTCTTAGGGGAGGGATTGGCGACCGGCGCAGTCTCATCCGGCAGCCAAGCGGGCCAAGCCCGTTGATACCAAATCAGGGAGCCAGAAGGGCCGCACTTGTGGGAAGTGCGGAAAGGGTCATGATGGAGTCTGTAGAGCGGGACCTTGCTACAAGTGTGGCAAGGAGGGGCATATGGCCAAGGACTGCCCCAAGGGGTTTGCGGTGTCTTTCCACAGCAACCAGACCGGACACCGGAAGGCAGAGTGTCTGCAATTGCGAGGATCGTCTCAGGGAGCACCTTAGGGATCTGCCCCTGCCGCCATCGGAGCTACCGAGAGTCGGCCAGTGAAGGTCGAGGCGCCGAGGGCACGAGGGAGAGCCTTTCAGTTGACCGCGGTGGAGGTCTGCGCAGCGCCCGATGTCGTGGCAGGTATGTATTCTTTCGTGTATTTATTTTGATGTTGAGATATTATGCTTATATTATGTTATGCATAGGTACTTTCCTTGTGAATTCTGTACCTGCCTTGCTGTTATTTGACTTGGGTGCGAGTCGGTCTTTTGTATCTTTGACTTTTAGTCAGCATATTAGTGTTAGTCGTGAGGCATTGAGTCGGCCTCTGAGAGTTTCCATAGCTGACGAGAGGGTGATATATGTCACGGAGGTTCTCCGAGGGTGCGTGTTCAAGATTTTCGGTGTTAAGTTCCCGATTGATTTGGTTCCTATTGTAATGGGCGATGTTTGTGTCATTGTAGGCATGGACTGGTTGAGCAGATGTGGTGCGGTTATCGACTGCGAGCGACAGCTGGTGACCATACGAGACCCTAGTGGGGGAGTTCTTATGGTGTACGGCGAGGGTACACGTTCTGGATCAGCATTTTGTTAGGCCGCTAGGGTGAGGCAGTGTCTGTAGCAGGGCTGTAAGGGTTTTGTGGCGTATGTGATGGATACGCGGGTGGATTCCGAGAGACCGAGGTCAGTCGAGGAGGTTCCGATAGTGCGTGAGTTCCCGGATGTATTTCCAAAGGAGTTGCCGGGTGTGCCTCCCGTGAGGCAAGTGGAGTTCAGTATCGATTTGGTTCCGGGGGCTGTGCCTATCGCTAAGGTGCCTTATCGCCTTGCACCTCCAGAGATGCAAGAGTTATCCTCGCAGCTTCAGGAGCTGCTGGGGAAGGGGTTTATTCGGCCGAGCAGCTCGCCGTGGGGAGTGCCTATCCTGTTTGTCAAGAAGAAGGATGGATCACACCGGATGTGCATTGATTACCAGGAGTTGAACAAGCTGACGGTCAAGAACCGTTACCCGTTGCCGAGGATTGACGATTTGTTCGATCAGTTACAGGGAGCATCTTGGTTCTCCAAGATCGATTTGAGGTCTGGATATCATCAGGTGAGGGTGCGAGATGAGGACATCCAGAAGACAGTGTTCAGGACGCGTTATGGGCATTACGAGTTTGTGTTGATGCCTTTCGGGCTCACCAATGCCCCAACGGTGTTCATGGATCTCATGAACTGAGTGTGCAGGCCGATGCTGGATCGGTCAGTGATTGTATTTATCGACAATATTTTGGTATATTCGAGATCTAGAGAGTAGCATGAGGAGCATTTGAGGGAGATCCTCGGAGTTTTGAGAGCGGAGAGGCTTTATGCCAAATTCTCCAAGTGTGATTTCTAGTTGCGAGAGGTCCAGTTCCTGGGTCATCTCGTTAACCAGAAAGGGATATTGGTCAACCCGGCCAAAGTTGAGGCGGTGATGAGTTGGGAGGTGCCGAGGTCACCCTCCGAGATCAGGAGTTTCCTAGGGTTGGCAGGTTATTATCAGAGATTTATCAAGGATTTCTCTAAAATCGCAGTGCCACTCACCAGGTTGACCCGGAAGGGTGTCGCTTTTTCATGGGGCCCCGAGCAGCAGGCCTCCTTTGAGACGCTTCGCCAAAGGTTATGCGAAGCCTCGGTGTTAGCCCTCCCGGAGGGGATGGAGGACTTTGTGGTATACTGTGATGCATCGATCTTGGGGTTGGGAGCAGTGCTGATGCAGAGAGGGCATGTGATAGCATACGCATCGAGGCAAATGAAACCTCATGAGATGAGGTATCCCACCCATGACCTAGAGTTGGGGTCAGTGGTGTTCGCCCTCAAGATTTGGCGTCACTACCTATATGGGGTTTGGTGTACGATATACATGGACCATAAGATCTTGAAGTATTTGATGGATCAGCCCAACCTAAACATGCGGCAGAGGAGGTGGTTGGATGTGGTCAAGGATTATGATTGTGAGATTCTGTACCATCCGGGCAAGGCTAATGTGGTAGCCGAAGCCCTGAGTCGCAGGGCGGAGAACGCCCCATTGCGAGGTGTATGTTTGCGATTGAACGTGATGGCTCCGGTGTCGGACACCATTCGTGGAGCACAGGTTGAGGCCATGAGATCGGAGAACGAGAAGAGAGAGCGAGTTGTTGGGTTGGTATCGTAGTTCGTTACCGATAGTCGGGGGCTTATGACCTTTCACGGGCGTATATGGGTACCGTATGTAGGAGGGGCGCATACCATTTTGATGGAAGAGGCTCATCGGTCGAAATTTTCGATCCATCCTGGGGCCACTAAGATGTATTTGGACCTGAGGAGAGAGTATTGGTGGCCCTGTATGAAGAGGGATGTTGCGTGGTTTGTTGAGAGATGCTTGACCTGCCGTAGGGTTAAGGCCGAGCACCAGAGACCGCATGGTAAGTTGCAGCCGTTGGAGGTTCCCGAATGGAAGTGGGAACAGATCACCATGGATTTTATCACCAAATTGCCAAGGACTTCCAGGGGAGTTGATACAATTTAGGTGATTGTGGACAGGTTGACGAAGAGCGCTCACTTTCTTGCTATCAGCGAGAGTTCTTCAGCAGAGAAATTGGCAGAGGTGTATGTGAGGGAAATGGTGTCACGGCATGGAGTGCCGATCTCGATTGTTTCAGACCGTGATGTGCGTTTCACTTCCAGATTCTGGAAGAAGTTTCACAAGGAGTTGGGTACTAGACGGCATTTTAGTACCGCATATCACCCCCAAACAGACGGAAAGAGTGAGTGGACGATTCAGACGCTCGAGGACATGCTCCGAGCATGTGTGTTGGATTTTAGGGGAATTTGGGATGCGTACTTGCCCTTGGCAGAGTTTTCCTACAACAACAGCCATCATTCGAGCATTGGTATGCCACCCTTTGAGTTGTTGTATGGGAGGAGGTGTCGGGCCCCAATTTGTTGGCGAGAGGCCGGACAACGTGTGATGGGCAGTACAGAGATCGTGCTTCAGACGACAGAGCAGATCCAGCAGGTCAGACAGAGGTTGTTGACCGCTCAGAGTCGTCGGAAGAGTTATGCAGACAGACGCCGGTCCGAGCTTGAGTTTCAGGTCGGCGACCTTGTGCTCCTGCAGGTCTCTCCTTGGAAATGAGTGATTTGATTCAGGAAGAGGGGCAAGTTGGGGACCCGATATATTGGTCCATTCCGAGTGATCGCGAGGGTAGGCAGGGTAGCCTATCGGTTTGATTTGCCAGCAGAGTTGGGGCAGATTCACGACACTTTCCATGTGTCGCAACTACGGAAGTGTATAGCCGATGAGTCAGCAGTGGTTCCATTAGAGGATATTCAGGTGGATGCGAGCCTGAATTATGCTGAGAGACCAGTGGCGATCAGAGGTCGGAAAATCAAGGTTCTGAGGAACAAGGAGGTACCCTTGGTTTTGGGTCAGTGGCAGCATCGGAAGGGGTCCGAGATGACTTAGGAGCCGGAGCGTGAGATGCGTGAGCAGCATCGGGAGTTATTTACAGAGCGAGACTTCGAGGGCGAAGTGTAGTTCTAGTGGGGGAGAATTGCAACAGCCCGGATTCCCAGGTATTAATTATTCTTATAATTTAGGTGATTTGTGAGGAGACTCGGCGAGTTGGAGCTCAAACTCGCCGAGTATGATCGCAGCTTGGGCACGGGTTCGCGTCTGGACTCGACGAGTCCAAAATGTGGACTCGGCGAGTCCACGTTGTTTAATGAAACCCTAATTTCCAGGGTATGAGACCTATTTAAAGGGGCTTATGGCCGTCATTTGCGGCCACCAACCCCAGAGAGAACCCAAAGAGTCTTTGAGCATGTTGTGAGAGAGAAGAGGAAGATCCTTGACTATTTGTGGGTGTTTTTGCATATAGAAGAGGATCAAGGCAAGAAGAGACCAAAGAAGGTGCTAATCCTGTGATTCTTGAGCTCAGAGACTTCATTTGAGGTAACCATTCGTTCCTTTCTCAGTCCTTGGTGTAAATCTTAGAGTTAGGGTTTCTTTGTTGAATGATTCATGGAGCAATTGGCCTCCTCACGTGTTGGTGCTTTAGATCTGGGCCCAAAGAGGTCCAGAGACCCTTTTCCCTCAAGCTTTATGAGTGTTAATCGAGGCCATGAGCTTAGAATAGCATTCTAGAGACCATATCATCAAATAAAGCCTTTGAACCTTTGCATGAGCACCAAGATAATAACTTTACGTGATGTATGTGCTTGGAAGGACTAGATCTATGAGTTATTGTAACGGATCTGACCTCAGGAGTGAGTTTGAGTTTATGCATGGCATAGACTCGCCGAGTCTGAAGAACAGACTCGGTAAGTAGCATGAAGAATATCCATAACCACTCAGCGAGTGGTCTTGCCGAGTTAAGGGGTTGACTCAGTGAGTTAGGGAGAGTCAGAGAGGGTTGACAGGTGGACTGAGTCAAGCTGTAACTCGCCGAGTTGTTCTTGAGTCTCGACGAGTTGAGTCGTGGTGGCCCCGCAACTCATGCCAGGTGGAACTCGTCGAGTTAGGAAAATACTCGACGTGTCGAGAGAGGATCCCAGGGAATCAGTGGATACGTATAGACTCGCCGAGTCGGTATAGTGCACTCGCCGAGTCCGGTCAAAGTTGACCGTTGACCATTGACCAGTGTTGACTTGATATGGGTAGTCAACCTTAGTTGTGAAAGTGTTAATTAGAGATGTATTGTGTTATAGGAGGATTATAGCTCGGGGGATCGAGCGCGAGTGATTTCCGGGATTTGTGAGTTATCGAGATACGCGAGGTGAGTCTTTTCACTATACTTTACCTTGAGTAGGTAATCAGAGTTATGTGACAGAGTATTTGTATGCTATATGTATGTTATGTGTTTTACTGCATTATTTCTATGTGATTTATGTTGTGCATTTTTATAGAGTTGGAACCGAAAGTTTCACAGAGATTAGAACCAGAGGGTTCACAGAGTAGGGTCTACGGACCCACAGAGTTATAGCCTCGAGTGGCTAATATGTGTTATGTGTGGTATTTTGGGGAACTCACTAAGCTTTATGCTTACAGTGTTAGTGTTATTTGTTTCAGGTACTAGTGATGACCGTGGGAAGGCGCCGGCTTGATCAGTACACACACAGAGGATTTTTATGTTATCAGATCTTGGGATTTTTATGTAGCATGGATTGAGTTTCAAATATTAATGCTTTTATGAATGTTAAATGATTTGTGTTTTTATAAAATGCGAAAAATTGTTTTGAAATTTATGGTGTTACAAGACGACACGCAAATGCGCATCGCCTATTTACGACGCGCTCTTACGACACGCAATGTGTGTTAAGGAATGCCCTTTCATAAATATGACAATACGCTTTGCGTGTCATAACATTACGACTCGCGTTGTGTATCATTAAAGTCCCCGTCATAAAGAAAGAGGACACACTTTTTTGCATGTCATAGTTTTAAATGTTTTAAAAATTATATATTTGGATAGATTTAGTAATTTTAACTCTAAATAACACACTAGAAGTCTCATAATACAAAATCAAATACAATAAATATGAAAAAAAATTCATTAAACTAATATGTCAGATACAAATTATCATTTCAATAGTAAGTAAATGTAATACATTGCTAATATTGCATAATATTTATTATAGGAAAAAGAAAACATGTACAGCTGGTTGGATCCCTTTAAGTGCTTGATTTGCCATAAATTCCTCCTAATTATCCATCCCACTACCCCTACAGTTCAAAGCACTAAAATCAGTTCAAGAAAACAAAAGCCTGTTATGAATAGTTTTGAGTAGATCCAATAAAAAATGTGTTAATGGATTTATATGTGTTAAAAAATATACCTTAAAGCAAAGACAATTCTTTTAGGCTTCTTGTATTTGATCTTCTTTTCATATCAACAAGCTTGGGGTCATCATTCATGTGTTTTTTTGAATATACACACAAGTTTCTCCCCATGCTAAAAGGCTTGCAAAGAGGATCTGTTATCACTCAATCACCTGCCACGGAAATTTGCATCACAGTCTTTTTCTAAGTAAGGATAATATAGATTTTTTTAGTTTGAATTTCGGGTAAGGTGAGCTTACTATGTTTTCAGATATATGGGCGACAACAATAGCGGCGACACCTACCTTTAGCGGCGACAATGTGATATGTCGCCGCTAAATGAAGGTGTCGTCGCTAATAGTCCATGACACGGATCCACACTTTAACTTTCTGGTAAATTAAGACCGTCTGATCATGTTTCTAATCTAAAGGCTAGGGTACTCGAGGAATGCACAGAACCAATACAGGTGACAAAAGTCCTCGCTAAAGACCTAACCGAGTCGCCGCAAATTGTCGAATAAATGACGCAACATTGATTCCCTCCTATGTGTCGCCGCTATTAACAGAAGTCGCTGCTAAAGCCCAGATTTTCACTGGT
The DNA here is from genome assembly GCF_051521515.1 of Lactuca serriola. NCBI lineage: Eukaryota > Viridiplantae > Streptophyta > Magnoliopsida > Asterales > Asteraceae > Lactuca > Lactuca serriola. Next base: position 147,889,255 of record NC_136416.1, read on the forward strand.
AAAGGATTCGCCGCTAAAGGTCGATGCAGTTAACCAAAGAAATCGACACCTTTTTCCTTTTCACTGTTCGCTTCCATCTTGAGTTGCTGTTATGATTTTTTCCTTTCATATTCTTCGTCGATTCACAACTGCACCCATCCAGCAAAACCGAGATTAAGGATGTTGGCCACATAATGGAAGATACCGACGGTCAAAGTTGAGACTGACTGGCTAGGCTCATCAATTTCCGGCGACATGCACAAGATTCTGGTGACAATAGGTATTTCCAGCGAAAGATTTCTTTCCTTATTGTCATGTAACATCGATATGTAGCTTACTTTAGGGATTAATTGTAACATCCCAGAATATCAAGAGTAGAGTTGAAGGGCTAAAAGTGTGAGTGTGAGAGGGTAACTCGGCGAGTCCATGAGTGGACTCGGCGAGTAGGGTCGCGACTATGGTCGCGTGTTAAGTGACCAACTCGGCGAGTAGCATGGATCGACTCGGCGAGTTGGTGCTGAGTGGAGAAAACCCTAATTTCGGAGGTTGAGCCCTATATAAAGAACATAACACTTCTTCCCCAGCCTCTTTACCTACCCTTTGAGTTCCAAAAACCCTAAATTTGAGTGAGCCTTCCTTGGTGAGAGATTAGAGCCTTGGAGGAGGTAATCTTGGAAGGAAATTGAAGAGCAAGATGAGTGGAGCAAGGGGTTTGCAGAGAATTGGTTCATTCGTCAGTGGGAGCCTTCATTTGAGGTAATAATCTTCTGTTTGAGCATTTGTACATCTAGATCTATCATTTGTGGGGGGTTTTAGGGCATAAATGAGGTCCATCTCAAGTTTGGTGTAAGATTTAAGGTTGCTACCTCATATCTAGGTTGTTAATGATCCAGAAAGCCATAAAGTCCATGCTCAAGAGTTGTTGGTGAAGTTCTTTTGTCCCAAACCCTAGCCCTAGAGTGTAAAATGCCTAGATCTCCTTGGATCCACATAAAGTTTGCCACTTTACGTGATGGATATCTTGTAGAAGGGTAGATCTATGATTTAGACCTTCTGCATGGCTTGGAAAGCCTCTGTATGGTTTCAGATCTAGGGGTACTCGGTGAGTCACAAGGGTGTACTCGACGAGTTGGATGAAGATAGGCAGGAACTTGGCGAGTTGGAAGAACAACTCGGCGAGTTGGTTGTAGATAGCCTTGGACTCTACGAGTCTATTCTTGGACTCGGCGAGTTTGGTCGTGAGGTCCTAACCTTTCTTCTGGTTGAGCTGTGAATCGGCGAGTCAAGGGATGACTCGGTGAGTCGAGTGTGAAAGGACTCAAAGTTATTGGACTCGGCGAGTCTCAGGGTGACTCGGCGAGTTGAATCGTGGATTGGGGAAGTTCTGCGCATGGGGACTCGGCGAGTCATCGTGTTGACTCGGCAAGTAGAGACAGTCAGGGGTTGACTTTGACTTTGACTTAGACCAAGCGTTGACCAGTTGATTTCCAGGGGCATTTTGGTAATTGTTGGCATTTTTTTAGTTCAGTGTTTTGGTGTTGGCTAGTGGTGGAGATCATATCAGTGGTCGGAGCAGCTTGGGTTTACCTGTTCAGTCGACAGTTGCGAGGTGAGTTATCCTCACTATATCAACAGGGTCTACGGCACCAAGGCTAACCCTTTATCGGATTGTGATCCGGGTATCGTTGTTATGTTATTGCTTTGCTATGTTGCATCCTGGTAGTCGGGATGGTATATGTTAGAGACCCGGTTAAGGTCGGAATCCTGGTATATAGGATGCTGCTATGCTAGTGACCGGTTAGGTCGGTATCCTGGTTTTGACGACGTTATGCTTTGTGATATGCTAGATCGGTGTGATTGGATGTGAATTGTTATATGTTTGAATGTTTATGTGCACATGGTTGTTGGACTAGGGTGGGTTGAGGCGGGACCTGCTTTGTGGTGTAGGCCAACATACCCAGGGCGGACCGGTTATCCCGAAGGCCCAGCAAGCGGTCCGGATAGGCTGTAGGCCCCAAAGAGGGCGGACTAAACGTGCCGAGGTTCGGAGAGTGGACCAGGCCGACTGAAGGCCCAGTGCGGGCGGACCAGTCATACTATAGACTCAGGGAGTGGACCCGGTGGATTGAAGGCCCGATGCGGGCGGACCAATCACACTGTAGACTTGATGTGTGTGGTTAGACTCGGAGGGTGGACCAGGTGGACTAAAGGTCGATGCGGCGGACCAGTCACCCAGTAGACCCGAAGTGCATGGCTGTTCTGTGTTCTGTTATGATATGGCATATTATGCGTGTATGGTATATGTGGTTGGTATTTTGGGGATATCTCACTAAGCTTTCGGGCTTACAGTTGTGGTTTAATGTCTTTCAGGTTCTTCAGGAGACCGTGGCAAGGCAAAGGCGTGATCGTACCGCTCCTCATGATTATGTTTTGTGATGTGATTCTGGGAAGACTCTAAAATAATTGTATTGAAAAACTTTTTGTAATAATTTTATGAAATCGGGTTGTTTTTGAAAAGTTTAAATTGGTTGGAATTTTATGGTCGTTACAAGTTGGTATCAGAGCCTTGGTTTCAGTGAATTGGAGGAACATTCGTGTGAATCCAGTCTCAAATCGAGGAGGGTTTTCAAAAGAGAATTTAAAATGGTTTTCAAATGAGTAAAGGAGGACGCAGAGGTACAATCAGCCAGAGCCAGTAAATAACCCCAAAATACCATACATGATATTTGTTTTGAGCTTTGATAGAACAACATGCTAGTACTAGGCTAGGGATCTTCAGGATTTCATGATAATGTTGCCTGATTTATGATGCCTGTTAACCTAGGGTTTCCTTTGTGGGAGATTTCCAGTGTTCCTCTAGGAGTGAGGGTTGAGTGCTTGTTATGTATGTTCTTCACTAGGGTGTTGTGGTATAATTGATACAAATATGGGTAGGTGTGGAAGGTAGTATGGGCCCGTACTACTGAAAGCACAGGACCCATACGCATATCAAAGAAACCATGACCTCTAGGGTTGGGTTGGGAGTTGGTTCCCGGGTTTGTGGGCAGTATCTGAGATCTTGTGGTGTTTTTCAGTATGGTGGTTACGAGGCATGCTGGGAGCTGATCCGGGTCAGGATCGGGAGCAGGAGAGGGAGGTCAGGGCGGGTCAGTACCGCCCGAGGTGATTGGTCAGATGAGCACGTGCGAGTTGGATGTGAGGATTCGTGAGATCCGGCATGATGAGGTTGCTGCGTTGTTCCGGGTTGAGTTACCGGAACTGTTTGGGTCGATCAAGACCGCCATGGTTGAGTATTTTGATGGCGCTATGCGGCTCTCACAGAGACGGCTGTCGCGGCGGCTACAGCGGTTGTAGCAACGGCAGGGGGAGGCGCTGGTCAGTGCTTTCAGTATCGAGACTTCGATAATACGAAGCCTCCTACCTTCGATGGAGTTCAGGACCCGATTGTTGCTATGACATGGTTGTCGGACGTGGAGGGGTATTTCTTCACGAGTTCGTGCCCTGCTGATCAAAGGGTGAGGTGTGCTCTGAACCTGTTGAGGCTCGAGGCGAAGGATTGGTGGACATTGACCACGGGTTCATATTCGGATGCGCAGAGGGCTGTGGTTTCATGGGATCAGTTCCGAGAGATGTTCAGCACTCGTTATGTTCCGTGGGTTGAGCAGGAGAGATTGGCACAGGAGTTCCTAGAGCTGAAGCAGGATTCGGAGTCGGTGACGGAGATCACCAGGATGTTCACTGAGAGGGCAATGTTTTGCCCGGAGTTCGCTTCAGAGCAGGCACATATGTCCCGATATCTGAGTATGCTCAAGAGGGATATCAGGCAGTTTGTTTCTACGCAGAGGTGCGAGACTTTTTTGGAGTTGCAGGAGGCTGCCATGCGGCGTGAGTTGGAGATTGAGTTGCAGTTGCGAGAGCAGAGGCAGGCTCTGGTGCAGTCGCAGCCGGCACCGAAACGGTCCAAGACCGTTGATTCTAGATTGGGAGATCAGAGCAGCCACACTTGTGGGAAGTGTGGGAAGGGTCACACCGGGGTTTGTAGGTCCGGTGATGCATGCCGCAAGTGCGGAAAGGAGGGGCACTATGCGAGGGATTGTCGGCAGGCAGCCCTGGGTCGGGATTTGAGGATTTGTTATCATTGTCATCAGGTCGGACACTTAAGGGTCAACTGTCCACAACTTACTACAGGACCGGTGCAGGATCCAGCACCGGCCACTTTGAGGATTACGGGTGGAGGTCAGGGTGGAGCGGAGTCCCCAAGGGCTCAAGGTCGTGCTTTTCAGCTTACAGCAGAGGAGGTCAGGGCAGTGCCGGATGCAGCTGCGGGTATGTTTCTTTCTTGATGTCTTGTTATCTTGTGATTATTTTGGAGTATTGTATAATTGCTAGTCTCGTTGTGTGGTTTTTGGTATTGTATTCGTTGTTCCTTGAGGGTTATGGTATGGTTAAGCGTTTGGTGTTGGGTATTTCGTTGGTTATCTTTCATGAGGGTTATTAGTGGGAATCTGGCATTTGGTCTGAATGTTGGGCAACATCTACAGTCTGAGGAGTGGTTGGCTGAAGGTCGGGTTTCTTTCGACCCGTGATGATCCATGATAATATGTGATTTTGTGAAGGTTGCTCATTCTAGTGGGAACTAGATCGCGTGTAAGGGATTGCGTCGTGTAGGGTTGATAAGGGAGGTCGATGATGGCAACCGGTGGTTGATAGTCAGTGCTCTAAGTGGGGGAGAATTGGAAAATTCCCCGGAAGATCGATGGTCATGAGAGGTTGTTTAGCTGCTTGGGATTCAGCAGTGGTTCTGTCAGCCAAGAGTGTAGGTGGGTATGAGTAAGTGGCAGGCAAGCGGGGCGGGATACAGACCAAGGGTGATTGATTGTGGAAGGCCTGGGATCAGGCCGGGATGGAGTATGTAGGGTGGAGATGGAGTGTGTGTATATATATATATATATATATATATATATATATATATATATGATTGAACCTTAATAATTTTTTGTGTTACAAAGACTTAATTTGATTCGTATGGATTATCATTACATTATAAAAAAATCTATACTACTCGTACTAAAACATGGATTATAATTACATTATAAAAAATCCATACTAGTAGTATATGTTGATTGAAATAAGCAACTTGTGATCCCAATCTTCCACAAAATGTCCACAAATGTTGTGTTTTGGCAAATGCTTTGTGAGGGAAGAAAACTCATAAAGTGATTGTGTTTTTCTTCTTTTCTTAAAATTTTATTACTATTTCGTAACCGGGGTAACCCATTTTTATGTCATCAAAATTTCAAATTTAACCATTTCTTAGAATAACAAATTTCAAATTTTAATTTAATTACTATTTACAAACTAATTCAAAACTAGCTAATTTTTGGTATATATATATATATATATATATATATATATATATATATATATATATATATATATATATAATAGTAAGATTTTATAAAAGTACAACCTTACAAATAAAAAATTTTAATTTTAATTTTTTTAATTTTATTATTTATTTTTTTGAGTCACGTGTGTATTTTTAAAACAAAAGTTAGAAATTGTTACTTTTTCATGTCTTTTTTAGTTTTAAAATTTTTTATTTGTAACATATTTATAGAATGCGATATATATATATATATATATATATATATATATATATATATATATATATATATATATATATATTAATGTCGACGGAAAAAAAGAACAACCTAATAACCTAATAACTCTAGTACAATAGAAAACAACAAAATAAAGTAAATCACTACAATAGAAAAGAACATCATAATATATTTGTTTAAAAGTAGGATGATAATTTTTGTAAAAAAAAACAACAATGTGGATTGTGAAAAAAAAACAATGCTAATTCCGTAGACTAAATTCTAAACCTGAAATTATGTTTCAGCAACATCATGTCTATTGATAAAAGCTGGACTAGTAATCCAGATGAAAACTATCCCGAGTTCCAAGCACGACTCAAAGCTTATATCGAGAAGTTCAAGACACGCATTGATAGTAATGGTAAAATCAAATGTACGTGTCAAAAATGTGATAATTAACGGTTACCTGAAGTACCTGACTATAGTGGAACGCTATATATTTATAAATGGTTTCAGTAAGTCCTACAAAATTTGGATCTATCATGATAAATCTTTTATTCCCCCAGTCGTTTTGGCAAGTAACGAAATGGTCGATTTAATCGATGATGTGATGTGGGAGTCGAGAGAAAATGATATCAATCTCGATGTAGGAACCTCGAATACAAGGGGTAGCGGTATGGATGTTGATTTTGCACAATTGTTAGAAGAAGTGGAAACTAAATTGTATCATGGTTGCCCCTTTTCTTCCTTTGAGTTAATAGCAAAGTTAATGCATATCAAGGTGAACAAGAAATGGACTGATAGTTCATTTGATCAACTCCTTGAGTTGTTTCAATCAGCATTTCGCAAAGACCACAAGGTTCCCCTTTCACATTATCTAGCCAAAAAGAAATTGAAGTCTATTGGTCTAGGGTATGAGTTGATACATGTGTGCAAAAACGATTGTTTTCTCTTTTGGAAAGAACACGATTCACTGCAAGTTTGTCCCATTTGTAAAGAGAGTCGATGGATCGATAAAAACACCAAGGGTAAGAAAGTAGCTCATAAGGTATTACGGTACTTTTCTATGACCCTAGACTACGACGTTTATATTGTTCGAGGCACACTACCAAAAATATGATTTGGCATATTACCCGACGTTCAGTAGATGGTGTGATGCGTCATCCTGTTGACGGGGAACATTGGCAAGATTTTGATAAAAAATACCCCGACTTCTCGAGTGAACCCCATAACATACGCCTAGGTCTTTTAGCTGACAGTTTTAATCCATTTGGAAACATGTGTAATCCACATAGCACATGGACGGTCATACTCACCACATACAATTTGCCACCCTGACTTTGTATGAAAGAGTCATCATTTATGTTGACTTTGTTGATTCCCAGCCCGAAAGCTCCTGGTAAGAATATAGATGTTTTCCTTAGGTCATTGGTGGAAGAGCTTAAACATTTCTAGATCTCATGCATGTCCAAAAAAATGTGCACGAGAGTTTGTTAGGTACTCTTATAATGAATGATAAAAGTAAAGACACATCAAATGCCCGAGAGGACTTGAGAATTCTAAACATTCAGAGAAATGAATGGTTGCAAAAAATGGTGACAAGTTTCATAGAGCCCATGCAATATACTCTTTCACGAAATCTAGTCGACAACTCTTTTGTTAATTTATAAAAGATGCTAAACTGTCGGATGGGTTTGGTTCTAACATCAGTAAGAAAGTGAACGATACCAATACTAATATTATAGGGTTTAAAGTGCATGACCATCACATTCTTATGCAACGTTTGATACCAATTGAAGCTAGAGGGTTGTTAGACAAAAACACTTATACACCTATTGCAGGCCTTTGTATGTTTTTCAAGCAACTTTATTCTAAAACATTAAAGACGGAGGTATGAGGAAGGCAAAAGTAGACATTATCGCAATCTTATGCAAGTTAGAATTGATTTATCCTCCAGCATTTTTTGACATTATGGTTAATTTTCTTTTGCATTTATCTGATGATGTGATTGTCGGAGGCCCAGTATGTATGAGATAGATGTATCCGTTCGAAAGGTATATGGAAAAACTAGAAAACTATGTCAGAAACAAGGCGAGGCCGAAAGGTTCTATAGCTAAGGGTTATTGTGACATCTCCAAAATCACAGCCATAAAAGACCGGTTTCATTTATGCTATTAAAATAATTTCAGAGTGAATCCATTGATTTAAAACGAGTTGCGGAATTTGTCCCCAAAACATTACATGATAAAATAATGTTTATCAAAGCATTTCTTAAAGAAATGTATTTTCATTATATATCAAAACTCGGGATGTCATGTTCCGATACAGACACAAAAGCATAATCAATAAAACATAGATCTTACACAGTTTTATACAACTACTGGTCTATAACAAAAATATCTTCACAAGTTCCCCAACTTATGCTCTCGCGCCACTACCTGTAATACAAAGAAATTGAGTGGGTCAGGCTTGAGAGCCTAGTGAGCATATAGGTTTTTCAAACCACAATAAATAATTATATTTAATTTGACCAACCAACAATAACCCGATTACCCATTCCCATTATCTTCACTTTACGTCCCTAAAACAACAACTATTACAAGGGACCTAATCTAGGATTTTCATCGGGACCGACACTACTGTAGAGGGGTTTCCTCGACAATTAATGTCCTAAGGCAACCATGAGGGGGGAGAGAATACAGCAAATGAACACCCAAGTTCACCAACACCTACAGGTTATGAGCCTGCTAGCATCCCACAGGACAGTCTAGAAAGAGTCTGTGGTGGTCATCCACATTTTGCTGAATGACTAGAACACAATCACATCGAGGCCTCTCATCAGTTTATCACACATCAACTATCTACCCAAGTTCTTCCCAACATATTTGTAGATAACAACATACATATGAATTCGTATGCAACTTAAAAACTGATAAGATACTCATTCAATACTCATCCCAAATAAACAGATAACATATATATACACGTATATTTATACACACGTAACACGTATGCTAAAGTAGATACTTCATATCTATGTGTTAGAAGAAATGGAATATACACCCACTTGATAAGAAGATGATCGGACAGCACCTCGTCTATTAAAATAATATTTTCCGATAAAACCGGGACGTTTTCTCCAAAACTGGGCTTTATGCGGGCAAAGTTTCGGCTCGAAAACTTTATTATCGGGATCCTCGGGGCTTCGGGACTTGCTTCGGGTATCGGGAATGATACCGTGGCTTCGGGGTATTTCTTGCATGCAAAACGATGCAAAAATGAGAGAGAAAGGAACAAATTTGGCAAAACGATCGGCAACCCTCGACTTCTATTTAGAGGGGCTGAAACCCCGATTTACGCTCGGCGTAAATCCTGATTACGCTGGCCGTAATGCCTCTACAAGCATTACGCTGGGAGTACTTAGGTTACGCTAGGCGTAATCTTCAGATCAGATCGGCTGAGTCACGGATTCGGATATTATCCGAATATAGAATAAAATTTATATATTCTAATTATTTAAAAACTTCAGAAAAACATATCTTCCTCATACAACCTCCGTTTTGACGTTCTTTATATCCACGCGTAGGTGAGACTACGATCTACAACTTTCGTTTAGACTACGTCGGCTAATTTTGATTTTATTTTTATTATATTATTTTTAGTAAGCCGGGACAGGAGAACTCCGTTATTAAATCCTAAATTCTCCATCCGACGTCCATTTTCGTCTGTCTTTTCACTGTTGGACTTCTATCGACGAGATCTTCAATTCTCATTTAGATTGTTTCGGCCAAATATCACTCGATCTCTATTTCGAGATTTAGGCTGCATACTGCTAAGTCGAAACTTTGAAAAATCATAACGTCTTCATACGAAGTAAGATTTAGACGTTCTTCTTATGCACGCTCTTAGTTTAACTTATTCTATGACTTCTGTTTGGATCAATAAGGCTAAATATCGCTCTAGCGTAAATTCACTATTTACGTCACGTAGTGTCGCGCCGGTACTGTCGCGAAACTTCGAAAGGTCATAACTTCTTTATTATAACTCAGATTTCAGCATTCTTTATATATTCGGAAACCTTGCCATGACAACTACCACATCCTTCATAGATATCAGGTTTATCTAACATTTCATTTTGACGCTTATTTTTATGCTTAATTCATTTAAGTCAGGCAATTAAGCACAAAACACATAATACTAAAATAATAAATCTTTATTATTTCAAGATGGGTTACAAAGGTTAACCAAGATTATTACATCATCATTAATGTCTAGCCTAAAAACACGGGCATTACAATTCTCTCCACCTTAGGATGATTTCGTCCCCGGAATCACATATCAACAAACAAATGCGGATAGCGACTCAACATGCCACTCTCCGTCTCCCAGGTGAGATTTTGCCCATTTGTATGTTTCCATCGGACAAAAACTAACTCGACCATCTTGCGTCGCAACTTCTTAGTCTTTCGGTCAACGATTGGCTATGGTTCTTTAATCAACCTTTTGTTCTCATCAATTCTAAATTCAGAAATTGGAATTATATCGGGAACTTCTCCCGTGAATTTCCTCAAATAACACACATGGAAAGTTTTATGAATTCCATTCAGTTCTTCGGGTAATTCGAGCTTGTAAGCTTGGTTCCCAACCATCTGAAGAACTTTAAACGGTCCAATAAACCTTGGAATTAACTTTCCCCTTTTAACAAATCGTATAAGTCCCTTCCAAGGTGAGACATTAAGCAAAACCGAATCTCCAACTTTAAGTCATCGGTCTTCACTTATTGTCAGCATAGCTCTTTTGACGATCCTGAGCTGCTAACATTCTCTCCCTAATTATTTTCAACTTTTCAGCAGTTTAATGGACTATCTCCGATCCCATAAACTACTTTTCCCTAGCCTCAAGCCAACAAGACGGCGTACGACATTTTTGTCCGTACATAGCTTGATAAGGTGCCATCTTTATGCCGATTTAACTTTTAGATCTTCCCACATATTAAAAACTTAGTACTATCAAACCATTCTGGATTCGAATTATAACATCCGTCAATAATCAATTAATTGCACTACAAACCCGACGTATTTCTCCTTGAGTCCCTGTTTTCACCTCAATATTACCCATCCTCACCATTGATCTTGCAAACTCAACGTTAAAAGTCAATCCAAGGAGTCCCCTAACTCCAAGAAACCGTTGCCATAACCTTTGTGTTGTTGGGTTGCTCCATAGCGCTTGATCATATTCAAGTACACCTCCCCCACTTATAGCCAGAGTCTCCTGGAGGGAGAGCATGAGTTTGTGTATAGATCTATACGGGACTGACAATCCCATGCCCTGACGGTTAGGTGTAGTTGGAACGAAAGTTATGGGGTGACAAATGTCACTAACTATCTGGATATCATTCATATTAGTATGGTTATAAGAAATCACCCGTGGATACAATGACTCATGCACATAGTAATACGCAACTCAATCAAGCTTAAGGGATATTAACTATATGATTACTTCGTTTTTATATTAGTGTTATATATGGTTTTTATTTGATAGACAGTGGAATGTGTGACTTCCGCCTCATTTCATGTTCCTTGTTTGGCTGTGGACTTAGGGCAGAATCACCCAATCGACTATCGGTTCAGATCTTAGTTATATATAACTTGTAGGTACTAAGAAATCATGATAGGGTATTATCAACACATTTAGAATTCAGCGTAAATACATCTTCAGCTAGTTTTATTTAATTATAAAACTACAAGTTATCAAACTAAGTATGCCATATTTACTTACACTTACGGTCTTGGAGTATTTAGACTATATCTCAGCTTTAAGGAAAATATAGGATTTTCCGGGTTATACGTTATCACTTTACAAGTAAACAGCTCTACAAATTCATTCTCAGGGAAAATATAGGATTTTCCGGGTTTAATACATTCATTTTAGACACAACGAATCATAACTCATTTCATAGGAAATATCGGATTTTCTGGAAACTTATACAATAATTTACATATTGGTGTGATTACTTAGTGGATATGTTTGGGTTATATAAAATGAAGATCTGATAGATAGTGGAATGTGTGATTTCTGCCTTAGTTCCTATTCCTTGTTTGGTTGTGGGCTTAGGGCAGATCCACCCATTTGACTGTCCATTCGATCTTTGATTTTAGATAACTTGTATGCACTTAGAAATTATGCTAGGAATCTGTGTATACGGATTCAAAGCGCCATATATCACTCTTTATACGTAAGAAACATATATATTTTGGTCTTAAGGCTTAAGAATACATTTCATGTAATTAAGAAAATATAGGAATTTCTGTAGTGATACACGAACATTTTAAAGGAACAAAGAACTTACTTTCTAAAACAATATACTTATGAACTCACAAACTTAAATGTTGATACACTTTCCAAATCACTTGTATTCTCAGGAAACTATTAAATAGGTACTCGTACAAGTTTCGAGAAGACGGAGCATAGTAGCTTAAAGTCTTTGTTTTGGTTATCTACTTTTGAAATCAAACAATCTACGTTATGTATACAATGTAAACACTTTATTATCAATATAATGTTTTTTGTTTCTTTGATTACTATTTCACATTTGTTATAATACTGTACATGACGTCCTTCTCCCCCGAATGTTTCCGCCGTTTAGGTTTGGGGGTGTGACATAAACAATAAAAAATAATTAACACACTGATCACTAATCCAAAGATGAAAAAATAACAATTTTCAATGAATGGTTGTTGACTATCATTTCACTTATAAGAGACGTGTAACACATATATCATCGTGTTTATGCACTCCATCTTTATCAAGTTGGCGTACCATGCTTTTAAAATCAAGGAACTTCGAGATCATAAATTATGAGATTTATTCAAAACTTTGCATACTTTATTTAAGTTACTTCTTGTTCTATTATGCTCTTCCTCAAGTATATATAAGAACTCAGGAATTTTCCAAATCAATAGCTATAAAATCCACCTCTTTGTTTCTCTCCTTGTCAAATACACACATAGAAAAAAATACAAATGTTAGTAGTGTCTTACCTAGAAAATTTTTAAAGAGAGGGAAAATTTACAAAATATTTTTCAAGGGACATTAAAATCTTAAATTTACAATTTTATACTAAATCTTTTCAATTTACTAACAACAAAAATTAGAGGGCCGCTTGCTAGCACACCTCAACGTCTATCATGTTCATATAAATAATTAAAAAAATATTATAAATAAGAGAATTCACTAACAAATACTTGTATACAAATACAAACCAAGAAGTGAAACTGGATGGACCTTTAAGTTGAAGTAACTCATCGAAAGTTATAACAAAAATCAATGAGGATCATCAACACATGTGTACACATATTTATACATGAATATTACAATCATCTTTTAAAAAAATTAACAACCATAACGTATGTCTAACCTTAATGATGAGCTTTTTTCATGATGTATGTGAATCTAAATAGCTTCCAACTCCATACCAAAGGTCTACTCCATGGACAATACCCTCTATACTGAAATATAATAGTTAACAATCATATAGATGGGACACACTTTATCAACACTAATAAAGAGCAACTTCTAAAGTGAAACATATCGGTCTTCAATAATTTTTAACCACAACACATAAAGAGTAAATAGAAACCACTTACAAGCTTGCATAGCTTCTTGATCAAAATGATCAACTTCTTGATGAAAGTGATCAATGTCATGACACCTATATGAAAAATGGGAATACACACAAACCTATAACCAAAAAGAAAAATAAAAATATGATCTTATATAAACAAGAAATTAATATTTAGGCATACAACTTGAAGAATGTATGTGCCCTTCAACGAGACGCAATAAATAACTTTCCCCTTTAATGCAACCAACCTCTATACATTATAACAATTATCGTATTTTACATTCAAAGCCCAAAACTAATCAAACCATAAGTAAAAAAGATGTAAGAGAATCAAATAAGATTTTACTCATTGTTTTGAGTCTAATATATATCAAGAACTTTTGGATATTGTCAATACAACCAAAATTTATCACATATTTCAGCCTCACAAGTCACAATTTAAGCATCACAAATTCACAAATTTAAGCCTCACAAGTCATGAATTTCAACATCCCAATTCTGAATATTCTACAAATACAACCTGCACTATGACTAATAACATGAATATACAACTAGAAGGCTAAAAGGAAAGAAAGAAGAACTTGTAATTAATGCGATGGTGAAGGTGGTACATGGTGCCGCTACTGTGGTGGAGCTTCATCACTGTAATGGTGTGGATACGTTGTTGTAATTGGGGGAACGTGCCACTGTAATGCAGTCTTGTGGTTGTGTCGTGTTGTAGAGGCGGAAAAGAAATGGGGCTTGCGAATGGTTGCGTGAATACGATGTCCGCAATAATCGAATATTCACAACTCGATTGCAATCTATAACTTGAATTCGGTTTTGAATAGTCATATGGTTCTTTATGAAGAGGTATGTGACAAATGGAGGAGGGGCATCAGGCGAGGGTTAGGGTTACGGTGAGGGTGATGCATGTTTGCGGATGAGTACGAGGGGTCTCAATCACTAGTGAGGAAGGTGGAGTTGGCCATCAGATTATTAGAGCCAATTTTTTGGTGGGAAATAAAATTAGGGCTTCTAAAATTTTATGGGAGGGAGGGAAATTATGTCGGGCAACTCAACATAAAATTTTTAGAGAAAAGTGAAAATAGTTTAGAATAATTTTAAATTGAAGTTTTTGAGTAAATTTATGTGAAAAAGGCAAGAATGGGAAAAAACTAACGAGATTATATATATATATATATATATATATATATATATATATATATATATATATATATAATTAAGTTCATTTGAGAACAGTATTTATTGTCACCAATAGACTCCCACCAGTCTCTAGCCATGTCTCTCAAAAACCCTGCTGCAAACCTCACCTTCGACCCCTCGGGGCAGAAGCTAGTCAATTGTGCAGACTCGATGTCTGCAATCCATCGTCTGGCAGCTATGGGGTCCTTCGCCCCATGAAAATCCGGTGCACCATTGCCCCTGAAGTCCTTGAAGGACTGTGTGCGATATCCTGACTAGCCGGATGTCCGGTCACTCATGAACGCCCCGAGGTGATCCTCCATCAACTCAACTATCCCTTCCTTGATCGACCCGAAGATGATAGGGTGACTGAAGGATACCTCTGGTGATCTATGACGCTATGAACTCACGTAGCCCCTCATCTACTGGCTCGGAACCTGATCCCGAGCCCGATCACTCTCTTGAGCTGCCAACTACTGGCCTCGAACGTAGTACCACCATTCTGCAATACATAATAACAACCGTTAGTGATACTAGTACCTCTTGAGGGATCACATCTACTACAAGTTCCCTGGTCTTATCTCAGCCTTCCTCGATTCGGGTACGGATCCTTTACTTTCAATAGTACGGGCCCATACTACCTTCCACATATATCCGTACCTTCTTCAAGGATTTCCTTGACTCCACCATATCCCCTCCTTTTTTTACCACTGTTGATCACTGCTATCCTCATCCTAGGCTTACCCTAGGGAAAATCTTTGGCCCTATCGAAACCGGTCCTCAGCTGCTGAAGGCCTCCTTATAATGATAATTAGCCATCACCTGGATACCATCACATGTGATGAGACTTGGATAATCCTTCGAGTAATAGACTCGTCCCTACAATGGTTAGACTCATACAAGAGCTGCACAATAGGGCCAAATCTAGCACTATGAGATTATTCAACCCTGACCACATGTAACGTGACGTATTCACCTAATGGCTAACTCCCATTACTCAGAGTCCCACAAACCACAAAGCAAGCAACATTCGGATGTAGGTAAACTACTCAAGCAATTCTGTTCTCATAGAGAGAAGCTGTACTAGCATACAATGCTAAGCTCATACTATCAGGCATAACCTAAACAGGTTATGCTACTGCTGTCTACTTAGCACTAGCATGCAATTTACATAAGCTGAAGCACATAAATCAGGCACATAAGGCATCCCTCCTAGGCCCTTAGTCCTATACTAGCATGCTGTTCTACTGAACTGATAAACATTGCATAACATTGTATGGGTACTTTGGGGAATACTTACTTGAGCTCGGCCTATCGTGCATATCACACATTTCGTTCTTTCTTAAAACTCTTTACTTAATCTTTTAGAAAACTTTTTCTTTTTTGAAATCCTTTAATCCCTTGATTTGAGTTTAGACACCCCCGAAGGTGTGTTTGAATCCCTCAAACCAGGGCTCTGATTCCAACTTGTAACGACCCAAATTTCACGCCCAAAAATTTCATTTTTAAAATGAATACTTTGAAAAAAAATTGTCTGATCAAGCCATTTCATAACATACATCGTGTCTGAAATCCGAAATATGAAAACAACCCAATATCAGAGTACAAATCCCAGAACAAGTTCGTAAAACGGAAAACAGTGTGTGTGTGTGTGTATGATGTGCTGCTACCGCGCCAGCTCCTTCCCCTTCGATGAAGAGGTACCTGAAACAGAAACTGAAAACGGTAAGCATGAAGCTTAGTGAGTTCCCACATCGTACCACATAACATACATATATTGTGTAACAACCCGAAATTGTCCATCGCCGAAAACCCGTTCTACCCGTAAAAATTTGTCGTTTATCAATTCGTTCTGATTTCGTTTTGGGATAAATTATTTAAACTTATATGTTTATTATAATCTAATGAGTGTCCAAACCCCTTAGGAACTCATGAAATTAGCCCAAAATGTTTATTTCAGAAATTTTAGAAACGTCTCCGCCGGGTTACAGAAACTTAATCGGGTGCGACCAAAAGCCCCGTTTAATGCCGGTATCGAGTAGAATTCCACCGTGTCCAAGTTTTGAGACCTATTTAAACGTGTTCAAACTTTCATTTGAAGCTTTTGCTTCCTCTCTCTAACCTCTCTCCTCAAACCAAGTTTACGGGTCCAAAATCATCAAATTTAAGCTCCAAATCACCAAGGTAACTACCCTAACTCCTAGTATAACATCTTAGGCCTTCAAATTCGAGTTCAAATCAGGAATAGGACCATATTCATGAGTTTATGACCCTAGAACAGTCCTAGGCCGTGAACTCACATAAATTGGGTTTTAGAGCCCAAAAACCCTTCCAATCGACCTTTCGAGCTTAGATTTGGCCTAATAACTTAATGGAATGGACTTAGAATGCCTTAAACATGGATTTTGAAGAGTAAACATGAGTTTACTGCCCATGCGCATGCTTGGGCCATAAACTCATATAAATGGGGTTTTTATGCCCTTAAACCCTTCCAAAACTCCATTGAAGCTTAGATATGAATTGTAGAATATTGGATTTGGCCTTGGAACACCTTAAACATTAATTTAGAGGAGTAAACATGATTTTACTACCCAAGAACATGCTTGGGCCGTAAACTCATTATCATGGGGATTAAACTCCTTTTAGTGTGTTAAAATGCCATTTACACACACTATAGGCCTTGGGATAAATTCTAGAAGTGACCACAAACAAGATTTGGACCTTAAAACATATTAAGTCCCCCATCTAAGGAGTTCACGGCCATGAGGGGGTTCATGGGCCGTAAACTCCAAAATACATGCTAAAAGTCCCCTAAAAATCCATTCAAGGCTTGGGAAAAATCATTGGAATCACATGTGATTGTTGAAGGACCAATACATTAAGGATTCTATGTGTGGGGGAGTTTACGGACGTAAACTCCAAGTTTACTGCCGTAAACTCCAATAAATGGTCCCTGAGTGAGTTTTAACTCCCTCCAAAGCCTAAAACCCAAGCCTAGCATTAATCCCAAATGTTGTGAAGCCATTTTGCACCCAAAAACACCATTTATGAGTTCACGGTCGTGAACTCATATGGATGACGTGTTAAGGGGCCGAAAACTCCTCTATGATTTTACTCTTGAAGAGTAAACTCAATATCCAAGCCTTATGTGACTTCAAACGCCACCCGGGTCCTTCCAAACACTTGTAAGGGAGTGTTTCCGCAACTGGAAGTGTTGTTTCTATAAATTAATTAATTAAAGTCCTAATTAGATACAAATATGTATCTTTTCAAAATTCCTAGGAAACTTGTGCGTTTGCAAACCCAGGACTGACGTTTAGGATCCAATCAGACACGTTCCTTGTCCGGTGAGTTCATACCCCTACCCTTTTTCAATGGTTTTACAATGTTTTCAGGGGGGGGGGGGGGGGAATGCAAGCAAATTACAAATGTTTTCAAAACATAAGATGGATGTATTTCAATAAATATCTGGCAAACTTATAAATATCTTTACCCCTGATGTATTATGCTGAGCATAAGCGATGATTTATCAACTACAACTGTATAAATTTCAGTTAAAGAAATAATCTAACTAATCAAATTATTATGGGAATAATTTGGGGTTCTTTAGTTCTCGTTTAATCACATACTGATATATATAAAGTTATTAGATAAACTATGTCTGATTCAGTTTATCTCTGTTTCACTTAGTATATATTGCCAGATAATTTCATTGTATATAAATGTTTTCACTGTATTATGTTTCATATTGTCTAGTATGTTTGATATCGTTTAAGAATTCCATGAATACTTAGTACTAGTTTGTGAGATTTGTCATTACCCTTTTTGGATTATTAGTAAATCCTCCCCGGAAGTGTAACCATAGTCTCCTGGAGGGAGAGCGTGGAATTTGTGAATAGATCTATTTGGGACTGACAATCCCACACCTTAACTGCTAGCTATTGTTAGTCGGGCACGCCTGGGGTAACAAATTCTGGATATCTTCCGACGTCTGACAAGCGTCAAGGAGGTCTCGTTGTCGTATCAGCATGGTTACCCGACTCACAATATTTATTAATATAAGTTTATTCACGATATCGCTTTGGGTTTGGTTTCGGATTTGATTTGATTTCATATCTACTTTCTGTTTATTGATCTTATATCTAGTACGGGATGATAGTCCCATGATTTCAACATATATCTTGTACGGGATGGTAGTCCCATGGTTTTCAACTTATATCTTGTACGGGATGGTAATCCCATGGTTTTTAACTTATATCTAGTACGGGATACTAATCCCATGATTTCAACTTATATCTTGTACGGGATGGTAATCTCATGGTTTTGAATCTGTATCTAGTCCGGGATGGTAGTCCCATGGTTTTCAATCTATATCTTCATGTATATCAAACTATCTTATATCTAGTCCGGGATGGTAGTCCCATGGTTTTCAATCTATATTTTCATGTATATCAAATATCTTGTATCTAGTACGGGATGTTAGTCCCATGGTTTTCAAACTACTTTCCATCTACAGTTCACGTATATCAAAGTATTTGATATCTAATTCGTGATAGTAATCCCATGATTTTCAATATATAGTTTTGTGTATTAAACTATACTCTGTGATATTCATTCGGTCATGTATTTAGGAAAACATGGTATTTTCCTGGGGTAACATATAACGCGTAATTGAACTGGTAATGAAAGATAACTAAACTGTTTTACATAAGAAAATTTGGGATTTTCTTGGAAACTGGTACATTTTTCAGAAAACAAACATCTTATGAACTCACCAGCTTTATGCTGATTTTCAAACTGCTTGTATTCTCAGGTCCGCATTAGACAGGTACCCGGTGATCTCTTTTGGTGAAGACGGAGTGTGTAGAAGACTCGTCTCATTTTGTTCATATATATAATATGTATCACACTTGTATAATTTACTGTTGAAACAAATGTAAACTTTCAAATATATGTAATGTAATGGTTGTTTACTTTGATTACTATGTGCATTGGATTTGATACTCAACGTGGAGTCAACCCTGGAAATGTTTCCGCCTTTGGTTTTCGGGGTTTGACAGATTGGTATCAGAGCCCTTGTTTATAGTGAACAGAGTATACCAAACCTTACATGGTACAAAACTATAAACACCAAAGGGCCTAAGCGCTCTGAACTAAAAGTATCCTTCAAAATATAAGTATTCTCAAAAAGTATACAAGTATACCGAACCGTCGAGATCCGTAACTACAAGTAGAACAAAACATAAGTAAATGGGTGTTGTACGCTGCCGTTAAACCTGGGCAGTTATGTAGTCGTGTCTAGGATCAATATAGCCTGGCCAACTATATTCATTCGAGACACAGCCAACATGTGCTTGGGAGTGACTGTGGTATGCGACATACCTAAAACTTACCCAATTCCCCAAACAACGAGTCGTCGTTGCAGCGAATTATGAAATACTATGGGAGTATTTCTCGAGTTAATCCTTTTTAGAAAATCCTCGTATACGCGTTGTTCCTTGATCATTCCTCTAGCGATAAAATTATCTACCTTGATAACTCTTTCCTGCTTTATCGCTTAATATAATGTTATATCTGTCTTGATGAGATATCTCCTGTTCCATATCTCTTGATTCAATTCAGAGGACTTATGATCCTCTCTGTCCTGATCTTTTTAGATCACGATGCCTCCATGGAAGAGACCCAGCTCAAAGAACACCAACAACCCTCCGCCGCCACCTCCTCCTGAAATCGACCCCGTAGTATTTCAGGCAGCTGTTACCGCCGCGGTGGCAGCTGCTATGTCCCAATTGAACATCGGTGGTTCAGGTGGTTCGGGAGGTGATACCCAAACCCAAAACCAAAAGAACAGTCAGGGACACCGAAAAGAGGGTTCCTATAAAGACTTCATGAACGCAAAACCCATATCCTTTGATGGCATTGGAGGTGTCATTTCCCTCACCCGATGGTTCATGAAAAACGAATCAATCTTTGAAATATGCGCCTGTTCGGAGTCTGACAAAGTAAAGTTCGCCGCCTGCACCTTCCTTGACAAAGCCCTGACTTGGTGGAACGGCCGAGTCAAATCCTTAACTCTACCTGTAGCAAATGCTATGGGTTGGGAAGCTATGAAGGAGCTTATACTCACAGAGTATTGCCCTCGGGGCGAAATACAGAAGCTAGAACACGAAATCTGGAACCTTAAGATGAAGGGTTCCGACATAGCTGTTTATACTTCAAGATTCGATGACCTGACATTACTCGGTCCGGGAATGGTTACCCCGGAGAGTAAAAAGATTGAGAGATTCATCTGGGGGTTGACCCAGCCAACAAAAGGGAATGTCTTGGCTGCGAAGCCAGACACCTATGACAGCGCTAAATGTCTTGCGCAAACCCTGATCGATCAGGAAGACAACTCTGATGAGGAGGCTACCACTCCCGAGCAGTCACAAGTGGAGGTGGAAGTAAAAAGAAATTCTGGAACATGTGGAAGGCCCAAAGTACGTAAGGTTCTTCTAAGAAACAGCAAACGATAGCAATCCATGCTGCTATTGCCCCTGTTGCTGTTTCAGCTGCCGGGTCCACGGCCCAAACTCCTACCAGTGGATACACCGGTACCCTTCCTTGGTGCGGTAAGTGCAGCTACCATCACCATATTCCTGGTCCATGTCGCGAAAGAATCTGTGACAATTGTGGCAAGAAGGGCCACCTTGCTCGAACCTGCAGAAAACCAGCCAAATCAACAAACCTGCAACTCTTTTCGATTCTAGTACCAGAAGGGAAACCTGTTATCTATCTATTCGAATACCTTTCTAAACTTAATCTTTCGTTTGTAATCGAAATTGAGTACCGTTGAGACGGCTAACCAGTGAGATAGAGAACACTAACTTCATACCTATAGATTGTATTCTCAGTCTGAAGGATTATTCTGTTCCACTCGATTTAATGGGAAACTTTTCATGAAATACTTTGATGCTATCTTTGACATGTAATGACCGAGTCTCATTGATGTCGTTATTCTTGGTTTCGAAAGGGTCGCCCGTCTAGACCTTTCCCCCGACCCGACTCTCGTGATCTTCGGCATCAAACCTTCGCATCATTTCGTGCATCAAAACTCAAAAAGTTTTCCCGATATGAATTGCCATGCATCCCTTGTTCCTGTGATCATTGGGAAACGGGAAGTCTGCAGCTATTTTCCCTAAATTTCTTTCTCGAAGGATTCCCGAGAATTCCTTCCGAACGGCTAGTCTAGTCTCGCACCAGCCTAATCTCTGGAACTACCTCGTCACCAAACCTCAACGAGAGTAACATGTCCAATACGGTGACCAAGAATTGATATGATCACTACGGGTTAGTAGTGGTACCTTTCGGTCAAATCATTTTCCTTGATCATGTAGCTAGGCAAAGCAGTCATACCCGTGAACCATTCCAACAGCTAAGGCGATAGGGAATTAGTCGGCACCAGAGATACCCATAGAAACCTGTCGATTCTTGGGTCCCATCGACTATTATCGCAGACCTACCCCATAAATTTCTTCTAAAAACCATCAGACCCTTCGTGATCCTCGTAGAATCGATTTCGCAACCTTCAAATTTCGGCTATCCTCAGAACTTAGTAGCATCCATCTGGTACTTCACGTCTCGAATCCTTAGAAGTACCTACTCGACGAAACCCTAGTTATTCCTTGAGGAGACCGAATTCATCAAGGGTCGGAACCCCCATGGGAGAATCAATTGAGATCATAGATTGAGAGAGAGTCAATGTACGAAACAAAGTTGCGTCCCGATATTGAGGGTTCGCTGGAACGCCAAGCGGAGACCCTATTTCCACTTGTGAGCGTGAAGATCCGAGGCAACAAATCCATTCGTATCTCATTCCAATTCATGATCTGTATCTTAATGTTTGAATTTCGGGACGAAATTCCCTCTAACGGGGGGATAATGTAACAACCCGAAATTGTCCATCGCCGAAAACCCGTTCTACCCGTAAAAATTCGTCGTTTATCAATTCGTTCTGATTTCGTTTTGGGATAAATTATTTAAACTTATATGTTTATTATAATCTAATGAGTGTCCAAACCCCTTAGGAACTCATGAAATTAGCCCAAAATGTTTATTTCAGAAATTTTAGAAACGTCTCCGCCGGGTTACGGAAACTTAATCGGGTGCGACCAAAAGCCCCGTTTAATGCCGGTATCGGGTACAATTCCACTGTGTCCAAGTTTAGAGACCTATTTAAACGTGTTCAAACTTTCATTTGAAGCTTTTGCTTCCTCTCTCTAACCTCTCTCCTCAAACCAAGTTTACGGGTCCAAAATCATCAAATTTAAGCTCCAAATCACCAAGGTAACTACCATAACTCCTAGTATAACATCTTAGGCCTTCAAATTCGAGTTCAAATCAGGAATAGGACCATATTCATGTGTTTACGACCCTAGAACAGTCCTAGTCCGTGAACTCACATAAATTGGGTTTTAGAGCCCAAAAACCCTTCCAATCGACCTTTGGAGCTTAGATTTGGCCTAATGACTTAATGGAATGGACTTAGAATGCCTTAAACATGGATTTTGAAGAGTAAACATGAGTTTACTGCCCAAGAGCATGCTTGGGCCGTAAACTCATATAAATGGGGTTTTTATGCCCTTAAACCCTTCCAAAACTCCATTGAAGCTTAGATATGAATTGTAGAATATGTGATTTGGCCTTGGAACACCTAAAACATTAATTTCGAGGAGTAAACATGATTTTACTGCCCAAGAACATGCTTGGGCCGTAAACACATTATCATGGGGAGTAAACTCCTTTTAGTGTGTTAAAATGCCATTTACACACACCATAAGCCTTGGGATAAATTCTAGAAGTGACCACAAACAAGATTTGGACCTTAAAACATATTAAATCCCCCATCTAAGGAGTTCACGGCCATGAGGGGGTTCATGGGCCGTAAACTCCAAAATACACGCTAAAAGTCCCTCTAAAAATCCATTCAATGCTTGGGAAAAATCATTGGAATCACATGTGATTGGTGAAGGACCAATACATTAAGGATTCTATGTGTGGGGGAGTTTACGGCCGTAAACTCCAAGTTTACTGCCGTAAACTCCAATAAATGGTCCCTAAGTGAGTTTTAATTCCCTCTAAAGCCTAAAACCCAAGCCTAACATTAATCCCAAATGTTGTGAAGCCATTTCGCACCCAAAAACACCATCTATGAGTTCACGGCCGTGAACTCATATGGATGACGTGTTAAGGGGCCGAAAACTCCTCTATGAGTTTACTCTTGAAGAGTAAACTCCATATCCAAGCCTTATGTGACTTCAAACGCCACCCGGGTCCTTCCAAACACTTGTAAGGAAGTGTTTCCGCAACTGGAAGTGTTGTTTCTATAAATTAATTAATTAAAGTCCTAATTAGATACAAATATGTATCTTTTCATAATTCATAGGAACCTTGTGCGTTTGCAAACCCAGGACTGACGTTTAGGTTCCAATCAGACACGTTCCTCGTCCGGTGAGTTCATACCCCTACCCTTTTTCAATGGTTTTTCAATGTTTTTAGGGGGGGGGGGGGGGAATACAAGCAAACTACAAATGTTTTCAAAGCATAAGATGGATGTATTTCAATAAATATCTGGCAAACTTATAAATATCTTTACCCCTTATCTATTATGCTGAGCATAAGGGATGATTTATCAACTACAATTGTATAAATTTCAGTTAAGGAAATAATCTAACTAATCAAATTATTATGGGAATAATTTGGAATTCTTTAGTTCTCGTTTAAACACATACTGATATATATAAAGTTATTAGATAAACTATGTCTGATTCAGTTTATCTCCATTTCACTTAATATATATTGCCAGATAATTTCATTGTATATAAATTTCTTCAGTGTATTATGTTTCATATCGTCTAGTATGTTTGATATCGTTTAAGAATTCCATGAATACTTAGTACTAGTTTGTGAGATTTGTCATTACCCTTTTTGGGTTATTAGTAAATCCTCCCCGGAAGTGTAACCTGAGTCTCCTGGAGGGAGAGCGTGGAATTTGTGAATAGATCTATTCGGGACTAACAATCCCACACCTTAACTGCTAGCTACAGTTAGGTGGGCACGCCTGGGGTGACAAATTCTGGATATCGTCCAACGTCTGACAAGCGTCAAGGAGGTCTCGTTGTCGTATCAGCATGGATACCTGACTCACAATATGTATTAATATAAGTTTATTCACGGTATCGCTTTGGGTTTGGTTTTGGATTCGATTTGATTTCATATCTACTTTCTGTTTATTGATCTTATATCTAGTACGGGATGATAGTCCCATGATTTCAACATATATCTTGTACGGGATGGTAATCCCATGTTTTCAACTTATATCTTGTACGGGATGGTAATCCCATGGTTTTTAACTTATATCTAGTACGGGATACTAATCCCATGATTTCAACTTATATCATGTACGGGATGGTAATCTCATGGTTTTGAATCTAAATATAGTCTGGGATGGTAGTCCCATGGTTTTCAATCTATATTTTCATGTATATCAAACTATCTTATATCTAGTCCGGGATGGTAGTCCCATGGTTTTCAATCTATATTTTCATGTATATCAAACTATCTTGTATCTAGTACGGGATGTTAGTCCCATGGTTTTCAAACTACTTTCCATCTACAGTTCACGTATATCAAAGTATTTTATATCTAATTCGGGATAGTAATCCCATGATTTTCAATATATAGTTTTGTGTATTAAAGTATACTCTGTGATATTCAATCGGTCTTGTATTTCGGAAAATATGGGATTTTCCTGGGATAACATATAACGCGTAATTGAACTGGTAATGAAAGATAACTAAACTGTTTTACATAAGAAAATATGGGATTTTCTTGGATAACAAACCTTTTCGGAAAACTAATGGAAACTGGTACATTTTTCAGAAAACAAACATCTTATGAACTCACCAGCTTTATGTTGATTTTCAAAGTGCTTGTATTCTCAGGTCCACATTAGACAGGTACCCGGTGATCTCTTTTTGTGAAGACGGAGTGTGTAGAAGACTCGTCTCATTTTGTTCATATATATAATATGTATCACACTTGTACAATTTACTTTTGAAACAAATGTAAACTTTCAAATATATGTAATGTAATGGTTGTTTACTTTGATTAATATGTGCATTAGATTTGATACTCAACGTGGAGTCAACCCCGGAAATGTTTCTGCCTTTGGTTTTCGGGGTGTGACAGATTGGTATCAGAGCCCTTGTTTATAGTGAACGGAGTATACCAAACCTTACATGGTATAAAACTATAAACACCAAAGGGCCTAAGCACTCTGAACTAAAAGTATCCTTCAAAATATAAGTATTTTCAAAAAGTGTACAAGTATACCAAACCGTCGAGATCCGTAACTACAAGTAGAACAAAACATAAGTAAATGGGTGTTGTACGCTGCGGTTAAACCTAGGCAGTTATGTAGTCGTGTCTAGGATCAATATAGCCTGGCCAACTATATTCATTCGAGACACAGCCAACATGTGCTTGGGAGTGACTGTGGTATGCGGCATATCTAAAACTTACCCAATACCCCAAACAACGAGACGTCGTTGCAGCGAATTATGAAATACTATGGGAGTATTTCTCGAGTCAATCCTTTGTAGAAAATCCTCGTATACGCGTTGTTCCTTGATCATTCCTCTAGCGATAAAATTATCTGCCTTGATAACTCTTTCCTGCTTTATCGCTTAATATAATGTTATATCTGTCTTGATGAGATATCTCCTGTTCCATATCTCTTGATTCAATTCAGAGGACTTATGATCCTCTCTGTCCTGATCTTTTTAGATCACGATGCCTCCAAGGAAGAGACCTAGATCGAAGAACACCAACAACCCTCCGCCGCCACCTCCTCCTGAAATCGACCCCGTAGTATTTCAGGCAGCTGTTACCGCCGCGGTGGCAGCTGCTATGTCCCAATTGAACACCGGTGGATCCGGTGGTTCGGGAGGTGATACCCAAACCCAAAACCAAGAGAACAGTCAGGGACACCGAAAAGAGGGTTCCTATAAAGACTTCATGAACACGAAACCCACATCCGTTGATGGCACCGGAGGTGTCATTTCTCTCACCCGATGGTTCGAGAAAATCGAATCAATCTTTGAAATATGCGCCTGTTTGGAGTCTGACAATGTAAAGTTCGCCGCCTGCACCTTCCTTGACAATGCCCTGACTTGGTGGAACGGCCGAGTCAAATCCTTAACTCTACCTGTAGCAAATGCTATGGGTTGGGAAGTTATGAAGGAGCTTCTACTCGCAGAGTATTGCCCTGGGGGCGAAATACAGAAGCTAGAAGACGAACTCTGGAACCTTAAGATGAAGGGTTCTGAGATAGCCGCTTATACTTCAAGATTCGACGACCTGACATTACTCTGTCTGGGAATGGTTACCCCGGAGAATAAAAAGATTGAGAGATTCATCTGGGGGTTGACCCAGCCAACAAAAGAGAATGTCTTGGCTGCGAAGCCAGACACCTATGACAGCACTAAATGTTTTGCGCAAACCCTGATCGATCACCAAGACAACTCTGATGAGGAGGCTACCACTCCCGAGCCAGTCACAAGTGGAGGTGGAAGTAAAAAGAAATTCTAGAACAAGCGGAAGGCCCAAAGTACGCAAGGTTCTTCTAAGAAACAGAAAACGGTAGCAATCCATTTTGCTACTGCCCCTGTTGCTGTTTCAGCTGCCGGGTCCACGGCCCAAACTCCTACCAGTGGATACACTGGTACCCTTCCTTGATGTGGTAAGTGCAGCTACCATCACCGTATTACTGGTCCATGTCGCAAAAGAATCTGAGACAATTGTGGCAAGAAGGGCCACCTTGCTCGAACCTGCAGAAAACCAGCCAAATCAACAAACCAATCATCCGGAACGGGAATCAGTCCAGGCTGCTACAGTTGTGGCGAAGTAGGGCACTTTAAAAGAAATTGCCCCAAAGCAGCAACAATTGGCAACACCGGAAGAGTCCTAGCAATAGGACGAGAGGAGACAACTGCTGATCCTACTGTCGCCGTAGGTATACTCCTCTTTGAAAACTCTTATACCTGCAACTCTTTTCGATTCTAGTACCAGAAGGGAAACCTGTTATATATCTATTCGAATACCTTTCTAAACTTAATCTTTCGTTTGTAATCGAAATTGAGTACCGTCGAGACGGCTAACCAGTGAGATAGAGAACACTAACTTCGTACCTATAGATTGTATTCTCAGTCCGGAGGATTATTCTGTTCCACTCGATTTAATGGGAAACTTTTCACGAAATACTTTGATGCTATGTTTGACATGTAATGACAGAGTCTCATTGATGTCGTTATTCTTGGTTTCGAAAGGGTCGCCCGTCTAGACCTTTCCCCCGATCCGACTCTCGTGATCTTCGGCATCAAACCTTCGCATCATTTCGTGCATCAAAACTCAAAAAGTTTTCCCGATATGAATTGCCATGCATCCCTCGTTCCTGTGATCATTGGGAAACGGGAAGTCTGCAGCTCTTTTCCCTAAATTTCTTTCCCGAAGGATTCCCGAGAATTCCTTCCGAACGTCTAGTCTAGTCTCGCACCGGCCTAATCCCTGGAACTACCTCGTCACCAAACCTCAACGAGAGTAACATGTATAATACGGTGACCAAGAATTGATCTGATCACTACGGGTTAGTAGTGGTACCTTTCGGTCAAATCATTTTCCTTGATCATGTAGCTAAGCAAAGCAGTCATACCCGTGAACCTTTCCAACAGCTAAGGCGATAGGGAATTAGTCGGCACCAGAGATACCCATAGAAACCTGTCGATTCTTGGGTCCCATCGACTATTATCGCAGGCCTACCCATAAATTTCTTCTAAAAACCATCAGACCCTTTGTGATCCTCGTAGAATCGATTTCGCAACCTTCAAATTTCGGCTATCCTCAGCACTTAGTAGCATCCATCTGGTACTTCACGTCTCGAATCCTTAGAAGTACCTACCCGACGAAACCCTAGTGATTCCTTTGAGGAGACCGAAGTCATCAAGGGTCGGAACCCCCATGGGAGAATCAATTGAGATCATAGATTGAGAGAGAGTCAATGTACGAAACAAAGTCGCGTCCCGATATTGAGGGTTCGCTGGAACGCCAAGCGGAGACCCTATTTCCACTTGTGAGCGTGAAGATCCGAGGCAACAAATCCATTCGTATCTCATTCCAATTCATGATCTGTATCTTAATGTTTGAATTTCGGGACGAAATTCCCTCTAACGGGGGGATAATGTAACAACCCGAAATTGTCCATCGCCGAAAACCCGTTCTACCCGTAAAAATTCGTCGTTTATCAATTCGTTCCGATTTCGTTTTGGGATAAATTACTTAAACTTATATGTTTATTATAATCTAATGAGTGTCCAAACCCCTTAGGAACTCATGAAATTAGCCCAAAATGTTTATTTCAGAAATTTTAGAAACGTCTCCGCCGGGTTACGGAAACTTAATCGGGTGCGACCAAAAGCCCCGTTTAATGCCGATATCGGGTAGAATTCCACCGTGTCCAAGTTTTGAGACCTATTTAAACGTGTTCAAACTTTCATTTGAAGCTTTTGCTTCCTCTCTCTACTCTCTCTCTCTCTCTAACCTCTTTCCTCAAACCAGGTTTACGGGTCCTAAATCATCAAATTTAAGCTCCAAATCACCAAGGTAACTACCCTAACTCCTAGTATAACATCTTAGGCCTTCAAATTCGAGTTCAAATAATGGAATAGGGCCATATTCATGAGTTTACGGCCCTAGAACAGTCCTAGGCCGTGAACTCACATAAATTGGGTTTTAGAGCCCAAAAACCCTTCCAATCGACCTTTGGAGCTTAGATATGGCCTAATGACTTAATGGAATGGACTTAGAGTGCCTTAAACATGGATTTTGAAGAGTAAACATGAGTTTATTGCCCAAGAGCATGCTTGGGCCGTAAACTCATATAAATGGGGTTTTTATGCCCTTAAACCCTTCCAAAACTCCATTGAAGCTTGGATATGAATTGTAGAATATTGGATTTGGCCTTGGAACACCTTGAACATTAATTTAGAGGAGTAAACATGAGTTTACTGCCCAAGAAAATGCATGGTCCGTAAACTCATTATCATGGGGTGTAAACTCCTTTTAGTGTGTTAAAATGCCATTTACACACACCATAAGCCTTGGGATAAATTCTAGAAGTGACCACAAACAAGATTTGGACCTTAAAACATATTAAATCCGCCATCTAAGGAGTTCATGTCCATGAGGGGGTTCATGGGCCGTAAACTCCAAAATACATGCTAAAAGTCCCCTAAAAATCCATTCAAGGCTTGGGAAAAATCATTGGAATCACATGTGATTGTTTAAGGACCAATACATTAAGGATTCTATGTGTGGGGGAGTTTACGGCCGTAAACTCCAAGTTTACTGCTGTAAACTCCAATAAATGGTCCCTAAGTGAGTTTTAATTCCCGCCAAAGCGTAAAACCCAAGCCTAGCAATAATCCCAAATGTTGTGAAGCCATTTTGCACCCAAAAACACCATCTATGAGTTCACGGCCGTGAACTCATATGCATGAGGTGTTAAGGGGCCGAAAACTCCTCTATGAGTTTACTAGTAAACTCCATATCCAAGCCTTATGTGACTTCAAACGCCACACGGGTTCTTCCAAACACTTGTAAGGGAGTGTTTCCGCAACTGGAAGTGTTGTTTCTATAAATTAATTAATTAAAGTCCTAATTAGATACAAATATGTATCTTTTCATAATTCATAGGAACCTAGTGCATTTGCAAACCCAAGACTGACGTTTAGGATCCAATTAGACACGTTCCTCGTCCGGTGAGTTCATACCCCTACCCTTTTTCAATGGTTTTTCAATGTTTTCAGAGGGGGGGGGGGAATACAAGCAAATTACAAATTTTTTCAAAACATAAGATGGATTTATTTCAATAAATATCTGGCAAACTTATAAATATTTTTACCCCTTATGTATTATGTTGAGCATAAGGGATGATTTATCAACTACAACTGTATAATTTTCAGTTAAGGAAATAATCTAACTAATCAAATTATTATGGGAATAATTTGGGGTTCTTTAGTTCTCGCTTAATCATATACTGATATATATATAAAGTTATTAGATAAACTATGTCTGGTTCAGTTTATCTCTGTTTCACTTAGTATATATTGCCAGATAATTTCATTGTATATAACTGTTTTCACTGTATTATGTTTCATATCATCTAGTATGTTTGATATCGTTTAAGAATTTCGTGAATACTTAGTACTAGTTTGTGAGATTTGTCATTACCCTTTTTGGGTTATTAGTAAATCCTCCCCGGAAGTGTAACCAGAGTCTCCTGGAGGGAGAGCGTGGAATTTGTGAATAGATCTATTCGGGACTGACAATCCCACACCTTAACTTCTAGCTACAGTTAGGCGGGCACGCCTGGGGTGACAAATACTGGATATCGTCCGACGTCTGACAAGCATCAAGGAGGTCTCGTTGTCGTATCAGCATGGTTACCCGACTCACAATATTTATTAATATAAGTTTATTCACGATATCGCTTTGGGTTTGGTTTCGGATTCGATTTGATTTCATATCTACTTTCTGTTTATTGATCTTATATCTAGTACGGGATGATAGTCCCATGATTTCAACATATATCTTGTACGGGATGGTAATCCCATGGTTTTCAACTTATATCTTGTACGGGATGGTAATCCCATGGTTTTTAACTTATATCTAGTACGGGATACTAATCCCATGATTTCAACTTATATCTTGTACGGGATGGTAATCTCATTGTTTTGAATCTGTATCTAGTCCGGGATGGTAGTCCCATGGTTTTCAATCTATATCTTCATGTATATCTAACTATCTTATATCTAGTCCGGGATGGTAGTCCCATGGTTTTCAATCTATATTTTCATGTATATCAAACTATCTTGTATCTAGTACGGGATGTTAGTCCCATGGTTTTCAAACTACTTTCCATCTACAGTTCACGTATATCAAAGTATTTTATATCTAATTCGTGATAGTAATCCCATGATTTTCAATATATAGTTTTGTGTATTAAACTATACTCTGTGATATTCAATCGGTCTTGTATTTAGGAAAATATGGGATTTTCCTGGGGTAACATATAACGCGTAATTGAATTGGTAATGAAAGATAACTAAACTGTTTTACATAAGAAAATATGGGATTTTCTTGGATAACAAACCTTTTCGGAAAACTAAAGGAAACTGGTACATTTTTCAGAAAACAAACATCTTATGAACTCACCAGCTTTATGCTGATTTTCAAACTGCTTGTATTCTCAGGTCCACATTAGACAGGTACCCGATGATCTCTTTTGGTGAAGACGGAGTGTGTAGAAGACTCGTCGTATTTTGTTCATATATATAATATGTATCACACTTGTACAATTTACTTTTGAAACAAATGTAAACTTTCAAATATATGTAATGTAATGGTTGTTTACTTTGATTACTATGTGCATTAGATTTGATACTCACTGTGGAGTCAACCCCGGAAATGTTTCTGCCTTTGGTTTTCGGAGTGTGTCATATTGTCAGGCATATCTGGGTGCCCGACATACCCCTTCGGTCCTCTCGACCAGATACTGGCTAGCATATCTAGGTGCTGGCCTCCCCTTCGGTCCTCTCGACCGGATGCTGGCTAGCATATCTGGGTGCTGGTCTCCCCTTCGGGCCTCTCGACCGGATACTGGGGACTATTTCACCCCTACTACCACCAGATAACGCATATCACATAATCTATCTAGCATGGCTGGGCATGACTGCCCCTTCGGCCCTATCGACTGGAAATCTGGGGACTATCTCCCCTACTGTCACTAGCACATAGCATCATATCACACTAGCACGTAAACATATCAGGTAGTAGCAAACCTAGATGAATATCATATAGATAATCATCTAATCATACAACTCCTACTAATGGGCCGACATTATGGCCGTAGACCCGCCGGTACTGGAGGGTAACTCACCTCGAAGTAGCTACTGATCTGCGCGGGAACTGTCTATCTGTTGTTGCTGCTCCAGAAATCCTCCGCCTGTAATTCCCACAAAACAGTCCATCAAACACTGCTAACTGTCCTTAGGGTAAAATGACTACTTTACCTTCGACGAAGTCGATACTCAAAGTCAACTACCAGTTGAGCTGACTTGCCGAGTTGGCTTGGCAACTCGCCGAGTCCCTATCCTTCCATTTGCTCTTACACTCGTCTCTACTCGTTAAGTTAGGCGATGACTCGACGAGTTTTCCTTCTAATGGACATCGACTGAATCTTCATCCGGCTCATCGAGTTGTATGAACAACTCGTCGAGTTCATCTTCAACTGATAAACAGGTCCTGGCCTTGACTCGCCGAGTTGTATGAACAACTCGTCGAGTTCACCTTCATCCACAAGAAGATTGCCTTGGACTCACCGAGTCCGCTCATGCACTCGCCGAGTCCAATCTTGACAAATTCCATACAGTCAATTTCAATGAGATCTAACACACCAAAACCATAGATCTGGCCGCCTAATGTTCACTTTATACGTAAAGTTCCAAACTTGATGCACATGAATGGGGTTGTTAGCTTAAAAATCCATATAAAGAGTCCTACAATGTGCATGGGGCTCTCATGGCCCTAAAGTTGGCACCTTTATGCCATGAGACCCCTCTTAAGGTCCAGATCTGAAGTCTAAACCCACTCAACACTTCCAAATCCGAACTATGACTTAGAAATCCAAAGAGATCCCAAGTTAAAGATGAATAAACACATGGATGAGTCAAGACATGGGCATTATACCTTGAAGCTGCTGAAAATGAAGTAAAATCCCTGTATCTACTGGTCCCAACTAAAGTTCTAAGCTCCTTCTTTCCTTCCAAGCTTAACAACCACACAAGAACACCAAAAATATCTTCAAAAAAGCACAAACGGCTAGGGTTTCAATGAGAAGTGTTTTGGGAAGCATAAGGGACAATATGGCCATCATAACATTGCTTAAATAGGGTGCAAACCCGCGGATTAGGGTTTTTGTCCGAACAATACCTACTCGCCGAGTCCGGGACCCGACTCGCCGAGTCCATCACTTAAGTCCCACGTCTTATCCCGCTTCTACTCAGCGAGTTGGTCCTTCAACTCGTCGAGTCCAAGGCCAAAAATGCAAATATTTAAAGAGTTAATTACAAAGAATACGTACCATGAACCAGGTGCTACATGGTGGCTCATCACCACATCACCTCCATAACCCATCACCACAACCATGAAATGAACCAATGCAACCCAAAAAGATAACTTCCTGAAAAATTATATATATATATATATATATATATATATATATATATATAATATGAAAAATTATAACACAAGTGTACAATTTAATATTTTCTATTTTTTTTCCAATTGTAGAATCATATACATTTCAGATTATGACGTCAAGTACACATAAACATTTTTACATACATATACAAACATATACATACAATTTTAAATACATATATAAACATATACATACATTTTTACATACATATACAAGCATATACATACATTTTTACATACATGTCCACACATATACATACATATTCAAAAATATTACATACATTTTTTCATACATATTCATATACATTTCACATACAAATACATACATTTCATATACATACATACATTTTATCGTAGACTTTATATATATTTACACCAATATACATAGATTTTTCACATATACATACATTTCACATACAAATACTCTTATACACATATTTTTTCATATATACACGTAAATTTCGTAAAACAAAAAATACACATATAAATTTATATTTCACATGCAAATACTCTTATACACACATTTTTTCATACATAGTCATACATAGTCATATACAAATACGTATATACATATATATTTCACATACAAATACCAACATTTCTTATAGCTACATTAAAAACAGAAAAAAAAAAAAAAAAAAAAAAAAAAAAAAAAAAAAAAAAAAACTGGAAATCGTTTAGGTGGTGGTGCTGTGGTCGAGGTCGCCGGAGTAAATGTGGTATCACCGGAGATGTTGCTGTGAAACCACCAAAATCACACCAAAATCCAAAATTAACACACAAATTCATTCTAGAAAAGAAATTGAAAGAGAAATGAGGGAAGGGAGCACCTACTGTTGCTGCAGATGCCGGAAAATTGGAGTTTGTTGCCGGAACACGTATCACAACGCCGGCCAAACGAGGGGGAGATGAGGAGTGAAGAGGATAGGAGGAATGAAAGGGTTTGTGGTGATGGTCGCCGATCAAATCGAGAGGATCAGGGTGTTTTTGGCCGGAAAATCGTCGGAAATCGTGTAAGAGATTTTTGGAGTGAAGCTGTAACCTGTTCTTAGAGATAATGGGGAGGTAAAGCGGTCGTACCCTTTAGCGGCGACGCTATTTGCGGCAACAAGACACTAATTGGGGCGACACATTGGAGGGAAGATATCCCGCGTCTTTTTTGGTGACTAGTAGCAACGACAACGTCGTCTCTATTACCGTTGCCGCTATTGCCTTGGAACGAAGAAACCCTACATGTTGGATTATATAAAAAACGAACAGCTACGATTCACTCTGGGCGAAGTCACACGGATCGCCGACTTGGACTATTAGAGGCGCCTCTTTAGCGGCAACTCCAAGCTTTTAGCAACGACAAACCGCGTCTTGTCACATGTCGTCCCTAATAGTATCTGTCGTCTCTAATGGCGTCGCCCCTAATAACTATATTTCTTGTTGTGCTTAACGCTCATGGTTTGTGACTAATGGATTAGGGCTTATGACATATGGATTAGGTCTCAGGGCAAAAAGCATAAAGGATTGGGTCATAAACACTTAGGCTATTATTAATCGGGTCAACCCCGATTGGGTTTCGGGTTCATCGGGTTTTTAAAAAATTAAAACTTCACCCAAAACCACCCTATTAAGCTATGGATAAGTCGGGTTAGGGTCAATTGTGTTTCAGGTTAATAGCGTCAAATTCGTTGGGTTAGTGGGGTTTAACTAAACAAACAGAAATAAGTAGTTTTTAACGATAGTTATCAAGATTTTTCTATTGTGCATTCCATGTTAACGTATAAATAATCATAATATAATTAGGTTATTCTCTATGAGTTTGGAGAATTACTTGTAACTTTAGCATTTTGCTAGCTTTTTTAAATAAAAATATATTCTTGTTCAAAAAAATTATGATTAATTAAAAAAAATTAATTATTAGAAGTAATTGTAGCTTATAGAAAGGTACAAAAAGATAATTTAATCCTTAAAAATAAATATTATATTAAAATAAGTTCTATCAAAAGTATTTTTCTTCCAAAATGACAAGCCTACATTTGGTTTTTATCTTCTTCGAAAATGATATGCAAATGAAAAGTCGTAGTTTCGTTTTTGATGAATAACTCATTGGCAACATATGAATACAAAGTCAAGGTTTGGTTTAGTTTAATATTCGATCCAAATTCATAGTCATGATTTTTTGAAATCTTTATAAAGTCAATGCGTTAAACGACGAATTTGTCTCGGGTCAAAATCATGTGGGACTATCAATATCATTACCAACTTTTCCTATTGTGTATTACAATAACTAATAACATGCACGTAAGAATGGAAAATTTACAGTTTTTTAATTGTACTGATTTATCTTTTAGAACTTCCCAGGTACTAAAAACTTATTCCTATCAAACCATTTTGGATTCGGATAATAACATCCGTCATTAATCAATTAATTGCACTACAAACCCGACGAATTTCACCTTCAGTCCCAGTTTTCACCTCAATATTACCCATCCTCACCATTGATCTTGCAAACTCAACGTTAAAAGTCAATCCAAGGAGTCCCCTAACTCCAAGAAACCGTTGCACTAACCTTTGTGTTGTTGGGTTGCTCCATAGCACTTGATCAGATTCAAGTACACCTCTCCGGTTCCTCAGGTTTGCATAGTATGAATTGTCAAACCTGTTTTGGCTTCCTGTATCTAAAGCCACACGCCTTGAACCATCTCCTCCGTTGGGGCACAGGTTTCGTAGTGTGGGAAGAAATGCTTGGTCAATAGATGGATCCGGTCCATTGGTGTTGTTGAAGTTGTATAGCCTGTAGCTGAATAATGCACAGGCTGCTGTCCCAATGGTGTGTGCTCCTGGAAATCAGTAAAACCCATAGACGCATCAGTTTAATACATTGATAGTAAGTGTTGCAACGGTTGAAGTGTTATATATGCTTAAGTACTTACCAGAAAGGGTAACAAGATCTTGGGCGTTAAGACCTTTCTCAGCAAACTTCCTGATTTGGACATCAACGGCGTCATTGAAAGCAGGAAGATTTGCAGTATCGGCTGCACGTGAAACCAATCCATCTCTACGGCCTAATGGCACTGCCCAGCGCGCAATTCCCCCAGCCTGAACAGCGATTGGAAAAATAGAATAAGTACAACAAGTTTTAAGCCCAACAAACGTAATATTTCTACTGGCGACTTGGAAATGCTTAAACAACGTATTGAGAAAGTAATTAATTACCAGAAGCACAGAATCACGGGCAGCCAGTGCAAGAATATCAGCACAGGAGACGACCCCAGGACAAACCCTTTCGAGTTCCGTCTTTGCAGCATCGATAATCTCGAAGCCTCTCAATAGAGAATTGGGCGGAGCAGTTCTCTCCGTAGAAGGACCATTGAGTAGGATAGAGGCGTCACAGCCATTAACAAAACAATCGTGAAAAAACATTCTAACCAAACCTGGTGGGACTCCTGCGTTGGCCCGATCAGCTGCTGCAACTGCAGACTGCACAATGGCTTCAACTCTTGGGCATGAGGTCTGGTAGAAGCCATTTCGGGTGCCTTGGCCTTGTGCCAAGGTGGTCAAGGTGGCTAACAAGACAACAAAGAAGAGGGGTATTTTGTTATTACAAAAAACCTCCATTACTAGTTTACTACGATGATTTGTTTAATAAGTTATGTATTGGATTTGGTATTTGATAATTTGAGGTAGAAGGTATTTTATAGTGAGTGGAGGTGGGGGAGTGAAGAGAAAGTCAAAGACGCGGCAGGTGATAAAAGTAGACAAAGTCGACCATAGGAGATACATAGACAAAGAGTCAATCTTTTGATGGATATAGCTCCTGTATCTATCCATGCAATTTTGTCGATAAAATAGTATAGAATAATGATTGGGGGAGGTGATACGTTAATATGCCGAACGAAGCTACATGTACATTCATTAGGGTTTTATTATGGTAGGTAAAAGATATATAGCAAGCTAGGTTAAGATTTGATAGTTTAAATGATTATAGTTGGAGAACATAAACACACATAGTCTTTAATTTCATCGGTTATTAACTTATTATAAAGTATAATAAATTATTATAAAGTATAACATAATTTATTTTTTTATCTCAAAATTATATATAAACAAAATTACAAGAATAGTACATGTTATGTTACAACTTGTAAGTTTGGTTAATAAATGTTTGGACTCGCGCTGTTGGTCTAAAAGTTTAATTTTGTTGTGAGTTTGCTCAAAAATGTTTTAAACTTTTTTATAATAACGGATTTGCCCCTTATTATTTTATTTTTTATTTTTCTTTTTTACAACAATTAAAAATAAAACAAAGATAAAATATCTCTCTCTCTCTCATTCTCTCTCTCTTATTTGTTCAAGAACTTAGGTTTCTAGGATGAACCATATGATGATGTAGATCCTGAGCATAAACATGATGAAGATGATCAAAATTTGTTGGGTTTTCTGGATGTTCTTTTCCAAACTGGAGGATGGACAAAAAAAATTGATGAATAAGCACCTTTTAAACCCCTTTGTATGTTCTTAAAATCAAGAGTCAAGCTCCATTTCATGAACGCAATAACAAACTTCAAGAACTCAAGAAAGAATTTTAAGTTGAAAACCCATATGAAATCGACATTTAACAATATTTATGTTGGGTTTAAATCTAAAAACCAACAAACACACACCCACATACAAAATTGAAGTAGATGCGAAATTTTTGAAGATCGAAACTTTTTAAGAGCATCTCCATTGAAACCATTGAAGACCTTCAAATCGAAAATCAGTAGCTCGACTTGATTTTGAATCGACGGTAGCTCCATTGGAAGAAAGTGGCGATGGTTGGAGGTTTGTTTTCCTGTAGATCCAATGTTGAAGTAGTTATACACATACCATAATCCTTCTTTCCTTTCTTTCTGTCTTAAGTTTTGTTTCCATTTCTACCCTTTTTTTTCAGTGTTTCTCTTCCCCGTCTCATAATCCTCAATTTTTCCTAATTTACACTAATAAAGCTTCCATTTTTGCCGCCCAAAATGTCGATGAAGATAGGTGATCCTACTATTTTGTGATATGAATAAGATCCAATTCAAGACAGTAGTTCCTTAAATCCATGAACACTCATTAATTCTTTGATATTATTCGTCATGGTTTGGAATAATGTTAGGATTTTGATAGATTATGTTTTTATATTTTTTTTTCAATAACTTTCCAGATAAAAGTTATTCTAAAGAGTGTGTTCTGCATGACCATAGTTTGTTTTTATTTTCCTATCTCTTATGTGTACGACACAAGTTTAAACAATATAATCAGTTTCTAAGTATTTTTCTTCTATGGTATTTATTTTGGGTTTTTACTAATTTATTTTTCTCCCCCATTTTTAAAATAACTTTGAAAATTTCATTAAAAAATCATTTATAAAAGAAACATCTTTATATCGTATAATATCAGACTTTACTAAAAGATTTCATATATAACCGAAATGTATATCAACATGTCATCATAATAAAAGTATCAAAAAAATTCATGAGAATGTAAAATGCCATGTGCACTCACGTCAGGTTCCTAAATTGATATGATCTTGAATAACAAAAGTAGAGACATTTTTGTGTTGTCCTCATGACCAGAAAATAACTTCGATTGATTATAAGATAGAGATAAATGATTTATTAATATATTATATGATTAATACATTAATGAATAGTAATAATTAATTAAGAATTAATTAGAACTGATTTGAAATTAATTATGGGTTAATTAGAACCATTTAAGAACCATCTTCATTAAGGTTATTTTCGCCAGCGGTATCAGGTGGTGCTCTCCCTCTTTGAGGTCGAGGGTTCAAGTCTCGTTGTGGACATATGTGTAATTAGGTGTTAGTTAAAGAGTTGTTATATATTTTTATTTTCCGGTTTAAAAAAAAAGAGTATTACCCTAAAAACTTTCTCATTCTCTGATATTTTAAGAAACCATTTTCTCATATTCTCTCTCTCAAACACAAAACTTAGCAACCTCCATCACCATTTTTTCCGATCACTGTCGTTGTGTCATGAACGATTATCAGATCTGAAACCACCACGATAATCACTACTAAAAACCACCATAGATGTCATAGCCATCTCCATCTGCACAATTGTCTTCACCTATGTCGCACAACCTATTCTTTGCCACTCTCCACCGTCGCTAGTCGCTTAAGATCTACAATCGTCCAACTTGGTTTGTTTGACCAACATTGTAACCATTCGACACACCAGATCCACAATCGTAGCTTCCAGATCTAAGATATTCCTACCTCCGACATCACTCTGGTCTAACTAGATATGATATTTTTTGTTCGATTTCTCAACTATCATCGTCGACGAAGGCTCCACCACCACCACTGCCTCCTTCTCTGATTCCTTCTACCTCTAAAGAAATCAAACACTAACCTCATTTCCTCATATAAATATCTCTAGATCTACAATCTCCGATGACAAACCTATGATTTCTGGTAAAAATAAAATCTATAATTTTCGGCTCTAGTTTACCTCTATAGATCTACGAGCTTTGGCGACAGATATATGATTTCGACCACTAGATTTACAATTTACAGCTCCAAATCTATGTGTCAACCCATTTCCATCTCTCTCTCTGATCTCCGGTGGAACACTACCAGATATGCATATGCATCAGGTATATCGATTTTTCTTTTGATTGCGTTTCCTTCTGTTATGTTACTTACTTTTGTTAATCTTAGTTGTTTTACATGCTATTATGTTGTAAATTCAAGTTTGTTTTCTTATTTATCAAACTATGAATATAATGTTTTAAAGTGTTTATGTTTTATGGTTTTGTGAATTGATTTAAATTATGTGTCATTATGTTATTGTTTTCTCAAATTATGTGATTTTAAGTCTTTTAAAGCTACGAATTATAATGTTTTAATACTTACTTTTGTTAATCTTAGTTGTTTTACATGCTATTATGTTGTAAATTCAAGTTTGTTTTCTTATTTATCAAACTATGAATATAATGTTTTAAAGTGTTTATGTTTTATGGTTTTGTGAATTGATTTAAATTATGTGTCATTATGTTATTGTTTTCTCAAATTATGTGATTTTAAGTCTTTTAAAGCTACGAATTATAATGTTTTAATATACTTTTGTTATCGTTAGTTTTAACTATTAATAATAAGAATATGCAAGTTTTAAGCCATGAGTTCATGAGTATTTATAAGTTTTAAGTTGTGAATTAGTGTGTGAACTAGTAAGTTGAGAATATGGTTGTGAATATACACTTTATGTATTTAACTATAAATCTATTATATTAAGTTATGAATTTTATGTATTAAGCTGTGAATTTTATGTATTAAATTGTGAATTGACTGTATTATGTTTTTTTTTTTGGAAAATGAACTTCCCTAACAAGGGCTTCCAAGCCAACTTTCGCGCACCGACTAATCCCCAGCTGCAAACACGAGGCTTTGTCTCATGTCTTGGAGTCATTGCAGATGAACCTTCATGACCATAAGGGCTGAGTGGTGCTAGGATTTGAACATGGATCAATATGTCACCACAACCCAAGTGTTTAATTTATTATATTAAGTTGTGAAATGACTGTATTAAGTTGTGAAGTTTGTGTATTAAACTATAAATTTATTATATTATACTTTTAATTTTGTACATTAAACTCTTATTTGACTGTATTAAGTTGTGAAGTAACTATATTTTAAATGTGAATTAATTGTAATATGATGTGAATTTTTTAATAAATTTGTGTTAATTTTTCTTTGTGAATTTTGCGTTTTCTTCTAAAATATGATAAGAAAGAAGCCTTATACAAAAATATAAGACAAAATTACATAAATGGTCCTCATGGTTGACAAAATCGACCAATTATAGTCCTTATGACGAATTCTTTACACAGATGGTCCTTGTGGTTTCAAAATCTTGCAAAGACGGTCCTTTTGACTAACGGCGTTAACTTTTTCAGTTAAGTCCTATGTGAAATGACATATTTGCCCTTCATGCATAAGGACGCTTTATGTAATATGTTTCTACCACAGGGACCATTTATGTAATTTTCTCTATTATTTATTACTTTTTTTATTTATTTTAATTATATATTTAAGGATTTAGATTTGTTTAAATTTATTGTTATATATATATATATATATATATATATATATATATATATATATATATATATATATATATATATGCAAACATTTTTTAACGTTTTGCTCAAATTATTTTTTCTAATCTTTTTAACATTTTCTTCAAGTAAATTTATTAATGTTTTTTATTTTGACTTTTTATTCGAATATTATTTATTTATTTATTTATTTTTTTGACGTTATGAATACATTTTTCAAGTATATAAGGTTGTATAATTATTATTTTTGTAAACTAATTTATTAACATTTTTTTTATAAAAAAGTGTAAAATGTTTGTTAAATGTGAATAGGATTAGGTAGACATAAGCTGAGCTGAGACCGCCTCACAACGTTGCCGAGAACGACCAGGTCATTTCACATTGAATTTAAATGTAATTATATCGAGTTATTATTTTTTTGTTTTTAGCAGTGTTATAAAAAAT
The DNA here is from genome assembly GCF_051521515.1 of Lactuca serriola. Classification (NCBI taxonomy): domain Eukaryota; kingdom Viridiplantae; phylum Streptophyta; class Magnoliopsida; order Asterales; family Asteraceae; genus Lactuca; species Lactuca serriola. The sequence continues at coordinate 147,931,543 of NC_136416.1, forward strand.
CACAACGCAAGGGCCTCTAATCGGTCAGGTAGCGCGTATGGATTAATCTGAGATTAATCGGGACCTAGTTGTGATTTTTTACAACACTGCTAAAAACAAAAAAATAATAACTCGAAATAATTACATTTAAATCCAATGTGAAATGACCCGGTCGTTCTCGACAACGTTGTGAGGCGGTCTCAGCGTAGCCTATGTCTACCTAATCTATATTAATCATATTCACGTTTAACAAACATTTTACACTTTTTTTATAAAAAATGTTAATAAATTAGCTTACAAAAATAATAATTATACAACCTTATATAGTTAAATATTTGAATTAAAAAATAATAATTATATAACCTGATAAAAGAAAAAAAATGAAAACATAGGTGAAAGTGAATTAAGTTACGAATTATAATTATAATAGTCGTGAAATCCTTTAACAAATATAAACATACTATATGTTGAAAAATGTATTCGAACATAACGTCAAAAAAAATATTCGAATAAAACGTCAAAATAAAAAACATTAAAAAATTTACTTGAAGAAAATATCAAAAAGATTAGAAAAAATAATTTGCGCAAAACATTAAAAGATGTTAGCATGCAATATATATATATTAAAAAATAAATTTAAACAAATCTAAATACTTAAATATATAATTAAAATAAATAAAAATAATAATTAATAATAGAGAGAATTACATAAATGGTCCCTGTGGTATAAACATATTACATAAAGCGTCCTTATGCATGAAGGGTAAATATGTCATTTCACATAGGACTTAACTGAAAAAGTTAACGCTGTTAGTCAAAAGGACCATCTTTGCAAGATTTTGAAACCACAGGGACCATCTGTGTAAAGAATTCGTCATAAGGACCATAATTGGTCGATTTTGTCAACCATGAGGACCATTTATGTAATTTTGTCAAAATATAATTTTCTCTAATTCTTAATAAAGTATGTAAAATTAAAATTGTGAATATTGCTTAAGCCAAACTTTGAAAGAAGTAGTGGCCTCAAATGTATCATTGTAAGTATTAAGTTCAGAATATGGTTTATTAAACTGTGAATTTGTTATATTACGATAAGAATTTTATCTGTTAAACTATGAATTAACAATATTAAGTTGTTATTTATTTTTTTGCCAATTTTGTGTTAAAATAAGAATGATTTGTGTGTAAATTCTTGCACTAATTTTCTTGTGAATATATTTATTTTTTTGTGTAGTACAAGTTTTTTTAATTTGTTTACATTAAGCTCAAAATTAGTAAATTAATAAGTTTATTAAACTGTAAATGTAGTATTTAAGCTTCCAATGAACAACTTTTTATATAGATCTGATTTGGGAGAAAAGATGTTTGCAATTGTGGTAAAGGTGGTTGATGGCGATATATGGTGGAGGTGGTTCTAGTTGAGTTTGGTTTTGACTTCTCTAAATTTATTAATTAGTGTAAATTTTATAGTACAATGTTGTGAATTTTTTTGATTTAAACTGTAATATTGGACTATGAAAATTACGATTTTGGCCGATTCTAATTGAAAAAAAATTAGGATTTTATCTATGTAATAAGTATTCACAATATATTTTTACTTATGAAATAGGGGTTCTTAGGGTTCTTAATCGTTTGTAGTTCTTATTTGAATCGCTTCTTATATATATATATATATATATATATATATATATATATATATATATATATAAAGAGAGAGAGAGAGAGAGAGAGAGAGAGAGGGGAGCTAGGTTCATATATAAAACCTATTTATTGTGTGAATGTATAGTTAGTTAATTCTAAACAAATCATTTGATATGAGTAATTTCGTAATTTTATTAATTAAATTAATTATTGTATAATATAAATTTACTAGAATTATGATAAGTGATTACTAATTGCTTATAATTAAGGTGTCTAATAATTTACACGTCGGCCAAGCCATTCTCTTCTCCCATCACCATACCACCATTATATACGATCATTACACCTGCCTAACACCAAACAAAAGTGAGGCTGGTCTCATCCCTTTTTAAGAAATCAGTTTCGCCACATAGTAGTTACCTTACATTGGTTTTGTTCTTCGACTTGCAGACTTTCAACCCGATTTCTAGATATAGAATCCAAACCTGCAACTCGATTTCATGATGGAGAATCCATACATGAACCTCTTCAATAGATAAGTCATCTTTATACCCTTTAGAGTTGCTTCCTACTTGTTAGATGCATTTTATGTGCATCTATTAGCACGTTTTTGTCATTATCTTCTTATAAAATGATAATTATTTCCTTTTTTTATTATAAATTGTGTGTTTTTCATTATGTTTGCAAAATACTCGTACTACTCACTTTTGTCATCATTTTCAGGGAAAATTAGCAAGGATTGGAAATACGACACATTGAGGATGCATTTAATGGAACTTTGGATGTAAGAATGGAATTGGAGCTTAACCGGAGCTAAACGTGGTTGATGATGCTAGAGAATTGAAGAAAGTAGCTTGGAATAAATTTTCATCCCTTAAAATGTGAAAAAATGTTTGGCATGGGTCGTGCTTCCTTGAAGTGGCAATTTTTGAATGTTATATTCTGTTGTATGATCTGCAATGGCCAGGCACGAGTCGTGCTTACTCCCATATGATAAATTTCTTGATTTTTGAAGAATGTTACATTGCGTCTAAAGGGCACGGCCTGGTCACCCAAGAACAGGTCGTGCTTCATGCCCGTGCTCCGAGAAAAAGGTTTTGTTTTGGCAATTTACATCATTCAATTATGTATGGAATCAACCCGCTTCTAAACATGGGCCATGCTTTTCACCAAAGCCCTTATTTTCTACCAAGCCCACTGTATAAATGGGGGATTTATTCTCAGTCGAACCCTAACCAACTAAAAACAATTTTTCTGGGGATTCTGAAGTTTTCGGCTGATTTTCAAGATCTGAAGATTACGGTTTGACTGGTTCATCTAGTTTAGTAAGAATTGTGATTCAAGAGTTTATCTTTATTTTTTGTAATTCGTGGTTAGCAATGTCAGACTAAAAACCTTAGATTTTGGTTTTGCAAAACGACTCAACTTTTTATGCAAGTAATCATTAGGTGCGATTTTTTACTGTGTTTACTGTTTAGTCTAATCAGTTTTATGCTTAACTGAACGTTTGATTTTGATTCAATTTTTGTTAGCAACTTTAATTGTTGAAAAGTCATTCCAGTTATCAGATTCTTTCAAATCTGTAATTGACTTCATTAATCAATCAAAGTAACCAATGTTAGATTAACTCTTTGTTATAGGTTAACTCTAACATAAACTGATCCAACAAGTCTTTATATTTCCGAGCTTGTGAGAAGTATTGGATTTTACTGGGAATTTTACATTGTGCTTAATATTTGTTTTCTAAATTAATTAAGAGCTTATTTGGTTAATTCAGTAAAAAGTAAATTTTAATTCAAAGACCTTGCTTTGGTTAATCATTTTAGTAAAAGAAAATCATTAGAGCTTATTAGTGATTTTCAGTATCAGTTTAAACAATACACAATTTATATATCGTGTTGAAAGTTACTTGTATGATTAGGATAGCCACCGCGAAACTGAAAATTATCTTTACCTTCTGAATTTTATTCTAGTATTTAAATTTTATTTTTCTTGTTTAAATTTTTGTCAAAATTAGTTTTGATCGTTTAACAAGATCCCCCCCCCCCCATTTTAATTTCTGTTAACTGAGTAAGTCCCTTACGTGAGAGAAGCATAGACCTTAGGACGTGTCCCTGTAGATTCGACCCTGCTTTCTTGTATGACCTCTTAGTGCATTAGAGAAGAATTTTTATTTATATTATTTTTTTGTTAGGCGTTGCGACGTGCTATTAATACTACACTTATCGTCAATTTTTTCTGTAACAATTTCTAAAACTCCTCAATTCGTATCCAACCTTAACATAATTTCTTTGTAATTGCAAACAATCAAATCCAATTTTTAGGTAATCAATAGCTTCTAATGATGAAATCGAGTTGCCAATTGGTGATAAAGGAGATGAAAAACCAGTTGAAATTGATATAATGAAATGCAAGTAATCACTTAACTTTGACAATTAATGTGTGTTCTTTCAAAAAGCCACTTAATGTCAATTGTTGGTTGTTGCTAATTTACTATTGAAGGCATTAATCACAAGTTGAAGTAGTGATGTATCAAAAGTTAGATCAATGGTGTTGTTTTTTTACTACTAGTAGAAGCTAATGTCGTACTGATGTTGACAACTTTAGTTGTTAATTGACTGTGTTGTGCTCTTCTGTTACAAAAAGGTATAGTAGGAAAACATATTAAATGCTATTCTTTTTAAATGACTTTAAGTACTATAAAGCCATTAAGAAAGTAACTAAGTTAAGTAATTATAAGGAATGTAAAAGTATTGAAATAAAAGTAAAACAACAATAAAAATGTCAATCAAACCCTGTAATTAAATTCATGTAAAAGCCTTACAATCTTTGAATGAATGCTTGATAAAGCATATAAGGTTCTTGACATATTTTAATAGCTTGATCTAAGTATGTCTATGACTGCTTGAAAAGCCTTGGCTAAACCTTCGGTAATATCCAACTAATGCTACAAAGCTTCGAATCTCTGTGGGACTTTCCGGTCGTTCCCACTTCATCACAACTTCAATCTTTGTTGGGTCAACCGTTATCCCTTCCTGGTTAACCACATGACCCAAGAATTGGACTTCTTGAATCAAAAAACACATTTGGAGAACTTTGCATACAACTTCTCCTTATTTAAAACTTCTAACACTTCTCGTAGATGCTTACCATGCTCCTCCTGGCTTTTGAGTAAATCAGAATGTTATCTATGAACACTATCACATATTTATTGAGGAATGGTTTACAAACCCTGTTAATCAAATCCACGAATGTTGTTGGAGCATTGGTTAATCGAAACGACATAACCAAGAACTCATAGTGTCCATATCTCGTTTTGAATGACGTTTTCTCATTATTTTGGTCTCTTACCTTCAAATGATGACATCCTGACCTAAGATTGATCTTTGAGAAATAGCTCGAACCTTACAGTTGATTGAATAGGTCATCAATCCTTAGCAATGGGTACTTGTTCTTTACCGTTGCCTTGTCCAGCTTCAATCTTTAGTTAGATATGTCTCCTAGTATTTAGTATACTGCTTTGTGGTAATAATTTGTAGAACTGTATGTTATATTTTCTTATTGGTTATCATTTATGGAGTGCCCTTAGAGACTATCAGTGATCATCTAGGATAGCCTGAGAACTCTTGGTCCAGGCTCTCTTACTTGTTCCTTCTTTGGTTGTGGCTCTAGAGTAGGACCATCTGTTTGGGTGGCTATCTCACATCTGGTTACTTATTTTTGAGCATTCTATGGGGGTTATCTGGTAGCGGGACTATATGTTGTGAGAGGATTATTAGGCAGTAGTGAGTTGTATGATTGTTGTTTTCCTGTATTATGTGCCTACCTGGTCCTAATTGTTTATATGTCGAAATATTGTGTTTGGTTTGGGTTAAGGTGGTCCTGCTTTGTGTGGTAGGACAAGATACCCGGTGCGGGTCGGTGGTAACCTGTAAGCACGGAGGCTCAGGAAGAGTAGTATGGTGGAGGCGGTAGGCCAATAAACCCTGGGTATTCCAACCCAATGGTTGACTGGATCTGACATGTTTTATAGTATATATGAACTATTTATATGGTGGAATTTTAGGGGAAAACTCACTAAGCTTTATGCTTACCTAGTTGTTTATGGTTTCACGTATCATCGATTATTGATAGATGGTGAAGGTGGGACTGTACACACTTATCAATAACAAAGAAGATTATGCGTTGCTACGATACTCTGATTTTTTATTAATGTAATTCAGAATAACTGGTTTTCTTAATTAACGGATTAATAAAATTGGGAAGTTTTACCTTAATAAAAATGACAATTTTTGGTTGTGAAATTGGGATGTTACAAGTTTGTATCAGAGCTCTAGTCTGAGTGAATTGGAGGAACACTTGTGTCAATCCAGTCTCAAACTAGGATCCAAAAGTTTTTGGAAAATGGTTTTTAAATAGAAATTATACTAAAAAGATTTGGGTTAAGGACATGGGCTTGGTCCCCTGTCATATTCTTCTTGGATTGTTGGCTTGGGATCGGGAATGTGGACCTTGACTTAACTTTGATTTTCAGGAGGATGTGGTGTGTACAGCCAGCCAAAGGCTGAACAGGAGAGTGGTTCCAAAAATACCCATACTTTTTATGTTTGCTAAATTTTGCTTTTTGTTGATATATGAATTGTTAGAAAAGCATGCTAGTGGATAATCCTAGGAAGAGTTCCTAGGAAGTTAGTTGCAACTTACAGGTGTAGTGGGTATTAGCACACCTAGGAGTGGCTTAGTGCAGTGACTTAGAACGTTGGGATGAATTCTGAATCAACTACGGATAGGAGTGGAAGGTAGTATGGGTCCGTACTAATGAAAGCATAGGTTCCGTATGAGATTCAGGAGGAATTTTAAGACTGCTAACGAACTAATAGGAGTAACACCTCGTGTGGAGCAATGTATTGTGATGTCTGATCTTTCCTTGATATGTTTGTAGTATGGCGACTATCGGAGATTCAGGATCAAGAACCGGAACTGATGGCTAGGATGTGCTACGATTGAAAAAGGAACGAGTTAGCGAGATCATTCGTGAGGAAGTTGTATCTTTTGTCCTGGGACAGATACCAGAGCTGGTTGGGCCTGTCAAGAAAGCTATGATGAAGTACTTCGATGATCGATGTGCTACACTTTATGAGGTTGTTGTTACTGCAGCCACTGCGGTTGTTGTTGTCATTGGGGCTCGAGTAGAGAGAGAGGTTTCTAGTATCGGGACTTTGATCGTACATAGCCCCCAAATTTTGATGGGGTCTCGTACACGATCATGATGATAAGATGGTTGTCTGACATGGAGGGCTGTTTCTTCATGTGTTCTTATCCAAATGAAAAGAAGGTCAAGTGCACCCTAAACGTTCTCTTAGCAGAGAGTCGCAATGAATTGGGAGCAGTTCTTAGAGACGTTCCGTGTAAAGTATGTTCCCTAGTGGAAAAGGATTGACTAGCCTAGGAGTACCTAGATCTGAGACAGATTACTGAGTCATTGATAGAGATCACCAAGATGTTAATGGAGAGAGCTTTGTTCAGTCTTGAGTTTGCTGCTTCAGAGCAGGCTTAGATGGCTCGGTATTTGATCATGCTCAAGACGAACATTCGGTAGCTCGTGTCTACCCAATGCTATGGTTATCTCGCTGAGCTTTAGGATTCTGCGAGGATGCGAAAGATTGAGATAGTGACCGATGCGAGGGAGCAGTGTTAGACGTTAGATCAGTCCCAGCCTGCAGCAAAGCGGTTTAAGTCCACCGGACCGAGTTCAGGATCCGCTGGAGGGAGGCGCAGAACTTATGTACATCACAGTTGTGGTGATGAGGGAAATTTTGGTAGAGATTGTAGTCGGAGTGCTTGATTTGCGATAAATTCCTCCAAATTATCCGTCCCACTACCCCTATAGTTCAAAGCACTAAAATCAGTTCAAGAAAACAAAAGCATATTATCAATAATTTTGAGTAGATCCAATAAAAAAAAGTGTTAATGGATTTATACGTGTTAAAAAATATACCTTAAAGCAAAGACATTTCTTTTAGTCTTCTTGTATTTGATCTTCTATTCATATCAACAAGCTCGGGGTCATCATTCATGTGTTTTTTTGAATATACACACAAGTTTCTGTCACACCCCCAAACCTGAACGGCGGAAACGTTCGGGGGCGGATGACTTCATGTGGTAACGTAACAAATGAATACATAGTAAAGAAAGCAATACAACCATCATATATATAATTGAAAGTTTACATTTGTCAAAAGTTACATGTTCAAAACCAATTACAATATGATGTCAAAATATGAGATTTAACTGGCGCCGCAGCATCCCTTCATCAAAAGCATAATGATACCTGAAATTACTGAGTTCCTGGGACATACAAGTAATTTTGAAAGAGTAGATCAGCATTTAAGCTGGTGAGTTTCATAAGTATTTAAATGACAAAGTTCATATGAAATGAAATGTTTTGTCCTTGTTTGTTTGTGTTTAGAAAATTCTATATTTTCTACTAATATAAAAGTAGCATTCTCTCAAGACCAATGTTTGTTTCTAAAATGTATGTAAGTGTAAAATAACCAATGTGTTTGAAAACCTTGTAAATAAGTGCATTTTTAATACCCCATGTGAGTTTTATAACCATACTATTGACTCGAAATGCCTATACACAACGTTCTTATGGCGTTGGAATGTTATGACGTTTGTCACCCCAAATGGTGTACCGTAGCTAACAGTCAGGGCGCGGGTTGTCAAGCCCGTATAGATCTATACACAAACACCATGCTCCCCCTCCAAGGGATTCTGGTATATAATACAGGACTTGAAATGTGTACTCGAACGTACGTGAAGTTAGTGTCTCACAAAAACCATGGTATAAAAACAGATTTACGTGTTAAAGTGTTCGTTTGTTCTTGTATATGAAAGTGACTTCTTGAAATTCATGTTTCTAGTACGTAAGAGTTAGAAATTTGTTCGTAAAACTATACCTATTATAGTTTTAAAAGTGTGTCTCGTTTGTTTAGAAATACCTAGAAAATGAATCATTTGTTATGAAAGCATAGATTTTTGTAGAGCCTAAGATAGACAAATATACATATAATCTAAGAAAATGTTTAGTTTATACATGCATTAGAACAATTTATATTTCAAAAGATAGAATGCTATTGTAACATATTTTACATATGAAAGTTCATTATAAAGTTTATAAATCAAATGTGATTTGGATATGTAAAAGCATATAAAATAATTCTTTATGTAACACACGATAATACTCGTGTGTTTTACTTGTATTCCCCCCCCCCCTTGAAAGCATATAAAAGCATTTATAGAACATTTAAAATGTTAATTAAGGGGTATGAACTCACTTGAAAGTTTGAAGATAACGAGATGGAAAACCGGGCAGAGTTTCGTCTCGGGAAACGGATTTTTCTTGGGATTCTCGGGAATCTCGGGAGTAGAATCGACCTTCGGGACTTGAGCAAAATGACCAGGGCTTCGGGTTTGAACAGGCACGGAAATCGAGGCAAGATCGAGAGAGAAATGAGAGAAATGAGGTGAATTTTCGGGAACCCTCGCATCTCTATTTATAGGGGGTCTGAGAAGCCTCGGTACGCGGGGCGTACGCTCGTACGCAGCGCGTACACGTACGTCATGCATGACCAAGTCCTCGACTGCCTCGGCTTCGGATGGGACGGAAAGGGGGTAGCTTCGCATTGGGGCGACGTGGACGGACCGAGACCAAGGCCCTCGGGTACGCGGGGCGTACGGGGTTACGCAGCGCGTAACTCGGATGAGGACGCTGACTCCTCCTTCGGATATTACCGGATTTTTGAATTAAATTTATATATAATTTATTTAATAAACTTCAAAAAATCATACCTTCTTCATACGAACTCCGTTTTCGATGGTCTTTATATCCATGCGTAGGTGAGACTACGCTCTACAACTTTCGTTTAGACTCCGTTGGCAAATTCCGAAATTATTTTTATTATTTATTTATAAAATGACGTGATTAAGGAATTTCTTTAAAAATTCATAACTTCTTTATCTAACGTCGGTTTTTGCCAGACTTTTCACCGCTGAAATACCATTGTCGAGACCTTCGATTCTCGTTTAGGTCATTTCGGCCAAAAGTCGCTCGATCTCCGATTCGAGTTTTTAGTTGTCTGCTGCTAAGCCGAACTTGTAAAAATCATAACTTCAATATACGAAGTCGGATTTGGGCGTTCTTTTTACGTACAATCATGGTTTAATGACATTTAAACATAGAAGGAATTTAAATAGAAACATTTTGGACATTTTAATATCAAAGTAAATTTTATTAACTCAAAAGTGGTTACAATACTTGACTTTTTAGGTCATTACAAAGAGTTGAAATATCGGGTTGTCACAGTTTCTCCCCATGCTAAAAGGCTTGCAAAGAGGATCTGTTATCAATCACCTGCCACGAAAATCTGCATCACAGTGTTTTTCTAAGTAAAGATAATATATATTTTTTAGTTTGAATTTCGGGTAAGGTGAGCTTACTATGTTTTCAGATATATGGGCGACAGCAATGGCGGCGACACCTACCTTTAGCGGCGACAATGTGATATGTCACCGCTAAAGGTAGGTGTCGCCGCTAATAGTCCATGACACGGATCCACACTTTAACTTTTTGGTAAATTAAGACCGTCTGATCATGTTTCTACTCCAAAGGCTAGGGTACTCGAGGAATTCACAAAAGCAATACTGGTGACAAAAGTCCTCGCTAAAGACCTAACCGAGTCGCCGCAAATTGTCGAATAAATGACGCATCATTGATTCCCTCCTATGTGTCGCCGCTAAAGCCCAAATTGTCACTGGTAAAGGATTCGCCGCTAAAGGTCGACTCAGTTAACCAAAGAAATCAACACCTTTTTCCTTTTCTCTGTTCGCTTCCATCTTGAGCTGCTGCTATGATTTTTTCCTTTCATATTCTTCGTTGATTCACAAATGCACCCATCCAGCAAAACCGAGGTTAAGGATGTTGGCCACATAATAGAAGATACCAACGGTCAAAGTTGAGAATGACCGGCGAGGCTCTTCAATTTTCGGCGACATACACAAGATTCTAGTGACAATAGGTATTTCCAGCAAAAGATTTCTTTTCCTATTGTCATGTAACATCGATTTGTAGCTTACTTTAGTGATTAATTGCAAAATATTTTAATTTTCAGCTCTTAATTGACTTTCCCGACCACCACCGCCGACTACCGCCACCACTGCACCATTTCTTTGATTTCCACAACCACAGGTTCTATTTACTTTTATTTATTTTGAAATTTGATTTTAAATGCAAAATATGTGTAGTTGTATAAATTATGTGAATATTTGATATATGTATTTGAATGTATGAAAATTTGGTGTATATATGTGAATGTATGTGTGTTTGGTGTATATGTTGTATATGAATCTAAAATATGTGTATTTGGTATAAGTGGGATGCTATTATCTATATATGTGAAAGTATATGTGTATTTGGTATAAGTAGGATGTTATTATGTACGTATGTGAATGCATATGTGTTTGGTGTATATGTGATATATGAATGCGAAATTTGTGTATTTGGTATAAGTAAGATGTTAATATATATATATATATATAGAGAGAGAGAGAGAGAGAGAGAGAGCTAGGTTCAAATGTTTTTAGCAAGTATTGTGTCCCTAAATGCACCAATGAGAATTCAGAAATAATTAAATCACTAATAAATAATAAAAGGGTATAAGTGTAATCTACACTATAATTAATTATGGTAAAAGAAAAAAAAAATAATCAATATCCCACTAATTTAGGTTATCAGTTTCATATAACACCACCACCGATTCCCACTACTTCTTTAAAAATCATCGTTCTCTCTTCATAGACCCAGAAACCCTTATCCCCTCCTAAATCAGTTTCGACACCACCAGAGCAGTAGCACCATCCCACAGCATCGTAGAACAACCAACTTTATGGATTGGAGAAGAGAATGGGTGGAGCTAGGCCCTTTCGTCAGCGATGACGCCGACCACCGACGGTACATCAAACAGAGACGTTCGCCAGGGACACGATGATCTCTCAGGTATGCTGATTTTAATTTCCAAGGCTTTTGTATTTCAGCAATTTTGAAATTAAGTAACAATGATTTTTATATGATGTTGTTATATAATATTGATGGATTTATGATGAATGAAACAACAGGAAGTAGTGAATAACTTGGAAGATGCACATGAACAAATTGACACTGCAATTTCAATTGCGTTGAAAGAAAGCAAACCAGTGTACATCAGTATAAGTTGTAATCTGCCTAGTATTCCTCATTTTTGTCCATCAATGTAAGTCTTATGAGTTATGATCCATTACCATATTTGCAATTTTTGTTTACAAACAACATTTTGTCATGGCCTCCATGTGTTCGATAAAATACCTCAATGAAAAAATAGTTAAAAATCTTTAATGTTTTTACTTCATTTTGTTCCTTATTCCTTTCAGAACTATATAACTCAATTTAGATTGGGTTGGATGTCATTTTCATAACAATAGGTTGATGCTAGTTCCTTATTCTGTCAGAATTTGCAGTTAAATACATTGAGCATATCGAGAAGAAAATAAGAATAAATAATGAATTATTATTATCGAAATGTTTGTTATGTTTTAGATTTAAACAAATAATTTAAATAATTAAAAGCAACTAATTAACTTTAATTTTGGGAAATTTTAAAATTTATATCAATTTATTAATATTTTTATTACAACTATTACATTAAAATATTATATGTAATTTAATAAAAAAGAAAAAGTTTATAAAATAACATACGAAAAAAATAATATTTTAAAATGACCATAAAATAAAATGAAATTTGTCAAATTCAATTAAAATTTGACAAGTGATACAAAAAAACTTTCGCTTATTAATCAAGATTGATCCCAAACTTAAAACTTCTTAAAATATCATTTTTATCCTTTGATCTCTTAAATTTTTGTATTTACCTAGGTAATATATATATATATATATATATATATATATATATATATATATATATATATATATATATATATATATATATATAGGATATTTCTATAGTTAACACTTTTGGTTAAAATTTGAGTTTTCCTATGTTTCAACATTAATGTTATTTACCTTTTCGTGGGTATTTATATGTACATCTCCTATATATGAGTCAAGTTACATATAATTTGTTTTCATTCAACGTAAATTAGAAATTTTGTACGTTATTTTTTTTTTTTTATAACACTTACTTCACTTTCTATGTGTGCGTCGGTATAAACTCGAGTTTGTCTTCGTTTTGATGTAAATTGTTTTTACATTTTCTACTTATTTTTATATATATGTTTTCTATGTATGCATCAGGTTACATATAATATGTTTTTTTACCGTTAAAAACGTATAATATCCTTTTGATTATTTTAGCTTCCATTCGTTAACTCAAAAATAATCTGAATTACTTATTTTTATGTATGTTTTTATATACATTCAAGTTTCTTACATTCAACATAAGGTTTGTATGCATTTTCCTGTTTATTTTATGTACATTTCGTATGTATGATGCACTACTACAAAAACACCCTTTTACGACATGCAACGTGTGTCGTAAAACGCTCAGACGATACGCAAATACGTGTAAAGGAAGGCTCTATCATAACAAAAGACGACACGCAAATGCGCATCGCCTATTTACGACGCGCTCTTACGACACACAATGTGTGTCAAGGAAAGCCCTGTCATAAATATGACAACACGCTTTGCGTGTCGTAACCTTACGACTCGCAATGTGTATCATTAAAGTCCCCGTCATAAAGAAAGAGCACACACATTTTTGCATGTCATAATTTTAAATGTTTTAAAAATTATATCTTTTGATAGATTTAGTAATTTTAACTCTAAATAACACACTAGAAGTCTCATAATACAAAATAAAATACAATAAGTATGAAAGGTAATTCATTGAACTAATATGTCAAATACAAATTATCATTCCAATAGTAAGTAAATGTAATACATTGCTAATATTGCCTAATATTTATTATAGAAAAAAGAAAACATGTACAACTGGTTGGATCCCTTTAAGTGCTTGATTTGCCATAAATTCCTCCAAATTATCCGTCCCACTACCCCTACAGTTCAAAGCACTAAAATCAGTTCAAGAAAACAAAAGCATATTATCAATAATTTTGAGTAGATCCAATAAAAAAAGTGTTAATGGATTTATACGTGTTAAAAAATATACCTTAAAGCAAGGACATTTCTTTTAGTATTCTTGTATTTGATCTTCTATTCATATCAACAAGCTCGGGGTCATCATTCATGTGTTTTTTTTAATATACACACAAGTTTCTGTCACACCCCCAAACCTGAACGGCGGAAACATTCGGGGGCGGATGACTTCATGTGGTAACGTAACAAATGAATACATAGTAAAGAAAGCAATACAACCATCATATATATAATTGAAAGTTTACATTTGTCAAAAGTTACATGTTCAAAAACCAATTACAATATGATGTCAAAATATGAGATTTAACTGGCGCCGCAGCATCCCTTCATCAAAAGCATAATGATACCTGAAATTACTGAGTTCCTGGGTCATACAAGTAATTTTGAAAGAGTAGATCAGCATTTAAGCTGGTGAGTTTCATAAGTATTTAAATGACAAAGTTCGTATGAAATGAAATGTTTTGTCCTTGTTTGTTTGTGTTTAGAAAATCCTATATTTTCTACTAGTATAAAAGTAGCCTTCTCTCAAGACCAATGTTTGTTTCTAAAATGTATGTAAGTGTAAAATAACCAATGTGTTTGAAAACCTTGTAAATCAATGCATTTTTAATACCCCATGTGAGTTTTATAACCATACTATTGACTCGGAATGCCTATACACAACGTTCTTCAAGCGTTGGAATGTTATGACGTTTGTCACCCCAAATGGTGTACTGTAGCTAACAGTCAGGGCGCGGGTTGTCAAGCCCGTATAGATCTATACACAAACACCATGCTCCCCCTCCAAGGGATTCTGGTATATAATACAGGACTTGAAATGTGTACTCGAACGTACGTGAAGTTAGTGTCTCACAAAAACCGTGGTATAAAAACAGATTTACGTGTTAAAGTGTTCGTTTGTTCTTGTATATGAAAGTGACTTCTTGAAATTCATGTTTCTAGTACGTAAGAGTTAGAAATTTGTTCGTAAAACTATACCTATTATAGTTTTAAAAGTGTGTCTCGTTTGTTTAGAAATACCTAGAAAATGAATCATTTGTTATGAAAGCATAGATTTTTGTAGAGCCTAAGATAGACAAATATACATATAATCTAAGAAAATGTTTAGTTTATACATGCATTAGAACAATTTATATTTCAAAAGATAGAATGCTATTGTAACATATTTTATATATGAAAGTTCCCTATAGAGTTTATAAATCACATGTGATTTGGATATATAAAAGCATATAAAATAATTCTTTATGTAACACACGATAATACTCGTGTGTTTTACTTGTATCCCCCCCCCCCCCTGAAAGCATATAAAAGCATTTATAGCATATTTTAAAGGTTAATTAAGGGGTATCAACTCACTTGAAAGTTTGAAGATAGCGAGATGGAAACCGGGCAGAGTTTCGTCTCGGGAAACGGATTTTTCTCGGGATTCTCGGGAATCTCGGGAGTAAAATCGACCTTCGGGACTTGAGCAAAATGACCAGGGCTTCGGGTTTGAACGGGCACGGAAATCGAGGCAAGATCGAGAGAGAAATGAGAGAAATGGGGTGAATTTTCGGGAACCCTCGCATCTCTATTTATAGGGGGTCTGAGAAGCCTCGGTACGCGGGGCGTACGCTCGTACGCAGCGCGTACACGTACGTCATGCATGACCGAGTCCTCGACTGCCTCGGCTTCGGATGGGACGGAAACGGGGTAGCTTCGCATAGGGGCGACGTGGACGGACCGAGACCAAGGCCCTCGGGTACGCGGGGCGTACGGGGTTACGCAACGCGTAACTCGGATGAGGACGCTGACTCCTCCTTCGGATATTACCGGATTTTTGAATTAAATTTATATATAATTTATTTAATAAACTTCAAAAAATCATACCTTCTTCATACGAACTCCGTTTTCGATGGTCTTTATATCCACGCGTAGGTGAGACTACGCTCTACAACTTTCGTTTAGACTCCGTTGGCAAATTCCGAAATTATTTTTATTATTTATTTATAAAATGACGTGATTAAGGAATTTCTTTAAAAATTCATAACTTCTTTATCTAACGTCGGTTTTTGCCAGACTTTTCACCGCTGAAATACCATTGTCGAGACCTTCGATTCTCGTTTAGGTCATTCCGGCCAAAAGTCGCTCGATCTCCGATTCGAGTTTTTAGTTGTCTGCTGTAAGCCGAACTTGGAAAAATCATAACTTCAATATACGAAGTCGGATTTGGGCGTTCTTTTTACGTACGATCATGGTTTAATGACATTTAAACATAGAAGAAATTTAAATAGAAACATTTTGGACATTTTAATATCAAAGTTAATTTTATTAACTCAAAAGTGGTTACAATACTTGACTTTTTAGGTCATTACAAAGAGTTGAAATATCGGGTTGTCACATCATCCCCCCCGTTAGAGGGAATTTCGTCCCGAAATTTAAATAGTAAAGATACTAGTGAACATGAAAGAGATGAGGGTACTTTTGTTTCATCTGATCTTCGCGTTCCCATGTGAATTCAGGTCCCCGCTTGGCGTTCCAGCGAACCTTCACGATGGGTATGCGACTTTGTTTTGTTTGTTTGACCTCTCGGTCCATGATTTCTACTGGTTCTTCCACAAAATTGAGGCTCTCACTGATCTCAATCTCGTCGAGTGGAATAACAAGAGTCTTATCGGACAGACACTTTTTCAAGTTTGAGATGTGGAAGGTTGGATGTATGTTACTAAGTTCACGCGGTAGGTTAAGCTTGTAAGCCACAGGGCCGATTCTAGCAAGAATCTCGAAAGGCCCTATGTATCTTGGATTTAGTTTCCCACGCTTCCCAAAGCGTATTAAACCCTTCCACGGTGAGACCATTAATAAAACGTGGTCTCCTACCTGGAATTCCAAAGGTTTCCTCCTTTGGTCAGCGTAGCTTTTCTGTCGGTCTCTGGAGGCCTTCAATCGTTCACGAATCTGAATGTTCTTCTCTGTCGTTTCTCGTATGATTTCCGGACCGGTGAGAGTGCTTTCAGGAACTCTTCCTCTAGCTAACTGGGTATCGCCAACTTCAGTCCAGCATAGAGGGGATCTGCACTTTCGACCATAGAGGGCTTCAAACGGAGCAGCCTTTATGCTTGTATGATAACTATTGTTGTATGAAAATTCGACAAGGGGTAAATGGATATCCCATGCCTTTCCAAAGTCAATCACACAGGCTCTCAGCATATCTTCCAAGGTTTGTATCGTTCTCTCACTTTGCCCGTCTGTTTGTGGGTGGTAGGTTGTACTCATATCTAGCCTAGTCCCCAGGGAACTTTGTAGTGACTGCCAGAATCTTGAAGTGAATCTACTATCTCTATCGGAGATAATGGATATTGGAACACCGTGCAGTCGCACTACTTCCTTTATGTAAGTTCTTGTAAGCTGTTCCATTTTGTTAGTCTCCTTGATTGGTAGGAAATGCGCGGATTTGGTCAATCTGTCGACGATGACCCATATGGTATCGAGTCCACCCATCGTCCTGGGTAACTTGGTTATGAAGTCCATAGTAATCCGCTCCCATTTCCATTCTGGTATCTCTGGTTGTTGTAGTAATCCTGACGGTTTTAGATACTCGACCTTAACCTTAGCGCAAGTAAGGCATTTACTTACAAATGTAGCAATTTCTGCTTTCATGTTAGGCCACCAGTACAGTTTCTTAAGATCCAGATACATTATATTTGAACCTGGGTGAACGGAATATCTTGTGTTGTGTGCTTCGGTCAAGACTACGTCTCTGAAACCACCATGTTTCGGTGTCCAGATTCGGTCCATGAGATAATAGGCTTCGCCACCCTTGACTTCTAGATTCTTTTCCATTCCTCGCAGGGCTTCACCCGCCACATTTTCAGGTTGCAAAGCTTCCATTTGTGTCTCCTTAATTTGTGTGGATAAGTGGGAATGGATAGCCATAGTTAGAGATTTGACCCTCCGACCAGTGTATTCCTTTCGACTGAGGGCGTCATCTACCACGTTGGCCTTGCCAGGATGATAACGAATTTCGCATTCGTAGTCATTTAGTAACTCAACCCATCGTCGTTGTCGCATGTTGAGTTCCTTCTGATCGAAAATGTCTTGAAGGCTCTATTGATCGGTGAAAATAGTACTCTTTGTTCCGTATAAGTAGTGTCTCTAGATCTTCAGAGCAAATACCACTGCTCCGAACTCAAGATCGTGGGTCATATAGTTCACTTCGTGTGTCTTAAGCTATCGGGAGGCATAAGTAATAACCTTCCCTCTCTACATAAGAATGCAACCAAATCCTTGGTTTGATGCATCACAATACACTACGAAATCTTCTATCCCTTCGGGGAGGGATAGTATCGGTGCGGTGCACAATGCCTGTTTCAGCGTTTGGAACGCCTTCTCTTGTTTCGCTTCCCAGTCAAAGGCCACGCCTTTCTGGGTTAATGTAGTAAGAGGTTTCACAATGCTAGAGAAGTTCTTTATGAATCTGCGATAGTAGCCGGCGAGACCTAGAAATTGACGAATCACTGTAGGTGTCTTTGGTGCCGACCAGTTCTCAATGGCCTTAATTTTGGAGGGGTCCACGTGTATCCCCTTCTCGCTAACAACGTGGCCCAAAAATTCGACTCTTCGAATCCAAAATTCGCATTTAGAGAACTTCGCATAGAGCTTCTCCGATCACAATGTTTCTAAGACTTTTCGTAAGTGTTGACTATGCTCTTCCTTACTTCGGGAGTAGATAAGTATGTCATCGCTGAAGACGATGACGAACTGATCTAAGAAGGGACGCACACCCTATTCATTAGGTCCATAAATACTGCTGGTGTGTTGGTTAATCCGAACGGCATCACTAGAAATTCGTAGTGTCCATAACGAGTTCGGAATGCTGTCTTGGGAATATCCCCTTCTAGCACTCGTAATTGGTGATATCCGAATCGTAGATCTACCTTCGAGAAGTAGTTTCCTCCTTAAAGTTGATCAAATAGGTCGTCAATACGGGGTAGAGGATAGCGATTTTTGACAGTAAGCTTGTTCAGTACTTTGTAGTCGATGCACATGCGGAACGATCCGTCTTTCTTCTTTACAAACAGGATCGGTGCTCCCCAAGGTGAGAAACTTGGTCTAATGAATCCTTTTTGAAGGAGTTCGTAAAGCTAACTGGAAAGTTCTTGCATCTCTGCTGGTGCTAGGCGATAAGGCGACTTCGCTACTGGGGTAGCCCCTGGAACTAAGTCGATTCTAAACTCGACTTGGCGTTGTGGTGGTAATCCCGGTAGTTCTTCTGGAAAGATATCGGGAAAGTCGCGTACTTCTGGAATGTTCTTGATGTCCTTCAGTTCCTGACTCGTATCGACGATGTGTGCTAGGAATGCTCGACAATCCTTCCGTAAACACTTTCAAGCTTGGATGCACGAAATGATACGAAGGTTTTTACATGATTTGTCGCCGTAAATCACTAATGTTTCGTCGTTAGGAAGGCTAAGACGAACTGCTTTTTCAAAGCACAGGATGTTGGCGCGAAAAAGACATAACCAATCCATGCCGACTATGACGTCGAAACTTTTAATTTGGACCGACATGAGGTTGATTGGGAAAGAATGTCCGTCTAAGGTTAACGTACAATCCATGTATATGCAGTTAGTGTTTTCTGTTTTTCCACTGGCCATCTCTACAGTTAATGATTTTTCTAACTTGCTAGGTTGATGTTTAAGTAAGTGAACAAAGTTTTGACTCACGAAGCTTCTCTCCGCTCCACTATCGAATATTATGCATGCATATGAATTATCAAGAAAGAACGTACCAGCAACTATAGTTGGGTCAGCTACAGCTTCGTCGTGGCCTATTGCCAAAACTCGTCCCACACCGCCGGTGCCTGCTACCTTAGGGCAGTTCCTCTTGTAGTGGCCCACCTCGCCACAACCGTAGCAAGTCTGCCCTACACCCGCACTGGGAACTTGAGTGATCGGCTTTGCGGGGTCTTTGCAGAAACGGGCTGTGTGTCCCTTTCTGTTGCAGTTGGCGCACTTCATTTCCCGACAAGGTCCATGGTGGTGGTAAGTGCATTTGGTGCACTTTGGAAGGTTACCTACATAAGGCTTTGTTGGGTAGGTATTTGTAGGAGTTGTAGTAAGTACAGTGGCAGCATTCACTGAAACCAATTGTTTCTTTGCGGATTCTTGGGAAGACCCACCCTTCCCTTTATTCCATACCCTCTTCTTGCTATTGTTGTTGTTGTTGTTGTTGTTGTTGTTGTTGTTGTTGTTGTTGTTGTTGCTGTTGTTGTTGTTGTTGTTGTTGTTGTTTCCTTTCTGTGGTTCTGGTGCAGAAACGGTTGAGTTCTGATGACCTCCATAATCAACAAGAGATTGTGCCAGTTCCTTGGCACTTTCAAACGTGTCAGGTTTTGAAGCTAACACGCTGGACCTAATTTGGGGAGACATCCCCCAAATGTATCTCTCTATCTTCTTGCTCTCAGGAGCAATCATATCTGGGCAAAGGATTGCCAGATCGCAGAACCTGTTGGTATAAGTAGCGATGCCGGTACCAACCATTCCGAGAGTCCATAGTTCGTGTTCGAGCTTTTGAATCTCTCCCTGTGGGCACTATTCTCTCATCATCATGGCTTTTAGGCTCTCCCAGCTTATGGAGTTTGCCACTATTAGGGTAAGTACTTTAACGTGGCCATTCCACCAAGTTAAAGCTCTATCAATAAGGGTGAAAGTTGCAAATTTGACTTTGCTGTGCTCGGGACAAGAGCAGATTTCAAAGACTGACTCTATCCTTTCAATCCACTGCCTCAGGGCTATCATACCACCAGTTCCATAAAACATCCGGGGCTTGGCATTAGTAAAGTCCTTATAGGTGCATTCTCGGGGTAGTCCATGACTCTCGCCATGGTTGGATGGGTGTGTGCCAGATCCCGCGCCATTAGTACTTGAGTTATTGATCTGTGACATGGCAGCTGCTACCGCTGCGGTGACTGCTGCTTGGAACATAATAGCATCAAATTGTGGTGGTGGAGGTGGTGGTCGTACAGGTGCTTCCCCACCGTTGCTTCGCCTTGGATTCCTACGCAGAGGCATCCTTCAACTATAAGTCGAAAAGGTAAAGATAAGAATTCCATACAATAGAAAATGTATGTGTCTCATGAACTAAATTGCTATAGTTCAACAACAGATGCTAGTATGAGTCTTAAAATAGAAGAATGAAAGTTATTTGTAAGATTGAAAGTATGAAACAAGTATTTGGTTTCTCGAAGACTTTTCAAGGTTTGAACGAAATACTCAACGTAGTAATAATAGTGTCACTTATGTTAATATAAAAGTTGATACAACGATCATGAAAATTTGACCCCTATAAGGGTCTCCGATTACAAAGTTTGAGAAATTTAAAGACTTTTAGCCGAGTTCCTAAGCTATAACAAAATTTGAGTCTTTGACAAGCACTACTTGCGACGTAGGTTGCGCTTGGAGCTTGACTCTGCATCTGATTGCTTTGACTCCATTAGACGCCTATCAAAAGCAGCTTGTTGTTCCCTCAGTTCAGCGAGGGCTGCAATCATTTGTGCTTGGAATGCCTTGGTTTGGAGTTGAGCATTGTCTTGTATCTTGTCCAACCTACGGATGTCAGAAGTGTGAACCTGTACTTCCACGTTGACATCCTGGAGTCGGCTAGCTTGAACTCCGGACTGATAGGACTGATTTGCTAGTTTACCCACCATTACTGGGAGTGCCCGATCAGCCGAACCTCCACCGCGGACATCATAGAATTCCCGACACATGACGTAGGGAGGGCGTATGCCTTGTTGTTGGCTCCAATGATGGAGGTGACTTCCCCAGACGGGAGTCGGTCCTTGAAAGTTCCTTACAAAGACGGGAGGTTGAACGGGTGGTGGATCGATCACTTCCGGCTCTGAGTTGGTACCAGAGTCATCATCCACTTCTATGGGTTCCTCGTCCTCTTCGGGATCATCTTCGACACATCCTCCGTTGCCTTGGTTGGGAAAGTAGGGGTCGCCAGGGTGGTGAAATCCAGCCATTTGACTGTACGAGAAATAGGGTTATAAGAATTGAATAAAGTTGAAACATGCAAAACATGTAAGTTAAACTAGTTTAGGTAGCAAATACAACTATAGTATTTAAATTCTTGTGTTTGATTCTAGTAATGGTTTGGTATGTTTTGACTTGTTGCTTACTACGAGCAATCCTCGATATATATTCGTCCGATCTCAGGCAAATATAGTTGATCACGCTATATTTGTCCAAAATTTGATTACATATATCGAGTCTTAATCGTAGTGTCAACTTGTCTAAATACTTGTTGTATAGTTATATATCATGAAAATAATTTGTTGCATGCATGTAATTGTACTTAAATGAACTATCAATTTAAGTTAAACGTAACGCTGCTTAAGCGTAAGAAGAAAAATTGTTTTGTCAGAGAGTCTTATTCCCTTAAGCATTTATAGTTTGTATATCTTATGTGGTTCGACATACTTAGTTCACTATAAACATTGCTCTGATACCAATCTGTCACACCCCCAAACCTGAACGGCGGAAACGTTCAGGGGCGGATGACTTCATGTGGTAACGTAACACATGAATACATAGTAAAGAAAGCAATACAACCATCATATATATAATTCAAAGTTTACATTTGTCAAAAGTTACATGTTCAAAACCAATTACAATATGATGTCAAAATATGAGATTTAACTGGCGCCGCAGCATCCCTTCATCAAAAGCATAATGATACCTGAAATTACTGAGTTCCTGGGACATACAAGTAATTTTGAAAGAGTAGATCAGCATTTAAGCTGGTGAGTTTCATAAGTATTTAAATGACAAAGTTCGTATGAAATGAAATGTTTTGTCCTTGTTTGTTTGTGTTTAGAAAATCCTATATTTTCTACTAGTATAAAAGTAGCCTTCTCTCAAGACCAATGTTTGTTTCTAAAATGTATGTAAGTGTAAAATAACCAATGTGTTTGAAAACCTTGTAAATCAATGCATTTTTAATACCCCATGTGAGTTTTATAACCATACTATTGACTCGGAATGCCTATACACAACGTTCTTCAAGCGTTGGAATGTTATGACGTTTGTCACCCCAAATGGTGTACTGTAGCTAACAGTCAGGGCGCGGGTTGTCAAGCCCGTATAGATCTATACACAAACACCATGCTCCCCCTCCAAGGGATTCTGGTATATAATACAGGACTTGAAATGTGTACTCGAACGTACGTGAAGTTAGTGTCTCACAAAAACCGTGGTATAAAAACAGATTTACGTGTTAAAGTGTTCGTTTGTTCTTGTATATGAAAGTGACTTCTTGAAATTCATGTTTCTAGTACGTAAGAGTTAGAAATTTGTTCGTAAAACTATACCTATTATAGTTTTAAAAGTGTGTCTCGTTTGTTTAGAAATACCTAGAAAATGAATCATTTGTTATGAAAGCATAGATTTTTGTAGAGCCTAAGATAGACAAATATACATATAATCTAAGAAAATGTTTAGTTTATACATGCATTAGAACAATTTATATTTCAAAAGATAGAATGCTATTGTAACATATTTTACATATGAAAGTTCCTTATAAAGTTTATAAATCACATGTGATTTGGATATGTAAAAGCATATAAAATAATTCTTTATGTAACACACGATAATACTCGTGTGTTTTACTTGTATTCCCCCCCCCCTTGAAAGCATATAAAAGCATTTATAGAACATTTAAAATGTTAATTAAGGGGTATGAACTCACTTGAAAGTTTGAAGATAGCGAGATGGAAACCGGGCAGAGTTTCGTCTCGGGAAACGGATTTTTCTCGGGATTCTCGGGAATCTCGGGAGTAAAATCGACCTTCGGGACTTGAGCAAAATGACCAGGGCTTCGGGTTTGAACGGGCACAGAAATCGAGGCAAGATCGAGAGAGAAATGAGAGAAATGGGGTGAATTTCCGGGAACCCTCGCATCTCTATTTATAGGGGGTCTGAGAAGCCTCGGTACGCGGGGCGTACGCTCGTACGCAGTGCGTACGCGGGGCATACGCTCGTACGCAGTGCGTACGCGTATGTCATGCATGACCGAGTCCTCGACTGCCTCACCTTCGGATGGGACGGAAAGGGGGTAGCTTCGCATAGGGGCGACGTGGACGGACCGAGACCAAGGCCCTCGGGTACGCGGGGCGTACGGGGTTACGCAGCGCGTAACTCGGATGAGGACGCTGACTCCTCCTTCGGATATTACCGGATTTTTGAATTAAATTTATATATAATTTATTTCATAAACTTCAAAAAATCATATCTTCTTCATACGAACTCCTTTTTCGATGGTCTTTATATCCACGCGTAGGTGAGACTACGCTCTACAACTTTCGTTTAGACTCTGTTCACAAATTCCGAAATTATTTTTATTATTTATTTATAAAATGACGTAATTAAGGAATTTCTTTAAAAATTCATAACTTCTTTATCTGACGTCGGTTTTTGCTAGACTTTTAACCGCTGAAATACCATTGTCGAGACCTTCAATTCTCGTTTAGGTCATTTCGGCCAAAAGTCGCTCGATCTCCGATTCGAGTTTTTAGTTGTCTGCTGCTAAGCCGAACTTGGAAAAATCATAACTTCAATATACGAAGTCGGATTTGGGCGTTCTTTTTACGTACGATCATGGTCTAATGACATTTAAACATAGAAGGAATTTAAATAGAAACATTTTGGACATTTTAATATCAAAGTTAATTTTATTAACTCAAAAGTGGTTACAATACTTGACTTTTTAGGTCATTACAAAGAGTTGAAATATCGGGTTGTCACAGTTTCTCCCCATGCTAAAAGGCTTGCAAAGAGGATCTGTTATCACTCAATCACCTGCCACGAAAATCTGCATCACAGTGTTTTTCTAAGTAAAGATAATATATATTTTTTAGTTTGAATTTCGGGTAAGGTGAGCTTACTATGTTTTCAGATATATGGGCGACAGCAATGGCGGCGACACCTACCTTTAGCGGCGACAATGTGATATGTCGCCGCTAAAGGTAGGTGTCGCCGCTAATAGTCCATGACACGGATCCACACTTTAAATTTCTGGTAAATTAAGACCGTCTGATCATGTTTCTAATCCAAAGGCTAGGGTACTCGAGGAATTCACAAAAGCAATACTGGTGACAAAAGTCCTCGCTAAAGACCTAACCGAGTCGCCGCAAATTGTCGAATAAATGACGCATCATTGATTCCCTCCTATGTGTCGCCGCTATTAACAGAAGTCGCCGCTAAAGCCCAAATTGTCACTGGTAAAGGATTCGCCGCTAAAGGTCGACTCAGTTAACCAAAGAAATCAACACCTTTTTCCTTTTCTCTGTTCGCTTCCATCTTGAGCTGCTGCTATGATTTTTTCCTTTCATATTCTTCGTTGATTCACAAATGCACCCATCCAGCAAAACCGAGGTTAAGGATGTTGGCCACATAATAGAAGATACCGACGGTCAAAGTTGAGATTGACCGGCGAGGCTCTTCAATTTCCGGCGACATGCACAAGATTCTGGTGACAATAGGTATTTCCAGCAAAAGATTTCTTTTCCTATTGTCATGTAACATCGATTTGTAGCTTACTTTAGTGATTAATTGCAAAATATTTTAATTTTCAGCTCTTAATTAACTTTCCCGTCCACCACCGCCGACTACCGCCACCACTGCACCATTTCTTTGATTTCCACAACCACAGGTTCTATTTACTTTTATTTATTTTGAAATTTGATTGTAAACGCAAAATATGCGTAGTTGTATAAATTATGTGAATATTTGATATATGTATTTGAATGTATGAAAATTTGGTGTATATATGTGAATGTATGTGTGTTTAGTGTATATGTTGTATATGAATCTAAAATATGTGTATTTGGTATAAGTGGGATGCTATTATCTATATATGTGAAAGTATATGTGTATTTGGTATAAGTAGGATGTTATTATGTACGTATGTGAATGCATATGTGTTTGGTGTATATGTGATATATGAATGCGAAATTTGTGTATTTGGTATAAGTAAGATGTTATATATATATATATATATATATATATATATATATATATATATATATATATATATATATATATATATAGAGAGAGAGAGAGCTAGGTTCAAATGTTTTTAGCAAGTATTGTGTCCCTAAATGCACCAATGAGAATTCAGAAATAATTAAATCACTAATAAATAATAAAAGGGTATAAGTGTAATCTACACTATAATTAATTATGGTAAAAGAAAATAAATAATCAATATCCCACTAATTTAGGTTATCAGTTTCATATAACACCACCACCAATTCCCACTACTTCTTTAAAAATCATCGTTCTCTAATCATAGACCCAGAAACCCTTATCCCCTCCTAAATCAGTTTCGACACCACCAGAGCAGTAGCACCACCCCACAGCATCGTAGAACAACCAACTTTATGGATTGGAGAAGAGAATGGGTGGAGCTGGGCCCTTTCGTCAGTGATGGCGCCGACCACCGACGGTACATCAAACAGAGACGTTCGCCAGGGACACGATGATCTCTCAGGTATGCTGATTTTAATTTCCAAGGCTTTTTTATTTCATCAATTTTGAAATTAAGTAACAATGATTTTTATATGATCTTGTTATATGATATTGATGGATTTATGATGAATGAAACAACAGGAAGTAGTGAATAACTTGGAAGATGCACATGAACAAATTGACACTGCAATTTCAATTGCGTTGAAAGAAAGCAAACCAGTGTACATCAGTATAAGTTGTAATCTGCCTAGTATTCCTCATTTTTATCCATCAATGTAAGTCTTATGAGTTATGATCCATTACCATATTTGCAATTTTTGTTTACAAACAACATTGTGTCATGGCCTCCATGTGTTCGATAAAATACCTCAATGAAAAAATAGTTAAAAATCTTTAATGTTTTTACTTCATTTTGTTCCTTATTCCTTTCAGAACTATATAACTCAATTTAGATTGGGTTGGATGTCATTTTCATAACAATAGGTTGATGCTAGTTCCTTATTCTGTCAGAATTTGCAGTTAAATACATTGAGCATATCGAGAAGAAAATAAGAATAAATAATGAATTATTATTATCAAAATGTTTGTTATCTTTTAGATTTAAACAAATAATTTAAATAATTAAAAGAAACTAATTAATTAACTTTAATTTTGGGAAATTTTAAAATTTATATCAATTTATTAATATTTTTATTACAACTATTACATTAAAATATTATATGTAATTTAATAAAAAAGAAAAAGTTTATAAAATAACATACGAAAAAATAGTAATTTAAAATAACCATAAAATGAAATTTGTCAAATTTAATTAAAATTTGACAAGTGACAAAAAAAAAGTTACATTTATTAACGAATATTGATCCCAAACTTAAAACTTCTTAAAATATCATTTTTATCCTTTGATTTCTTAAATTTTTGTATTTACCTAGGTAATATATATATATATATATATATATATATATATATATAATAGGATATTTCTATAGTTAACACTTTTGGTTTAAATTTGAGTTTTCCTATGTTTCGACATTAATGTTATTTACTTTTTCGTGGGTATTTATGTGTACATCTCCTATATATGAGTCAGGTTACATATAATTTGTTTTCATTCAACGTAAATTAGAAATTTTGTATGTTATTTATTTATTTTTTTTAAAAAAAAACTCACTTTAATTTCTATGTGTGTGTCGGTATAAAATCGAGTTTGTCTTCGTTTTGATGTAAATTGTTTTTACATTTTCTACTTATTTTTATATATATGTTTTCTATGTATGCATCAGGTTACATATAATAGGTTTTTTACCGTTAAAAACATATAATATCCTTTTGATTATTTTAGCTTCCATTCTTTAACTCAAAAATAATCTTAATTACTTATTTTTATGTATGTTTTTATATAATTTCATGTATCTTACATTTCAACGTAAAGTTTGTATGCATTTGCCTGTTTATTTTATGTACATTTTGTATGTATGATGCACTACTACAAAAACACCGTTTTACGACATGCAATGTGTGTCGTAAAACACTCAGACGACACGCAAATGCGTGTAAAGGAAGGCTCTGTCATAACAAAAGACGTGTAACAGCTCGGATTCCCAGGTATTAATTATTCTTATAATTTTGGTGATTTGTGAGGAGACTCGGCGAGTTGGAGCTCAAACTCGCCGAGTATGATCGCGGCTTGGGCACGGGTTCGCGTCTGGACTCGGCGAGTCCACGCTTTTTAATGAAACCCTAATTTCCAGGGTATGAGACCTATTTAAAGGGGCTTATGGCCGTCATTTGCGGCCACCAACCCCAGAGAGAACCCTAAAGAGTCTTTGAGCATGTTGTGAGAGAGAAGAGGAAGATCCTTGACTATTTGTGGGTGTTTTTGCATATAAAAGAGGATCAAGGCAAGAGGAGACCAAAGAAGGTGCTAATCCTGTGATTCTTGAGCTCAGAGACTTCATTTGAGGTAACCATTCGTTCCTTTCTCAGTCCTTGGTGTAAATCTTAAAGTTAGGGTTTCTTTGTGGAATGATCCATGGAGAAATTGGCCTCCTCACGTGTTGGTGCTTTAGATCTGGGCCCAAAGAGGTACAGAGACCCTTTTCCCTCAAGCTTTATGAGTGTTAACGGAGGCCATGAGCTTAGAATAACATTCTAGAGACCATATCATCAAATAAGGCCTTTGAACCTTTGCATGAGCACCAAGATAGTAACTTTACGTGATGTATGTGCTTGGAAGGACTGGATCTATGAGTTATTGGAACGGATCTGACCTCAGGAGTGAGTTTGAGTTTATGCATGGCATAGACTCACCGAGTCTGAAGAACAGACTCGGCGAGTAGCATGAAGATTGTCCATAACCACTCAGCGAGTGGTCTTGCCGAGTTAAGGGGTTGACTCAGTGAGTCAGGGAGAGTCAGAGAGGGTTGACAGGTGGACTGAGTCAAGCTGGAACTCACCGAGTTGTTCTTGAGACTGGGCGAGTTGAGTCGTGGTGGCCCCGCAACTCATGCCAGGTGGAACTCGTCGAGTTAGGAAAATACTCGACGTGTCGAGAGAGGATCCCAGGGAATCAGTGGATGCGTATAGACTCGCCGAGTCGCTATAGTGCACTCGCCGAGTCCGGTCAAAGTTGACCGTTGACCATTGACCAGTGTTGACTTGATAGGGGTAGTCAACCTTAGTTGTGAAAGTGTTAATTAGAGATGTATTGTGTTATAGGAGGATTATAGCTCGGGGGATCGAGCGCGAGTGATTTCCGGGATTTGTGAGTTATCGAGATAGGCGAAGTGAGTCTTCTCACTATACTTTACCTTGAGTAGGTAATCAGAGTTATGTGAGAGTATTTGTATGCTATATGTATGTTATGTGTTGTACTGCATTATTTCTATGTGATTTATGCTATGCATGTTTATAGAGTTGGAACCGGAAGGTTCACAGAGATTAGAACCAGAGGGTTCACAGAGTAGGGTCTACGGACCCACAGAGTTATAGCCTCAAGTGGCTAATATGTGTTATGTGTGGTATTTTGGGGAACTCACTAAGCTTTGTGCTTACAGTGTTAGTGTTATTTGTTTCAGGTACTAGTGATGACCGTGGGAAGGCGCCGGCTTGATCAGTACACACACACGAGACTTTTATGTTATCAGATCTTGGGATTTTTATGTAGCATGGATTGAATTTCAAATATTAATGCTTTTATGAATGTTAAATGATTTGTGTTTTTATAAAATGCGAAAAATTGTTTTGAAATTTACGGTGTTAGAAGTTGGTATCAGAGCCTTGGTTTGAGGGATTCGAGTACACCTTCGGGCATATTTGAACTCAAACTGAGGATTTGAGAAGTATTTTCAAAAAGAATAAAAGATTTTTGGAAAAACGCAGAGCAGAGTTGTGTGTACGATCAGTCAGCGCCCGAACGGTGATTTCCCAAAATACCCTCATGTTATGTGATATTGATATTGATATGATGTATTCTCATGCTAGAGTAGGCTAGGTACTCTTATTAGGACTAGAGTGGCCTGATTTGTGATGCCTTAGCCTAGGGAGAGGTGAGCTGCTATGAGGTGCTTGAGAGTGAGGAGGTAGCAACGAGGGGCTTATGAGAGATCGGTTAGAGAGTGGATTATGCATTATAGAGTACTTGGAATTTGGGATCCGAAGAGGAGGACTTGGGGTGTATTCTGCTACGATGCGGACAGTAGTATTGGGCCCGTACAATTGAAAGCACCGGGGCGGTGTACAGCCCAAGTAGGAATCTTTGGAATACCAAGGATCAAGGAGGAATGAGTTTTCGAGTGTGAGTATGCTCGAATGGATTCTAATTTATCCTATGTTGTATTTCAGAGGTAGATCATGGTGAGGACACGTCTTATGCCTGAGAGCAGTGGGGCCACTGATGAGGAGATCCGTCGGATCATCCATGAGGAGGTGGCTGCGGCCATCAGGGCAGAGATACCAGAGATGTTCGGGTCTATTAAGACCACGTTGATTGAGACCTTCGACGAGCGTTATTCCGCTCTTTTTGAGGCTGCTGTTGCAGCGGCCACCGCAGCTATTGCTGCCACGAGGCCGCAGGGTGGTGATGCATTGCTGTTCCGAGATTTCAGCAACACAAAGCCGCCGGAGTTTGATGGGAGCCAGGACCCGGTGGCGGCTATGAGATGGATTTCTGACATAGAGGGATGTCTCTTCACTTGCTCATCTCCTGAGCGTTTCAGAGTACGGTTCGCGCTGAACCAGCTTTGCTTGGGAGCGAAGGACTGGTGGAAGTTTGTGACGGCGCACTTTACGCCTGCTGAGCTTGCGGCGGTGACCTGGGAGAGGTTCACTGCCATGCTCCGAGATGAGTACGTTCCCCAGGTGGAGAGGGAGCGTTTGGCCCAGGAGTTTCTGACCCTCAAGCAGGGTACTGAGTCTGTTACGGTGATTACCAGGATTTTCCACGAGAGGGCGATGTTCTGCCCTGAGAACGTGTCCACTGAGCAGGCACGTATGAGCCGATATTTGAGTATCTTGAGGCGAGACATTCGGGAGTTCGTGGCGAACTCCTCGTACCGAACATTTTCCAAGCTTCAGGAAAATGCCCGGAAGAGGGAGATTGAGCTAGAGACTCGGGCCAGGGAGGAGGCAGAGTCTTAGGGGAGGGATTGGCGACCGACGCAGTCTCATCCGGCAGCCAAGCAGGCCAAGCCCGTTGATACCAAATCAGGGAGCCAGAAGGGCCGCACTTGTGGGAAGTGCGGAAAGGGTCATGATGGAGTCTGTAGAGCGGGACCTTGCTACAAGTGTGGCAAGGAGGGGCATATGGCCAAGGACTGCCCCAAGGGGTTTGCGGTGTGTTTCCACAGCAACCAGACCGGACACCGGAAGGCAGAGTGTCTGCAATTGCGAGGATCGTCTCAGGGAGCACCTTAGGGATCTGCCCCTGCCACCATTGGAGCTACCGAGAGTCGGCCAGTGAAGGTCGAGGCGCCGAGGGCACGAGGGAGAGCCTTTCAGTTGACCGCGGTGGAGGTCCGCGCAGCGCCCGATGTCGTGGCAGGTATGTATTCTTTCGTGTATTTATTTTGATGTTCAGATATTATGCTTATATTATGTTATGCATAGGTACTTTCCTTGTGAATTCTGTACCTGCCTTGGTGTTATTTGACTTGGGTGCGAGTCGGTCTTTTGTATCTTTGACTTTTAGTCAGCATATTAGTGTTAGTCGTGAGGCATTGAGTCGGCCTCTGAGAGTTTCCATAGCTGACGAGAGGGTGATATATGTCACGGAGGTTCTCCGAGGGTGCGTGTTCAAGATTTTCGGTGTTAAGTTCCCGATTGATTTGGTTCCTATTGCAATGGGTGATGTTTGTGTCATTGTAGGCATGGACTGGTTGAGCAGATGTGGTGCGGTTATCGACTGCGAGCGACAGCTGGTGACCATACGAGACCCTAGTGGGGGAGTTCTTATGGTGTACGGCGAGGGTACACGTTTTGGATCAGCATTTTGTTAGGCCGCTAGGGTGAGGCAGTGTCTGTAGCAGGGCTGTAAGGGTTTTGTGGCGTATGTGATGGATACGCGGGTGGATTCCGAGAGACCAAGGTCAGCCGATGAGGTTCCGATAGTGTGTGAGTTCCCGGATGTATTTCCAAAGGAGTTGTCGGGTGTGCCTCCCATGAGGCAAGTGGATTTCAGTATCGATTTGGTTCCGGGGGCTGTGCCTATCGCTAAGGTGCCTTATCGCCTTGCACCTCCAGAGATGCAAGAGTTATCCTCACAGCTTCAGGAGCTGCTGGGGAAGGGGTTTATTCGGCCGAGCAGCTCGCCGTGGGGAGTGCCTATCCTGTTTGTCAAGAAGAAGGATGGATCACACCGGATGTGCATTGATTACCAGGAGTTGAACAAGTTGACGGTCAAGAACCGTTACCCGTTGCCGAGGATTGACGATTTGTTCGATCAGTTACAGGGAGCATCTTGGTTCTCCAAGATCGATTTGAGGTCTGGATATCATCAGGTGAGGGTGCGAGATGAGGACGTCCAGAAGACAGTGTTCAGGACGCGTTATGGGCATTACGAGTTTGTGTTGATGCCTTTCGGGCTCACCAATGCCCCGACGGTGTTCATGGATCTCATGAACTGAGTGTGCAGGCCGATGCTGGATCGGTCAGTGATTGTATTTATCGACAATATTTTGGTATATTCGAGATCTAGAGAGCAGCATGAGGAGCATTTGAGGGAGATCCTCGGAGTTCTGAGAGCGGAGAGGCTTTATGCCAAATTCTCCAAGTGTGATTTCTAGTTGCGAGAGGTCCAGTTCCTGGGTCATCTCGTTAACCAGAAAGGGATATTGGTCGACACGGCCAAAGTTGAGGCGGTGATGAGTTGGGAGGTGCCGAGGTCACCCTCCGAGATCAGGAGTTTCCTAGGGTTGGCAGGTTATTATCAGAGATTTATCAAGGATTTCTCTAAAATCCCAGTGCCACTCACCAGGTTGACCCGGAAGGGTGTCGCTTTTTCATGGGGCCCCAAGCAGCAGGCCTCCTTTGAGACGCTTCGCCAAAGGTTATGCGAAGCCTCGGTGTTAGCCCTCCCGGAGGGGATGGAGGACTTTGTGGTATACTGTGATGCATCGATCTTGGGGTTGGGAGCAGTGCTGATGCAGAGAGGGCATGTGATAGCATACGCATCGAGGCAAATAAAACCTCATGAGATGAGGTATCCCACCCATGACCTAGAGTTGGGGTCAGTGGTGTTCGCCCTCAAGATTTGGCGTCACTACCTATATGGGGTTCGGTGTACGATATACACGGACCATAAGATCTTGAAGTATTTGATGGATCAGCCCAACCTAAACATGCGGCAGAGGAGGTGGTTGGATGTGGTCAAGGATTATGATTGTGAGATTCTGTACCATCCGGGCAAGGCTAATGTGGTAGCCAAAGCCCTGAGTCGCAGGGCGGAGAACGCCCCATTGCGAGGTGTATGTTTGCGATTGACCGTGATGGCTCCGGTGTCGGACACCATTCGTGGAGCACAGGCTGAGGCCATGAGATCGGAGAACGAGAAGAGAGAGCGAGTTGTTGGGTTGGTATCGGAGTTCGTTACCGATAGTCGGGGGCTTATGACCTTTCAGGGGCGTATATGGGTACCGTATGTAGGAGGGGGCATACCATTTTGATGGAAGAGGCTCATCGGTCGAAATTTTCGATCCATCCTGGGGCCACTAAGATGTATTTGGACCTGAGGAGAGAGTATTGGTGGCCCTGTATGAAGAGGGATGTTGTGTGGTTTGTTGAGAGATGCTTGACCTGCCGTAGGGTTAAGGCCGAGCACCAGAGACCGCATGGTAAGTTGCAGCCGTTGGAGGTTCCCGAATGGAAGTGGGAACAGATCACCATGGATTTTATCATCAAATTGCCAAGGACTGCCAGGGGAGTTGATACAATTTGGGTGATTGTTAACAGGTTGACGAAGAGCGCTCACTTTCTTGCTATCAGCGAGAGTTCTTCAGCAGAGAAATTGGCAGAGGTGTATGTGAGGGAAATGGTGTCACGGCATGGAGTGCCGATCTTGATTGTTTCAGACCGTGATGTGCGTTTCACTTCCAGATTCTGGAAGAAGTTTCACGAGGAGTTGGGTACTAGACGGCATTTTAGTACCGCATATCACCCCCAGACAGACGGAAAGAGTGAGTGGACGATTCAGACGCTCGAGGACATGCTCCGAGCATGTGTGTTGGATTTTAGGGGAATTTGGGATGCGTACTTGCCCTTGGCAGAGTTTTCCTACAACAACAGCCATCATTCGAGCATTGGTATGCCACCCTTTGAGTTGTTGTATGGGAGGAGGTGTCGGGCCCCAATTTGTTGGCGAGAGGTCGGACAGCGTGTGATGGGCAGTACAGAGATCGTGCTTCAGACGACAGAGCAGATCCAGCAGGTCAGACAGAGGTTGTTGACCGCTCAGAGTCGTCGGAAGAGTTATGCAGACAGACGCCGGTCCGAGCTTGAGTTTCAGGTCGGCGACCTTGTGCTCCTGCAGGTCTCTCCATGGAAATGAGTGATTTGATTCAGGAAGAGGGGCAAGTTGGGGCCCCGATATATTGGTCCATTCCGAGTGATCGCGAGGGTAGGCAGGGTAGCGTATCGTTTGGATTTGCCAGCAGAGTTGGGGCAGATTCATGACACTTTCCATGTGTCGCAACTGCGGAAGTGTATAGCCGATGAGTCAGCAGTGGTTCCATTAGAGGATATTCAGGTGGATGCGAGCCTGAATTATGCTGAGAGACCAGTGGCAATCAGAGGTCGGAAAATCAAGGTTCTGAGGAACAAGGAGGTACCCTTGGTTTTGGGTCAGTGGCAACATCGGAAGGGGTCCGAGATGACTTAGGAGCCGGAGCGTGAGATGCGTGAGCAGCATCGGGACTTATTTACAGAGCGAGACTTCGAGGGCGAAGTGTAGTTCTAGTGGGGGAGAATTGCAACAGCCCGGATTCCCAGGTATTAATTATTCTTATAATTTTGGTGATTTGTGAGGAGACTCGGCGAGTTGGAGCTCAAACTCGCCGAGTATGATCGCAGCTTGGGCACGGGTTCGCGTCTGGACTCGACGAGTCCAAAATGTGGACTCAGCGAGTCCACGTTGTTTAATGAAACCCTAATTTCCAGGGTATGAGACCTATTTAAAGGGGCTTATGGCCGTCATTTGCGGCCACCAACCCCAGAGAGAACCCAAAGAGTCTTTGAGCATGTTGTGAGAGAGAAGAGGAAGATCCTTGACTATTTGTGGGTGTTTTTGCATATAGAAGAGGATCAAGGCAAGAAGAGACCAAAGAAGGTGCTAATCCTGTGATTCTTGAGCTCAGAGACTTCATTTGAGGTAACCATTCGTTCCTTTCTCAGTCCTTGGTGTAAATCTTAGAGTTAGGGTTTCTTTGTTGAATGATTCATGGAGCAATTGGCCTCCTCACGTGTTGGTGCTTTAGATCTGGGCCCAAAGAGGTCCAGAGACCCTTTTCCCTCAAGCTTTATGAGTGTTAATGGAGGCCATGAGCTTAGAATAGCATTCTAGAGACCATATCATCAAATAAAGCCTTTGAACCTTTGCATGAGCACCAAGATAATAACTTTACGTGATGTATGTGCTTGGAAGGACTAGATCTATGAGTTATTGGAACAGATCTGACCTCAGGAGTGAGTTTGAGTTTATGCATGGCATAGACTCGCCGAGTCTGAAGAACAGACTCGGTAAGTAGCATGAAGAATATCCATAACCACTCAGCGAGTGGTCTTGCCGAGTTAAGGGGTTGACTCAGTGAGTTAGGGAGAGTCAGAGAGGGTTGACAGGTGGACTGAGTCAAGCTGGAACTCGCCGAGTTGTTCTTGAGACTCGACGAGTTGAGTCGTGGTGGCCCCGCAACTCATGCCAGGTGGAACTCGTCGAGTTAGGAAAATACTCGACGTGTCGAGAGAGGATCCCAGGGAATCAGTGGATGCGTATAGACTCGCCGAGTCGCTATAGTGCACTCGCCGAGTCCGGTCAAAGTTGACCGTTGACCATTGACCAGTGTTGACTTGATATGGGTAGTCAACCTTAGTTGTGAAAGTGTTAATTAGAGATGTATTGTGTTATAGGAGGATTATAGCTCGGGGGATCGAGCGCGAGTGATTTCCGGGATTTGCGAGTTATCGAGATACGCGAGGTGAGTCTTCTCACTATACTTTACCTTGAGTAGGTAATCAGAGTTATGTGACAGAGTATTTGTATGCTATATGTATGTTATGTGTTTTACTGCATTATTTCTATGTGATTTATGCTGTGCATTTTTATAGAGTTGGAACCGAAAGGTTCACAGAGATTAGAACCAGAGGGTTCACAGAGTAGGGTCTACGGACCCACAGAGTTATAGCCTCGAGTGGCTAATATGTGTTATGTGTGGTATTTTGGGGAACTCACTAAGCTTTATGCTTACAGTGTTAGTGTTATTTGTTTCAGGTACTAGTGATGACCGTGGGAAGGCGCCGGCTTGATCAGTACACACACACAGGATTTTTATGTTATCAGATCTTGGGATTTTTATGTAGCATGGATTGAGTTTCAAATATTAATGCTTTTATGAATGTTAAATGATTTGTGTTTTTATAAAATGCGAAAAATTGTTTTGAAATTTACGGTGTTACAAGACGACACGCAAATGCGCATCGCCTATTTATGACGCGCTCTTACGACACGCGATGTGTGTTAAGGAATGCCCTTTCATAAATATGACAATACGCTTTGCGTGTCGTAACATTACGACTCGCATTGTGTATCATTAAAGTCCCCGTCATAAAGAAAGAGGACACACGTTTTTGCATGTCATAGTTTTAAATGTTTTAAAAATTATATATTTTGATAGATTTAGTAATTTTAACTCTAAATAACACACTAGAAGTCTCATAATACAAAATCAAATACAATAAATATGAAAAAAATTCATTAAACTAATATGTCAGATACAAATTATCATTTCAATAGTAAGTAAATGTAATACATTGCTAATATTGCATAATATTTATTATAGGAAAAAGAAAACATGTACAGCTGGTTGGATCCCTTTAAGTGCTTGATTTGCCATAAATTCCTCCTAATTATCCATCCCACTACCCCTACAGTTCAAAGCACTAAAATCAGTTCAAGAAAACAAAAGCCTGTTATGAATAGTTTTGAGTAGATCCAATAAGAAATGTGTTAATGGATTTATATGTGTTAAAAAATATACCTTAAAGCAAAGACAATTCTTTTAGGCTTCTTGTATTTGATCTTCTTTTCATATCAACAAGCTTGGGGTCATCATTCATGTGTTTTTTTGAATATACACACAAGTTTCTCCCCATGCTAAAAGGCTTGCAAAGAGGATCTGTTATCACT
Source organism: Lactuca serriola (assembly GCF_051521515.1). NCBI lineage: Eukaryota > Viridiplantae > Streptophyta > Magnoliopsida > Asterales > Asteraceae > Lactuca > Lactuca serriola. Next base: position 147,968,777 of record NC_136416.1, read on the forward strand.
CAATCACCTTCCACGGAAATTTGCATCACAGTGTTTTTCTAAGTAAAGATAATATAGATTTTTTTAGTTTGAATTTCGGGTAAGGTGAGCTTACTATGTTTTCAAATATATGGGCGACAACAATAGCGGCGACACCTACCTTTAGCAGCGACAATGTGATATGTCACCGCTAAATGAAGGTGTCGCCGCTAATAGTCCATGACACGGATCCACACTTTAACTTTCTGGTAAATTAAGACCGTCTGATCATGTTTCTAATCTAAAGGCTAGGGTACTCGAGGAATGCACAGAACCAATACAGGTGACAAAAGTCCTCGCTAAAGACCTAACCGAGTCGCCGCAAATTGTCGAATAAATGACGCAACATTGATTCCCTCCTATGTGTCGCCGCTATTAACAGAAGTCGCTGCTAAAGCCCAGATTGTCACTGGTAAAGGATTCGCCGCTAAAGGTCGATGCAGTTAACCAAAGAAATCGACACCTTTTTCCTTTTCTCTGTTCGCTTCCATCTTGAGTTGCTGTTATGATTTTTTCCTTTCATATTCTTCGTCGATTCACAACTGCACCCATCCAGCAAAACCGAGATTAAGGATGTTGGCCACATAATGGAAGATACCGACGGTCAAAGTTGAGACTGACTGGCTAGGCTCATCAATTTCCGGCGACATGCACAAGATTCTGGTGACAATAGGTATTTCCAGCGAAAGATTTCTTTCCTTATTGTCATGTAACATCGATATGTAGCTTACTTTAGGGATTAATTGTAACATCCCAGAATATCAAGAGTAGAGTTGAAGGGCTAAAAGTGTGAGTGTGAGAGGGTAACTCGGCGAGTCCACGAGTGGACTCGGCGAGTAGGGTCGCGACTCTGGTCGCGTGTTAAGTGACCGACTCGGCGAGTAGCATGGATCGACTCGGCGAGTTGGTGCTGAGTGGAGAAAACCCTAATTTCGGAGGTTGAGCCCTATATAAAGAACATAACACTTCTTCCCCAGCCTCTTTACCTACCCTTTGAGTTCCAAAAACCCTAAATTTGAGTGAGCCTTCCTTGGTGAGAGATTAGAGCCTTGGAGGAGGTAATCTTGGAAGGAAATTGAAGAGCAAGAAGAGTGGAGCAAGGGGCTTTGCAGAGAATTGGTTCATTCATCAGTGGGAGCCTTCATTTGAGGTAATAATCTTCTGTTTGAGCCTTTGTACATCTAGATCTATCATTTGTGGGGGGTTTTAGGGCATACATGAGGTCCATCTCAAGTTTGGTGTAAGATTTGAGGTTGCTACCTCAGATCTAGGTTGTTAATGATCCAGAAAGCCATAAAGTCCATGCTCAAGAGTTGTTGGTGAAGTTCTTTTGTCCCAAACCCTAGCCCTAGAGTGTAAAATGCCTAGATCTCCTTGGATCCACATAAAGTTTGCCACTTTACGTGATGGATATCTTGTAGAAGGGTAGATCTATGATTTAGACCTTCTGCATGGCTTGGAAAGCCTCTGTATGGTTTCAGATCTAGGGGTACTCGGTGAGTCACAAGGGTGTACTCGGCGAGTTGGATGAAGATAGGCAGGAACTTGGCGAGTTGGAAGAACAACTCGGCGAGTTGGTTGTAGATAGCCTTGGACTCTGTGAGTCTATTCTTGGACTCGGCGAGTTTGGTCGTGAGGTCCTAACCTTTCTTCTGGTTGATCTGTGAATCGGCGAGTCAAGGGATGACTCGGTGAGTCGAGTGTGAAAGGACTCAAAGTTATTGGACTCGACGAGTCTCGGGGTGACTCGGCGAGTTGAATCGTCGATTGGGGAAGTTCTGCGCATGGGGACTCGGCGAGTCATCGTGTTGACTCGGCAAGTAGAGACAGTCAGGGGTTGACTTTGACTTTGACTTAGACCAAGCGTTGACCAGTTGATTTCCAGGGGCATTTTGGTAATTGTTGGCATTTTTTTAGTTCAGTGTTTTGGTGTTGGCTAGTGGTGGAGATCATATCAGTGGTCGGAGCAGCTTGGGTTTACCTGTTCATTCGATAGTTGCGAGGTGAGTTATCCTCACTATATCAACAGGGTCTACGGTACCAAGGCTGGCCCTTTATCGGATTGTGATCCGGGTATCGTTGTTATGTTATTGCTTTGCTATGTTGCATCCTGGTAGTCAGGATGGTATATGTTAGAGACCTGGTTAAGGTCGGAATCCTGGTATATAGGATGCTGCTATGCTAGTGACCGGTTAGGTCGGTATCCTGGTTTTGACGACGTTATGCTTTGTGATCTGCTAGATCGGTGTGATTGGATGTGAATTGTTATATGTTTGAATGTTTATGTGCACATGGTTGTTGGACTAGGGTGGGTTGAGGCAGGACCTGCTTTGTGGTGTAGGCCAACATACCCAGGGCGGACCGGTTATCCCGAAGGCCCAGCAAGCGGTCCGGATAGGCTGTAGGCCCCAAAGAGGGCGGACCAAACGTGCCGAGGTTCGGAGAGTGGACCAGGCCGACTGAAGGCCCAGTGCGGGCGGACCAGTCATACTGTAGACTCAGGGAGTGGACCAGGTGGATTGAAGGCCCGGTGCGGGCGGACCAATCACACTGTAGACTTGATGTGTGTGGTTAGACTCGGAGGGTGGACCAGGTGGACTAAAGGTCGATGCGGCGGACCAGTCACCCAGTAGACCCGAAGTGCATGGTTGTTCTGTGTTCTGTTATGATATGGCATATTATGCGTGTATGGTATATGTGGTTGGTATTTTGGGGATATCTCACTAAGCTTTCGGGCTTACAGTTGTGGTTTAATGTCTTTCAGGTTCTTCAGGAGACCGTGGCAAGGCAAAGGCGTGATCGTACCGCTCCTCATGATTATGTTTTGTGATGTGATTCTGGGAAGACTCTAAAATAATTGTATTGAAAAACTTTTTGTAATAATTTTATGAAATCGGGTTGTTTTTGAAAAGTTTAAATTGGTTGGAATTTTATGGTCGTTACAAGTTGGTATCAGAGCCTTGGTTTCAGTGAATTGGAGGAACATTCGTGTGAATCCAGTCTCAAATCGAGGAGGGTTTTCAAAAGAGAATTTAAAATGGTTTTCAAATGAGTAAAGGAGGACGCAGAGGTACAATTAGCCAGAGCCAGTAAATAACCCCAAAATACCATACATGATATTTGTTTTGAGCTTTGATAGAACAACATGCTAGTACTAGGCTAGGGATCTTCAGGATTTCATGATAATGTTGCCTGATTTATGATGCCTGTTAACCTAGGGTTTCCTTTGTGGGAGATTTCCAGTGTTCCTCTAGGAGTGAGGGTTGAGTGCTTGTTATGTATGTTCTTCACTAGGGTGTTGTGGTATAATTGATACAAATATGGGTAGGTGTGGAAGGTAGTATGGGCCCGTACTACTGAAAGCACAGGACCCATACGCATATCAAAGAAACCATGACCTCTAGGGTTGGGTTGGGAGTTGGTTCCCGGGTTTGTGGGCAGTATCTGAGATCTTGTGGTGTTTTTCAGTATGGTGGTTACGAGGCATGCTGGGAGCTGATCTGGGTCAGGATCGGGAGCAGGAGAGGGAGGTCAGGGCGGGTCAGTACCGCCCGAGGTGATTGGTCAGATGAGCACGTGCGAGTTGGATGTGAGGATTCGTGAGATCCGGCATGATGAGGTTGCAGCGTTGTTCCGGGTTGAGTTACCGGAACTGTTTGGGTCGATCAAGACTGGCATGGTTGAGTATTTTGATGGCGCTATGCGGCTCTCACAGAGACGGTTGTCACGGCGGCTACATCGGTTGTAGCAGCGGCAGGGGGAGGCGCTGGTCAGTGTTTTCAGTATCGGGACTTCGATAATACGAAGCCTCCTACCTTCGATGGAGTTCAGGACCCGATTGTTGCTATGAGATGGTTGTCGGACGTGGAGGGGTATTTCTTCACGAGTTCGTGCCCTGCTGATCAAAGGGTGAGGTGTGCTCTGAACCTGTTGAGGCTCGAGGCGAAGGATTGGTGGAGATTGACCACGGGTTCATATTCGGATGCGCAGAGGGCTGTGGTTTCATGGGATCAGTTCCGAGAGATGTTCAGCACTCGTTATGTTCCGTGGGTTGAGCAGGAGAGATTGGCACAGGAGTTCCTAGAGCTGAAGCAGGATTCGGAGTCGGTGATGGAGATCACCAGGATGTTCACTGAGAGGGCAATGTTTTGCCCGGAGTTCGCTTCAGAGCAGGCACAGATGTCCCGATATCTGAGTATGCTCAAGAGGGATATCAGGCAGTTTGTTTCTACGCAGAGGTGCGAGACTTTTTTGGAGTTGCAGGAGGCCTCCATGCGGCGTGAGTTGGAGATTGAGTTGCAGTTGCGAGAGCAGAGGCAGGCTCTGGTGCAGTCGCAGCCGGCGCCGAAACGGTCCAAGACCGTTGATTCTAGATTGGGAGATCAGAGCAGCCACACTTGTGGGAAGTGTGGGAAGGGTCACACCGGGGTTTGTAGGTCCGGTGGTGCATGCCGCAAGTGCGGAAAGGAGGGGCACTATGCGAGGGATTGTCGGCAGGCAGCCCTGGGTCGGGATTTGAGGATTTGTTATCATTGTCATCAGGTCGGACACTTAAGGGTCAACTGTCCACAACTTACTGCAGGACCGGTGCAGGCTCCAGCACCGGCCACTTTGAGGATTACGGGTGGAGGTCAGGGTGGAGCGGAGTCCCCAAGGGCTCAAGGTCGTGCTTTTCAGCTTACAGCAGAGGAGGTCAGGGCAGTGTCGGATGCAGCTGCGGGTATGTTTCTTTCTTGATGTCTTGTTATCTTGTGATTATTTTGGAGTATTGTATAATTGCTAGTCTCGTTGTGTGGTTTTTGGTATTGTATTCGTTGTTCCTTGAGGGTTATGGTATGGTTAAGCGTTTGGTGTTGGGTATTTCGTTGGTTATCTTTCATGAGGGTTATTAGTGGGAATCTGGCATTTGGTCTAAATTTTGGGCAACATCTACAGTCTGAGGAGTGGTTGGCTGAAGGTCGGGTTTCTTTCGACCCGTGATGATCCATGATAATATGTGATTTTGTGAAGGTTGCTCATTCTAGTGGGAACTAGATCGCGTGTAAGGGATTGCGTCGTGTAGGGTTGATAAGGGAGGTCGATGATGGCAACCGGTGGTTGATAGTCAGTGCTCTAAGTGGGGGAGAATTGGAAAATTCCCCGGAAGATCGATGGTCATGAGAGGTTGTTTAGCTGCTTGGGATTCAGCAGTGGTTCTGTCAGCCAAGAGTGTAGGTGGGTATGAGTAAGTGGCAGGCAAGCGGGGCGGGATACTGACCAAGGGTGATTGATTGTGGAAGGCCTGGGATCAGGCCGGGATGGAGTATGTAGGGTGGAGATGGAGTGTGTGTATATATATATATATATATATATGATTGAACCTTAATAATTTTTTGTGTTACAAAGACTTAATTTGATTCGTATGGATTATAGTTACATTACAAAAAAATGCTATTACATAATTTGATTCCGATGGATTATCATTACATTATAAAAAAATCTATACTACTCGTATTAAAACATGGATTATAATTACATTATAAAAAATCCATACTAGTAGTATATGTTGATTGAAATAAGCAACTTGTGATCCCAATCTTCCACAAAATGTCCACAAATGTTGTGTTTTGGCAAATGCTTTGTGAGGGAAGAAAACTCATAAAGTGATTGTGTTTTTCTTCTTTTCTTAAAATTTTATTACTATTTCGTAACCGGGGTAACCCATTTTTATGTCATCAAAATTTAAAATTTAACCATTTCTTAGAATAACAAATTTCAAATTTTAATTTAATTACTATTTACAAACTAATTCAAAACTAGCTAATTTTTGGTGTTATATATATATATATAATAGTAAGATTTTATAAAAGTACAACCTTACAAATAAAAAATTTTAATTTTAATTTTTTTAATTTTATTATTTATTTTTTTGAGTCACGTGTGTATTTTTAAAACAAAAGTTAGAAATTGTTACTTTTTTATGTCTTTTTTAGTTTTTAAAATTTTTTATTTGTAACATATTTATAGAATGCTATATATATATATATATATATATATATATATATATATATATATATATATATATATATATATATATTAATGTCGACGGAAAAAAAGAACAACCTAATAACTCTAGTACAATAGAAAACAACAAAATAAAGTAAATCACTACAATAGAAAAGAACATCATAATATATTTGTTTAAAAGTAGGATGATAATTTTTGTAAAAAAAAAACAACAATGTGGATTGTGAAAAAAAAAAACAATGCTAATTCCGTAGACTAAATTCTAAACCTAAAATTATGTTTCAGCAACATCATGTCTATTGATAAAAGCTGGACTAGTAATCCAGATGAAAACTATACCGAGTTCCAAGCACGACTCAAAGCTTATATCGAGAAGTTCAAGACACGCATTGATAGTAATGGTAAAATCAAATGTACGTGTCAAAAATGTGATAATTAACGGTTACTTGAAGTACCCGATTATAGTGGAACGCTATATATTTATAAATGGTTTCAGTAAGTCCTACAAAATTTGGATCTATCATGATAAATCTTTTATTCCCCCAGTCGTTTTGGCAAGTAACGAAATGGTCGATTTAATCGATGATGTGATGTGGGAGTCGAGAGAAAATGATATCAATCTCGATGAAGGAACCTCGAATACAAGGGGTAGCGGTATGGATGTTGATTTTGCACAATTGTTAGAAGAAGTGGAAACTAAATTGTATCATGGTTGCCCCTTTTCTTCCTTTGAGTTAATAGCAAAGTTAATGCATATCAAGGTGAACAAGAAATGGACTGATAGTTCATTTGATCAACTCCTTGAGTTGTTTCAATCAGCATTTCGCAAAGACCACAAGGTTCCCCTTTCACATTATCTAGCCAAAAAGAAATTGAAGTCTATTGGTCTAGGGTATGAGTTGATACATGTGTGCAAAAACGATTGTTTTCTCTTTTGGAAAGAACACGATTCACTGCAAGTTTGTCCCATTTGTAAAGAGAGTCGATGGATCGATAAAAACACCAAGGGTAAGAAAGTAGCTCATAAGGTATTACGGTACTTTTCTATGACCCTAGACTACGACGTTTATATTGTTCGAGGCACACTACCAAAAATATGATTTGGCATATTACCCGACGTTCAGTAGATGGTGTGATGCGTCATCCTGTTGACGGGGAACATTGGCAAGATTTTGATAAAAAAAATACCCCGACTTCTCGAGTGAACCCCATAACATACGCCTAGGTCTTTTAGCTGACAGTTTTAATCCATTTGAAAACATGTGTAATCCACATAGCACATGGACGGTCATACTCACCACATACAATTTGCCACCCTGACTTTGTATGAAAGAGTCATCATTTATGTTGACTTTGTTGATTCCCAGCCCGAAAGCTCCTGGTAAGAATATAGATGTTTTCCTTAGGTCATTGGTGGAAGAGCTTAAACATTTCTAGATCTCATGCATGTCCAAAAAAATGTGCACGAGAGTTTGTTAGGTACTCTTATAATGAATGATAAAAGTAAAGACACATCAAATGCCCGAGAGGACTTGAGAATTCTAAACATTCAGAGAAATGAATGGTTGCAAAAAATGGTGACAAGTTTCATAGAGCCCATGCAATATACTCTTTCACGAAATCTAGTCGACAACTCTTTTGTTAATTTATAAAAGATGCTAAACTGTCGGATGGGTTTGGTTCTAACATCAGTAAGAAAGTGAACGATACCAATACTAATATTATAGGGTTTAAAGTGCATGACCATCACATTCTTATGCAACGTTTGATACCAATTGAAGCTAGAGGGTTGTTAGACAAAAACACTTATACACCTATTGCAGGCCTTTGTATGTTTTTCAAGCAACTTTATTCTAAAACATTAAAGACGGAGGTATGAGGAAGGCAAAAGTAGACATTATCGCAATCTTATGCAAGTTAGAATTGATTTATCCTCCAGCATTTTTTGACATTATGGTTAATTTTCTTTTGCATTTATCTGATGATGTGATTGTCGGAGGCCCAGTATGTATGAGATAGATGTATCCGTTCGAAAGGTATATGGAAAAACTAGAAAACTATGTCAGAAACAAGGCGAGGCCGAAAGGTTCTATAGCTAAGGGTTATTGTGACATCTCCAAAATCACAGCCATAAAAGACCGGTTTCATTTATGCTATTAAAATAATTTCAGAGTGAATCCATTGATTTAAAACGAGTTGCGGAATTTGTCCCCAAAACATTACATGATAAAATAATGTTTATCAAAGCATTTCTTAAAGAAATGTATTTTCATTATATATCAAAACTCGGGATGTCATGTTCCGATACAGACACAAAAGCATAATCAATAAAACATAGATCTTACACAGTTTTATACAACTACTGGTCTATAACAAAAATATATTCACAAGTTCCCCAACTTATGCTCTCGCGCCACTACCTGTAATACAAAGAAATTGAGTGGGTCAGGCTTGAGAGCCTAGTGAGCATATAGGTTTTTCAAACCACAATAAATAATTATATTTAATTTGACCAACCAACAATAACCCGATTACCCATTCCCATTATCTTCACTTTACGTCCCTAAAACAACAACTATTACAAGGGACCTAATCTAGGATTTTCATCGGGACCGACACTACTGTAGAGGGGTTTCCTCGACAATTAATGTCCTAAGGCAACCATGAGGGGGGAGAGAATACAGCAAATGAACACCCAAGTTCACCAACACCTACAGGTTATGAGCCTGCTAGCATCCCACAGGACAGTCTAGAAAGAGTCTGTGGTGGTCATCCACATTTTGCTGAATGACTAGAACACAATCACATCGAGGCCTCTCATCAGTTTATCACACATCAACTATCTACCCAAGTTCTTCCCAACATATTTGTAGATAACAACATACATATGAATTCGTATGCAACTTAAAAACTGATAAGATACTCATTCAATACTCATCCCAAATAAACAGATAACATATATATACACGTATATTTATACACACGTAACACGTATGCTAAAGTAGATACTTCATATCTATGTGTTAGAAGAAATGGAATATACACCCACTTGATAAGAAGATGATCGGACAGCACCTCGTCTATTAAAATAATATTTTCCGATAAAACCGGGACGTTTTCTCCAAAACTGGGCTTTATGCGGGCAAAGTTTCGGCTCGAAAACTTTATTATCGGGATCCTCGGGGCTTCGGGACTTGCTTCGGGTATCGGGAATGATACCGTGGCTTCGGGGTATTTCTTGCATGCAAAACGATGCAAAAATGAGAGAGAAAGGAACAAATTTGGCAAAACGATCGGCAACCCTCGACTTCTATTTAGAGGGGCTGAAACCCCGATTTACGCTCGGCGTAAATCCTGATTACGCTGGCCGTAATGCCTCTACAAGCATTACGCTGGGAGTACTTAGGTTACGCTAGGCGTAATCTTCAGATCAGATCGGCTGAGTCACGGATTCGGATATTATCCGAATATAGAATAAAATTTATATATTCTAATTATTTAAAAACTTCAGAAAAACATATCTTCCTCATACAACCTCCGTTTTGACGTTCTTTATATCCACGCGTAGGTGAGACTACGATCTACAACTTTCGTTTAGACTACGTCGGCTAATTTTGATTTTATTTTTATTATATTATTTTTAGTAAGCCGGGACAGGAGAACTCCGTTATTAAATCCTAAATTCTCCATCCGACGTCCATTTTCGTCTGTCTTTTCACTGTTGGACTTCTATCGACGAGATCTTCAATTCTCATTTAGATTGTTTCGGCCAAATATCACTCGATCTCTATTTCGAGATTTAGGCTGCATACTGCTAAGTCGAAACTTTGAAAAATCATAACGTCTTCATACGAAGTAAGATTTAGACGTTCTTCTTATGCACGCTCTTAGTTTAACTTATTCTATGACTTCTGTTTGGATCAATAAGGCTAAATATCGCTCTAGCGTAAATTCACTATTTACGTCACGTAGTGTCGCGCCGGTACTGTCGCGAAACTTCGAAAGGTCATAACTTCTTTATTATAACTCAGATTTCAGCATTCTTTATATATTCGGAAACCTTGCCATGACAACTACCACATCCTTCATAGATATCAGGTTTATCTAACATTTCATTTTGACGCTTATTTTTATGCTTAATTCATTTAAGTCAGGCAATTAAGCACAAAACACATAATACTAAAATAATAAATCTTTATTATTTCAAGATGGGTTACAAAGGTTAACCAAGATTATTACATCATCATTAATGTCTAGCCTAAAAACACGGGCATTACAATTCTCTCCACCTTAGGATGATTTCGTCCCCGGAATCACATATCAACAAACAAATGCGGATAGCGACTCAACATGCCACTCTCCGTCTCCCAGGTGAGATTTTGCCCATTTGTATGTTTCCATCGGACAAAAACTAACTCGACCATCTTGCGTCGCAACTTCTTAGTCTTTCGGTCAACGATTGGCTATGGTTCTTTAATCAACCTTTTGTTCTCATCAATTCTAAATTCAGAAATTGGAATTATATCGGGAACTTCTCCCGTGAATTTCCTCAAATAACACACATGGAAAGTTTTATGAATTCCATTCAGTTCTTCGGGTAATTCGAGCTTGTAAGCTTGGTTCCCAACCATCTGAAGAACTTTAAACGGTCCAATAAACCTTGGAATTAACTTTCCCCTTTTAACAAATCGTATAAGTCCCTTCCAAGGTGAGACATTAAGCAAAACCGAATCTCCAACTTTAAGTCATCGGTCTTCACTTATTGTCAGCATAGCTCTTTTGACGATCCTGAGCTGCTAACATTCTCTCCCTAATTATTTTCAACTTTTCAGCAGTTTAATGGACTATCTCCGATCCCATAAACTGCTTTTCCCTAGCCTCAAGCCAACAAGACGGCGTACGACATTTTTGTCCGTACATAGCTTGATAAGGTGCCATCTTTATGCTCGAGTGGAAACTATTATTGTAGGAGAATTCTACCAAAGATAAATGTTAATCCCAGCTACCTTGGAATTCCAAGGTTCATGCTCTAAGCATATCTTCAAGCGTTTGTATCGTTTGTTCGCTCTGCCCATCAGTCTGTGGATGGTAAGCTGTACTCAAACACAACTTGGTACCCAATTCCTCTTGTAGACTTCTCCAAAATTGTGAGGTGAAACGGCTGTCACGATCTGACACAATCGTTAACAGAACACCGTGAAGCCTCACAATTTCCTTCACGTAAGAATTCGCAATTTATCCATTGACGATTTCTCATTAGCTGCTATGAAATGTGCACTCTTGGTGAAGCGATCAACGACCACCCAAATCATGTCGTGACCATTCTTTGTTCTGGGCAGTTTAGTGACAAAATCCATAGTAATGTCTTCCGATTTACTCATAGGCACAAGTAAAGGTTCCAAACTCCCTTATGGTTTCTGATGTTGTCCCATGACTTGCGCACATGCCACACACTCCACCACGTATTTTGCAATATCAAGCTTCATCGTTGGCTACCAGTAATAGGGTTTCCGGTCCCTATACATTTTAGAGCTACCGGGATGAATTGAGTACATTGTTTTGTGAGCTTCTTCCATCAAAAGATCTCTTCTTCCTCCTGACTAAGGCACCCAAATTCGATCTTGGAATACCTTCAGTCCATGACCATTTTTATCAAACACCAACGTTTTTCCAAAATGACAAGCCTACATTTGGTTTTTATCTTCTTTGAAAATGATATGCAAATGAAAAGTTGTAGTTTCGTTTTTGATGAATAACTCATTGGCAACATATGAATACAAAGTCAAGGTTTGATTTAGTTTAATATTCGAGACAAATTCATAGTCATGATTTTTTGAAATCTTTATAAAGTCAATGCGTTAAACGGCGAATTTGTCTCATGTCAAAATCATGTGGGGCTGTCAATATCATTACCAACTTTTCGTGTTGTGTATTACAATAACTAATCACGTGCACGTAAGAATGGAAAATTTACAGTTTGTTGTACCGATTTAACTTTTAGATCTTCCCACATATTAAAAACTTAGTACTATCAAACCATTCTGGATTCGAATTATAACATCCGTCAATAATCAATTAATTGCACTACAAACCCGACGTATTTCTCCTTGAGTCCCCGTTTTCACCTTAATATTACCCATCCTCACCATTGATCTTGCAAACTCAACGTTAAAATTCAATCCAAGGAGTCCCCTAACTCCAAGAAACCGTTGCCATAACCTTTGTGTTGTTGGGTTGCTCCATAGCGCTTGATCATATTCAAGTACACCTCTCCCGTTCCTCAGGTTTGCATAGTATGAATTGTCAAACCTGTTTTGGCTTCCTGTAACTAGACCCACACGCCTTCAACCATCTCCTCCGTTGGGGCACAAGTTTTGGACTGTGGGAAGGAAGGCTTGGTTAATAGATGGGTCGGGTCCATTGGTGTTGTTGAAGTTCTATAGTTTGTAGCTGAACAATGCATAGGCTGTTGTCCTGATGGTGTGCTCTCTTGGAAATCAGTAAAACCCATGGACGCATCAGTTTAATACATTGATAGTAAGTGTTGCAACGGTTGAAGTGTTATATATGCTTAACTTACCAGAAAGGGTAACAAGATCTTGGGCGTTAAGACCTTTCTAACTTATATTATTCCATATGAATCAATGTTTTGTATGCTAGTTAGAATAATACCTTGAAATATTCATATTTGCATATATAATAGAGAAAACATAAATACAATGTATTTAGGGTTGCATATACACTTAGGAGTGTTAGAATGCTCAAAACCCAACAGTGGTATCAGAGCCCAGGCTTGTTTTCTTATTATACTTGCAAAATTGGCTGAAAAAATCGAAGTTTGTTGTTGTCTGCTCAGCAGACTCGCCGAGTCCATGAAGGGTATAGTTGTATTATACAAATAATATGCATATAAACTATGATAGGTATAGTTGTATGGAAATTACAGGTTAGTTTATTTAGAAGGAAAACGACATGAAAACAAGCATATAAATTGTGATAAGTATAATCTATGACTCAACCCACTCTTTTTATCGTAACATTTTATAAATAAAAAATTTTATTTTTGTTTACTAAAAGATTTTTCAACATATTACTCGTGAACTTGTTGTTAGCAAATTATGTGAGGCAACGACTTTGTTTAGTATCAAATGAAAGTCCCCCACTTATAGCCAGAGTCTCCTGGAGGGAGAGCGTGAGTTTGTGTATAGATCTATACGGGACTGACAATCCCATGCCCTGACGGTTAGGCGTAGTTGGAACGAAAGTTATGGGGTGACAAATGTCACAAACTATCTGGATATCATTCATATTAGTATGGTTATAAGAAATCACCCGTGGATACAATGACTCATGCACATAGTAATACGCAACTCAATCAAGCTTAAGGGATATTAACTATATGATTACTTCGTTTTTATATCAGTGTTATATATGGTTTTTATTTGATAGACAGTGGAATGTGTGACTTCCGCCTCATTTCATGTTCCTTGTTTGGCTGTGGACTTAGGGCAGAATCACCCAATCGACTATCGGTTCAGATCTTAGTTATATATAACTTGTAGGTACTAAGAAATCATGATAGGGTATTATCAACACATTTAGAATTCAGCGTAAATACATCTTCAGCTAGTTTTATTTAATTATAAAACTACAAGTTATCAAACTAAGTATGCCATATTTACTTACACTTACGGTCTTGGAGTATTTAGACTATATCTCAGCTTTAAGGAAAATATAGGATTTTCCGGGTTATACGTTATCACTTTACAAGTAAACAGCTCTACAAATGCATTCTCAGGGAAAATATAGGATTTTCCGGGTTTAATACATTCATTTTAGACACAACGAATCATAACTCATTTCATAGGAAATATCGGATTTTCTGGAAACTTATACAATAATTTACATATTGGTGTGATTACTTAGTGGATATGTTTGGGTTATATAAAATGAAGATCTGATAGATAGTGGAATGTGTGATTTCTGCCTTAGTTCCTATTCCTTGTTTGGTTGTGGGCTTAGGACAGATCCACCCATTTGACTGTCCATTCGATCTTTGATTTTAGATAACTTGTATGCACTTAGAAATCATGCTAGGAATCTGTGTATACGGATTCAAAGCGCCATATATCACTCTTTATACGTAAGAAACATATATATTTTGGTCTTAAGGCTTAAGAATACATTTCATGTAATTAAGAAAATATAGGAATTTCTGTAGTGATACACGAACATTTTAAAGGAACAAAGAACTTAGTTTGTAAAACAATATACTTATGAACTCACAAACTTAAATGTTGATACACTTTCCAAATCACTTGTATTCTCAGGAAACTATTAAATAGGTACTCGTACAAGTTTCGAGAAGACGGAGCATAGTAGCTTAAAGTCTTTGTTTTGGTTATCTACTTTTGAAATCAAACAATCTACGTTATGTATACAATGTAAACACTTTATTATCAATATAATGCTTTTTGTTTCTTTGATTACTATTTCACATTTGTTATAATACTGTACATGACGTCCTTCTCCCCCGAATGTTTCCGCCGTTTAGGTTTGGGGGTGTGACATAAACAATAAAAAATAATTAACACACTGATCACTAATCCAAAGATGAAAAAATAACAATTTTCAATGAATGGTTGTTGACTATCATTTCACTTATAAGAGACGTGTAACACATATATCATCGTGTTTATGCACTCCATCTTTATCAAGTTGGCGTACCATGCTTTTAAAATCAAGGAACTTCGAGATCATAAATGATGAGATTTATTCAAAACTTTGCATACTTTATTTAAGTTTCTTCTTGTTCTATTATGCTCTTCCTCAAGTATATATAAGAACTCAGGAATTTTCCAAATCAATAGCTATAAAATCCACCTCTTTGTTTCTCTCCTTGTCAAATACACACATAGAAAAAAAATACAAATGTTAGTAGTGTCTTACCTAGAAAATTTTTAAAGAGAGGGAAAATTTACAAAATCTTTTTTAGGGGACATTAAAATCTTAAATTTACAATTTTATACTAAATCTTTTCAATTTACTAACAACAAAAATTAGAGGGCCGCTTGCTAGCACACCTCAACGTCTATCATGTTCATATAAATAATTAAAAAAATATTATAAATAAGAGAATTCACTAACAAATACTTGTATACAAATACAAACCAAGAAGTGAAACTGGATGGACCTTTAAGTTGAAGTAACTCATCGAAAGTTATAACAAAAATCAATGAGGATCATCAACACATGTGTACACATATTTATACATGAATATTACAATCATCTTTTAAATATATTAACAACCGTAACGTATGTCTAACCTTAATGATGAGCTTTTTTCATGATGTATGTGAATCTAAATAGCTTCCAACTCCATACCAAAGGTCTACTCCATGGACAATACCCTCTATATTGAAATATAATAGTTAACAATCATATAGATGGGACACACTTTATCAACACTAATAAAGAGCAACTTCTAAAGTGAAACATATCGGTCTTCAATAATTTTTAACCACAACACATAAAGAGTAAATAGAAACCACTTACAAGCTTGCATAGCTTCTTAATCAAAATGATCAACTTCTTGATGAAAGTGATCAATGTCATGACACCTATATGAAAAATGGGAATACACACAAACCTATAACCAAAAAGAAAAATAAAAATATGATCTTATATAAACAAGAAATTAATATTTAGGCATACAACTTGAAGAATGTATGTGCCCTTCAACGAGACGCAATAAATAACTTTCCCCTTTAATGCAACCAACCTCTATACATTATAACAATTATCGTATTTTACATTGAAAGCCCAAAACTAATCAAACCATAAGTAAAAAAGATGTAAGAGAATCAAATAAGATTTTACTCATTGTTTTGAGTCTAATATATATCAAGAACTTTTGGATATTGTCAATACAACCAAAATTTATCACATATTTCAGCCTCACAAGTCACAATTTAAGCATCACAAATTCACAAATTTAAGCCTCACAAGTCATGAATTTCAACATCCCAATTCTGAATATTCTACAAATACAACCTGCACTATGACTAATAACATGAATATACAACTAGAAGGCTAAAAGGAAAGAAAGAAGAACTTGTAATTAATGCGATGGTGAAGGTGGTACATGGTGTCGCTACTGTGGTGGAGCTTCATCACTGTAATGGTGTGGATACGTTGTTGTAATTGGGGGAACGTGCCACTGTAATGCAGTCTTGTGGTTGTGTCGTGTTGTAGAAGCGGAAAAGAAATGGGGCTTGCGAATGGTTGCGTGAATACGATGTCCGCAATAATTGAATATTCACAACTCGATTGCAATCTATAACTTGAATTCGGTTTTGAATAGTCATATGGTTCTTTATGAAGAGGTATGTGACAAATGGAGGAGGGGCATCAGGCGAGGGTTAGGGTTACGGTGAGGGTGATGCATGTTTGCGGATGAGTACAAGGGGTCTCAATCACTAGTGAGGAAGGTGGAGTTGGCCATCAGATTATTAGAGCCAATTTTTTGGTGGGAAATAAAATTAGGGCTTCTAAAATTTTATGGGAGGGAGGGAAATTATGTCGGGCAACTCAACATAAAATTTTTAGAGAAAAGTGAAAATAGTTTAGAATAATTTTAAATTGAAGTTTTTGAGTAAATTTATGTGAAAAAGGCAAGAATGGGAAAAAACTAACGAGATTATATATATATATATATATATATATATATATATATATATATATATATATATATATATATATATATATATATAATTAAGTTCATTTGAGAACAGTATTTATTGTCACCAATAGACTCCCACCAGTCTCTAGCCATGTCTCTCAAAAACCCTGCTGCAAACCTCACCTTCGACCCCTCGGGGCAGAAGCTAGTCAACTGTGCAGACTCGATGTCTGCAATCCATCGTCTGGCAGCTATGGGGTCCTTCGCCCCATGAAAATCCGGTGCACCACTGCCCCTGAAGTCCTTGAAGGACAGTGTGCGATATCCTGACTAGCCGGATGTCCGGTCACTCATGAACGCCCCGAGGTGATCCTCCATCAACTCAACTATCCCTTCCTTGATCGACCCGAAGATGATAGGGTGACTGAAGGATACCTCTGGTGATCTATGACACTATGAACTCACGTAGCCCCTCATCTACTGGCTCGGAACCTGATCCCGAGCCCGATCACTCTCTTGAGCTGCCAACTACTGGCCTCGAACGTAGTACCACCATTCTACAATACATAATAACAACCGTTAGTGATACTAGTACCTCTTGAGGGATCACATCTACTACAAGTTCCCTGGTCTTATCTCAGCCTTCCTCGGTTCGGGTACGGATCCTTTACTTTCAATAGTACGGGCCCATACTACCTTCCACATATATCCGTACCTTCTTCAAGGATTGCCTTGACTCCACCATATCCCCTCCTTTTTTTACCACTGTTGATCACTACTATCCTCATCCTAGGCTTACCCTAGGGAAAATCTTTGGCCCTATCGAAACCGGTCCTCAGCTGCTGAAGGCCTCCTTGTAATGATAATTAGCCATCACCTGGATACCATCACATGTGATGAGACTCGGATAATCCTTCGAGTAATAGACTCGTCCCTACAATGGTTAGACTCATACAAGAGCTGCGCAATAGGGCCAAATCTAGCACTATGAGATTATTCAACCCTGACCACATGTAACGTGACGTATTCACCTAATGGCTAACTCCCATTACTCAGAGTCCCACAAACCACAAAGCAAGCAACATTCGGATGTAGGTAAACTACTCAAGCAAGTCTGTTCTTATAGAGAGAAACTGTACTAGCATACAATGCTAAGCTCATACAATCAGGCATAACCTAAACAGGTTATGCTACTGCTGTCTACTTAGCACTAGCATGCAATTTACATAAGCTGAAGCACATAAATCAGGCATATAAGGCATCCCTCCTAGGCCCTTAGTCCTATACTAGCATGCTGTTCTACTGAACTGATAAACATTGCATAACATTGTATGGGTACTTTGGGGAATACTTACTTGAGCTCGGCCTATCCCGCATATCACACATTTCGTTCTTTCTTAAAACTCTTTACTTAATCTTTTAGAAAACTTTTTCTTTTTTGAAATCCTTTAATCCCTTGATTTGAGTTTAGACACCCCCGAAGGTGTGTCTGAATCCCTCAAACCAGGGCTCTGATTCCAACTTGTAACGACCCAAATTTCACGCCCAAAAATTTCATTTTTAAAATGAATACTTTGAAAAAAAATTGTCTGATCAAGCCATTTCATAACATACATCGTGTCTGAAATCCGAAATATGAAAACAACCCAATATCAGAGTACAAATCCCAGAACAAGTTCGTAAAACGGAAAACAGTGTGTGTGTGTATGATGTGCTGCTACCGCGCCAGCTCCTTCCCCTTCGATGAAAAGGTACCTGAAACAGAAACTGAAAACGGTAAGCATGAAGCTTAGTGAGTTCCCACATCGTACCACAAGTATCCTTCAAAATATAAGTATTTTCAAAAAGTATACAAGTATACCGAACCGTCGAGATCCGTAACTACAAGTAGAACAAAACATAAGTAAATGGTTGTTGTACGCTGCCGTTAAACCTGGGCAGTTATGTAGTCGTGTCTAGGATCAATATAGCCTGGCCAACTATATTCATTCGAGACACAGCCAACATGTGCTTGGGAGTGACTGTGGTATGCGGCATACCTAAAACTATGGGAGTATTTCTCGAGTTAATCCTTTTTAGAAAATCCTCGTATACGCGTTGTTCCTTGATCATTCCTCTAGCGATAAAATTATCTACCTTGATAACTCTTTCCTGCTTTATCGCTTAATATAATGTTATATCTGTCTTGATGAGATATCTCCTGTTCCATATCTCTTGATTCAATTCAGAGGACTTATGATCCTCTCTATCCTGATCTTTTTAGATCACGATGCCTCCATGGAAGAGACCCAGCTCGAAGAACACCAACAACCCTCCGCCGCCACCTGCTCCTGAAATCGACCCCGTAGTATTTCAGGCAGCTGTTACCGCCGCGGTGGCAGCTGCTATGTCCCAATTGAACACCGGTGGATCCGGTGGTTCGGGAGGTGATACCCAAACCCAAAACAAAGAGAACAGTCAGGGACACCGAAAAGAGGGTTCCTATAAAGACTTCATGAACACGAAACCCACATCCTTTGATGGCACCGGAGGTATCATTTCTCTTACCCCATGGTTCGAGAAAATCGAATCAATCTTTGAAATATGCGCCTGTTTGGAGTCTGACAATGTAAAGTTCGCCGCCTGCACCTTCCTTGACAATGCCCTGACTTGGTGGAACGGCCGAGTCAAATCCTTAACTCTACCTGTAGCAAATGCTATGGGTTGGGAAGTTATGAAGGAGCTTCTACTCGCAGAGTATTGCCCTGGGGGCGAAATACAGAAGCTAGAAGACGAACTCTGGAACCTTAAGATGAAGGGTTCCGAGATAGCCGCTTATACTTCAAGATTCGACGACCTGACATTACTCTGTCCGGGAATGGTTACCCCGGAGAGTAAAAAGATTGAGAGATTCATCTGGGGGTTGACCCAGCCAACAAAAGGGAATGTCTTGGCTGCAAAGCTAGACACCTATGACAGCACTAAATGTTTTGCGCAAACCGTGATCGATCACCAAGACAACTCTGATGAGGAGGCTACCACTCCCGAGCCAGTCACAAGTGGAGGTGGAAGTAAAAAGAAATTCTAGAACAAGCGGAAGGCCCAAAGTACGCAAGGTTCTTCTAAGAAACAGCAAACGGTAGCAATCCATTTTGCTACTGCCCCTGTTGCTGTTTCAGCTGCCGGGTCCACGGCCCAAACTCCTACCAGTGGATACACCGGTACCCTTCCTTGATGTGGTAAGTGCAGCTACCATCACCGTATTACTGGTCCATGTCGCGAAAGAATCTGTGACAATTGTGGCAAGAAGGGCCACCTTGCTCGAACCTGCAGAAAATCAGCCAAATCAACAAACCTGCAACTCTTTTCGATTCTAGTACCAGAAGGGAAACCTGTTATCTATCTATTCGAATACCTTTCTAAACTTAATCTTTCGTTTGTAATCGAAATTGAGTACCGTCGAGACGGCTAACCAGTGAGTTAGAGAACACTAACTTCATACCTATAGATTGTATTCTCAGTCCGAAGGATTATTCTGTTCCACTCGATTTAATGGGAAACTTTCCATGAAATACTTTGATGCTATGTTTGACATGTAATGACCGAGTCTCATTGATGTCGTTATTCTTGGTTTCGAAAGGGTCGCCCGTCTAGACCTTTCCCCCGACCCGACTCTCGTGATCTTCGGCATCAAATCTTCGCATCATTCCGTGCATCAAATCTCAAAAAGTTTTCCCAAATATGAATTGCCATGCATCCCTCGTTCCTGTGATCATTGGGAAACGGGAAGTCTGCAGCTATTTTCCCTAAATTTCTTTCTCGAAGGATTCCCGAGAATTCCTTCCGAACGGCTAGTCTAGTCTCGCACCAGCCTAATCTCTGGAACTACCTCGTCACCAAACCTCAGCGAGAGTAACATGTCCAATACGGTGACCAAGAATTGATATGATCACTACGGGTTAGTAGTGGTACCGTTCGGTCAAATCATTTTCCTTGATCATGTAGCTAGGCAAAGCAGTCATACCCGTGAACCATTCCAACAGCTAAGGCGATAGGGAATTAGTCGGCACCAGAGATACCCATAGAAACCTGTCGATTCTTGGGTCCCATCGACTATTATCGCAGACCTACCCCATAAATTTCTTCTAAAAACCATCAGACCCTTCGTGATCCTCGTAGAATCGATTTCGCAACCTTCAAATTTCGGCTATCCTCAGAACTTAATAGCATCCATCTGGTACTTCACGTCTCGAATCCTTAGAAGTACCTACCCGACGAAACCCTAGTTATTCCTTTGAGGAGACCGAATTCATCAAGGGTCGGAACCCCCATGGGAGAATCAATTGAGATCATAGATTGAGAGAGAGTCAATGTACGAAACAAAGTCGCGTCTCGATATTGAGGGTTCGCTGGAACGCCAAGCGGAGACCCTATTTCCACTTGTGAGCGTGAAGATCCGAGGCAACAAATCCATTCGTATCTCATTCCAATTCATGATCTGTATCTTAATGTTTGAATTTCGGGACGAAATTCCCTCTAACGGGGGAATAATGTAACAACCCGAAATTGTCCATCGCCGAAAACCCGTTCTACCCGTAAAAATTCGTCGTTTATCAATTCGTTCCGATTTCGTTTTGGGATAAATTACTTAAACTTATATGTTTATTATAATCTAATGAGTGTCCAAACCCCTTAGGAACTCATGAAATTAGCCCAAAATGTTTATTTCAGAAATTTTAGAAACGTCTCCGTCGGGTTACGGAAACTTAATCGGGTGCGACCAAAAGCCCCGTTTAATGCCGATATCGGGTAGAATTCCACTGTGTCCAAGTTTTGAGACCTATTTAAACGTGTTCAAACTTTCATTTGAAGCTTTTGCTTCCTCTCTCTACTCTCTCTCTCTAACCTCTTTCCTCAAACCAGGTTTACGGGTCCTAAATCATCAAATTTAAGCTCCAAATCACCAAGGTAACTACCCTAACTCCTAGTATAACATCTTAGGCCTTCAAATTCGAGTTCAAATAATGGAATAGGGCCATATTCATGAGTTTACGGCCCTAGAACAGTCCTAGGCCGTGAACTCACATAAATTGGGTTTTAGAGCCCAAAAACCCTTCCAATCGACCTTTGGAGCTTAGATATGGCCTAATGACTTAATGGAATGGACTTAGAATGCCTTAAACATGGATTTTGAAGAGTAAACATGAGTTTATTGCCCAAGAGCATGCTTGGGCCGTAAACTCATATAAATGGGGTTTTTATGCCCTTAAACCCTTCCAAAACTCCATTGAAGCTTGGATATGAATTGTAGAATATTGGATTTGGCCTTGGAACACCTTGAACATTAATTTAGAGGAGTAAACATGGGTTTACTTCCCAAGAAAATGCATGGTCCGTAAACTCATTATCATGGGGTGTAAACTCCTTTTAGTGTGTTAAAATGCCATTTACACACACCATAAGCCTTGGGATAAATTCTAGAAGTGACCACAAAAACAAGATTTGGACCTTAAAACATATTAAATCCCCCATCTAAGGAGTTCACGGCCATGAAGGGGTTCATAGGCCGTAAACTCCAAAATACATGCTAAAAGTCCCCTAAAAATCCATTCAAGGCTTGGGAAAAATCATTGGAATCACATGTGATTGTTTAAGGACCAATACATTAAGGATTCTATGTGTGGGGGAGTTTACAGCCGTAAACTCCAAGTTTACTGCTGTAAGCTCCAATAAATGGTCCCTAAGTGAGTTTTAATTCCCGCCAAAGCCTAAAACCCAAGCCTAGCAATAATCCCAAATGTTGTGAAGCCATTTTGCACCCAAAAACACCATCTATGAGTTCACGGCCGTGAACTCGTATGCATGAGGTGTTAAGGGGCCAAAAACTCCTCTATGAGTTTACTAGTAAACTCCATATCCAAGCCTTATGTGACTTCAAACGCCACCCGGGTTCTTCCAAACACTTGTAAGGGAGTGTTTCCGCAACTGGAAGTGTTGTTTCTATAAATTAATTAATTAAAGTCCTAATTAGATACAAATATGTATCTTTTCATAATTCATAGGAACCTAGTGCATTTGCAAACCCAAGACTGACGTTTAGGATCCAATTAGACACGTTCCTCGTCCGGTGAGTTCATACCCCTACCCTTTTTCAATGGTTTTTCAATGTTTTCAGAGGCGGGGGGGGGGGGGGGGGGGGGGGAATACAAGCAAATTACAAATGTTTTCAAAACATAAGATGGATTTATTTCAATAAATATCTGGCAAACTTATAAATATTTTTACCCCTTATGTATTATGCTGAGCATAAGGGATGATTTATCAACTACAACTGTATAATTTTCAGTTAAGGAAATAATCTAACTAATCAAATTATTATGGGAATAATTTGGGGTTCTTTAGTTCTCGTTTAATCACATACTGATATATATATAAAGTTATTAGATAAACTATGTCTGGTTCAGTTTATCTCTGTTTCACTTAGTATATATTTCCAGATAATTTCATTGTATATAACTGTTTTCACTGTATTATGTTTCATATCATCTAGTATGTTTGATATCGTTTAAGAATTTCGTGCATACTTAGTACTAGTTTGTGAGATTTGTCATTACCCTTTTTGGGTTATTAGTAAATCCTCCCCGGAAGTGTAACCAGAGTCTCCTGGAGGGAGAGCGTGGAATTTGTGAATAGATCTATTCGGGACTGACAATCCCACACCTTAACTTCTAGCTACAGTTAGGCGGGCACGCCTGGGGTGACAAATTCTGGATATCGTCCGACGTCTGACAAGCGTCAAGGAGGTCTCGTTGTCGTATCAGCATGGTTACCCGACTCACAATATTTATTAATATAAGTTTATTCACGATATCGCTTTGGGTTTGGTTTCGGATTCGATTTGATTTCATATCTACTTTCTGTTTATTGATCTTATATCTAGTACGGGATGATAGTCCCATGATTTCAACATATATCTTGTACGGGATGGTAATCCCATGGTTTTCAACTTATATCTTGTACGGGATGGTAATCCCATGGTTTTTAACTTATATCTAGTACGGGATACTAATCCCATGATTTCAACTTATATCTTGTACGGGATGGTAATCTCATGGTTTTGAATCTGTATCTAGTCCGGGATGGTAGTCCCATGGTTTTCAATCTATATCTTCATGTATATCTAACTATCTTATATCTAGTCCGGGATGGTAGTCCCATGGTTTTCAATCTATATTTTCATGTATATCAAACTATCTTGTATCTAGTACGGGATGTTAGTCCCATGGTTTTCAAACTACTTTCCATCTACAGTTCACGTATATCAAAGTATTTTATATGTAATTCGTGATAATAATCCCATGATTTTCAATATATAGTTTTGTGTATTAAACTATACTCTGTGATATTCAATCGGTCTTGTATTTAGGAAAATATGGGATTTTCCTGGGGTAACATATAACGCGTAATTGAATTGGTAATGAAAGATAACTAAACTGTTTTACATAAGAAAATATGGGATTTTCTTGGATAACAAACCTTTTCGGAAAACTAAAGGAAACTGGTACATTTTTCAGAAAACAAACATCTTATGAACTCACCAGCTTTATGCTGATTTTCAAACTGCTTGTATTCTCAAGTCCGCATTAGACAGGTACCCGATGATCTCTTTTGGTGAAGACGGAGTGTGTAGAAGACTCGTCGTATTTTGTTCATATATATAATATGTATCACACTTGTACAATTTACTTTTGAAACAAATGTAAACTTTCAAATATATGTAATGTAATGGTTGTTTACTTTGATTACTATGTGCATTAGATTTGATACTCAATGTGGAGTCAACCCCGGAAATGTTTCTGCCTTTGGTTTTCGGAGTGTGTCATATTGTCAGGCATATCTGGGTGCCCGACATACCCCTTCGGTCCTCTCGACCAGATACTGGCTAGCATATCTAGGTGCTGGCCTCCCCTTCGGTCCTCTCGACCGGATGCTGGCTAGCATATCTGGGTGCTGGTCTCCCCTTCGGGCCTCTCGACCGGATACTGGGGACTATTTCACCCCTACTACCACCAGATAACGCATATCACATAATCTATCTAGCATGGCTGGGCATGACTGCCCCTTCGGCCCTATCGACCGGAAATCTGGGGACTATCTCCCCTACTGTCACTAGCACATAGCATCATATCACACTAGCACGTAAACATATCAGGTAGTAGCAAACCTAGATGAATATCATATAGACAATCATCTAATCATACAACTCCTACTAATGGGCCGACATTATGGCCGTAGACCCGCCGGTACTGGAGGGTAACTCACCTCGAAGTAGCTACTGATCTGCGCGGGAACTGTCTATCTGTTGCTGCTGCTCCAGAAATCCTCCGCCTGTAATTCCCACAAAACAGTCCATCAAACACTGCTAAATGTCCTTAGGGTAAAATGACTACTTTACCTCCGACGAAGTCGATAGTCAAAGTCAACTACCAGTTGAGCTGACTTGCCGAGTTGGCTTGCCAACTCGCCGAGTCCCTATCCTTCCATTTGCTCTTACACTCGTCTCTACTCGTTGAGTTAGGCGATGACTCGACGAGTTTTCCTTCTAATGGACATCGACTGAATCTTCATCCGGCTCATCGAGTTGTATGAACAACTCGTCGAGTTCATCTTCAACTGATAAACAGGTCCTGGCCTTGACTCGCCGAGTTGTATGAACAACTCGTCGAGTTCACCTTCATCCACAAGAAGATTGACTTGGACTCACCGAGTCCGCTCATGCACTCGCCGAGTCCAATCTTGACAAATTCCATACAGTCAATTTCAATGAGATCTAACACACCAAAACCATAGATCTGGCCTCCTAATGTTCACTTTATACGTAAAGTTCCAAACTTGATGCACATGAATGGGGTTTTTAGCTTAAAAATCCATATAAAGAGTCCTACAATGTGCATGGGGCTCTCATGGCCCTAAAGTTGGCACCTTTATGCCATGAGACCCCTCTTAAGGTCCAGATCTGAAGTCAAAACCCACTCAACACTTCCAAATCCGAACTATGACTTAGAAATCCAAAGAGATCCCAAGTTAAAGATGAATAAACACATGGATGAGTCAAGACAGGGGCATTATACCTTGAAGCTGCTGAAAATGAAGTAAAATCCCTGTATCTACTGGTCCCAACTAAAGTTCTAAGCTCCTTCTTTCCTTCCAAGCTTAACAACCACACAAGAACACCAAAAATATCTTCAAAAAAGCACAAACGGCTAGGGTTTCAATGAGAAGTGTTTTGGGAAGCATAAGGGACAATATGGCCATCATAACATTGCTTAAATAGGGTGCAAACCCGCGGATTAGGGTTTTTGTCCGAACAATACCTACTCGCCGAGTCCGGGACCTGACTCGCCAAGTCCATCACTTAAGTCCCACGTCTTATCCCGCTTCTACTCAGCGAGTTGGTCCTTCAACTCGTCGAGTCCAAGGCCAAAAATGCAAATATTTAAAGAGTTAATTACAAAGAATACGTACCATGAACCAGGTGCTACATGGTGGCTCATCACCACATCACCTCCATAACCCATCACCACAACCATGAAATGAACCAATGCAACCCAAAAAGATAACTTCCTGAAAAATTATATATATATATATATATATATATATATATATATATATATATATATAATATGAAAAATTATAACACAAGTGTACAATTTAATATTTTCTATTTTTTTCCAATTGTAGAATCATATACATTTCAGATTATGACGTCAAATACACATAAACATTTTTACACACATATACAAACATATACATACAATTTTAAATACATATATAAACATATACATACATTTTTACATACATATACAAACATATACATACATTTTTACATACATGTCCACACATATACATACATATTCAAAAATATTACATACATTTTTTCATACATATTCATATACATTTCACATACAAATACATACATTTCATATACATACATACATTTTATCGTAGACTTTATATATATTTACACCAATATACATAGATTTTTCACATATACATACATTTCACATACAAATACTCTTATACACATATTTTTTCATATATACATGTAAATTTCGTAAAACAAAAAATACACATATAAATTTATATTTCACATGCAAATACTCTTATACACACATTTTTTCATACATAGTCATACATAGTCATATACAAATACGTATATACATATATATTTCACATACAAATACCAACATTTCTTATAGCTACATTAAAAACAGAAAAAATAAAAAATAAAAAAAAAAAAAAAAAAAAAAAAAAAAAAAAAAACTGGAAATCGTTTAGGTGGTGGTGCTGTGGTCGAGGTCGCCGGAGTAAATGTGGTATCACCGGAGATGTTGCTGTGAAACCACCAAAATCACACCAAAATCCAAAATTAACACACAAATTCATTCTAGAAAAGAAATTGAAAGAGAAATGAGGGAAGGGAGCACCTACTGTTGCTGCAGATGCCGGAAAATTGGAGTTTGTTGCCGGAACACGTATCACAACGCCGGCCAAACGAGGGGGAGATGAGGAGTGAAGAGGATAGGAGAAATGAAAGGGTTTGTGGTGATGGTCGCCGATCAAATCGAGAGGATCAGGGTGTTTTTGGCCGGAAAATCGTCGGAAATCGTGTAAGAGATTTTTGGAGTGAAGCTGTAACCTGTTCTTAGAGATAATGGGGAGGTAAAGCGGTCGTACCCTTTAGCGGCGACGCTATTTGCGGCAACAAGACACTAATTGGGGCGACACATTGGAGGGAAGATATCCCGCGTCTTTTTTGGTGACTAGTAGCAACGACAACGTCGTCTCTATTACCGTTGCCGCTATTGCCTTGGAACGAAGAAACCCTACATGTTGGATCATATAAAAAACGAACAGCTACGATTCACTCTGGGCGAAGTCACACGGATCGCCGACTTGGACTATTAGAGGCGCCTCGTTAGCGGCAACTCCAAGCTTTTAGCAACGACAAACCGCGTCTTGTCACATGTCGTCCCTAATAGTATCTGTCGTCTCTAATGGCGTCGCCCCTAATAACTATATTTCTTGTTGTGCTTAACGCTCATGGTTTGTGACTAATGGATTAGGGCTTATGACATATGGATTAGGTCTCAGGGCAAAAAGCATAAAGGATTGGGTCATAAACACTTAGGCTATTAATCGGGTCAACCCCGATTGGGTTTCGGGTTCATCGGGTTTTTAAAAAATTAAAACTTCACCCAAAACCTGACCCTATTAAGCTATGGATAAGTCGGGTTAGGGTCAATTGTGTTTCATGTTAATAGCGTTGGGTTAGTGGGGTTTAACCAAACAAACAGAAATAAGTAGTTTTTAACGATAGTTATCAAGTTTTTTCTATTGTGCATTCCATGTTAACGTATAAATAATCATAATATAATTAGGTTATTCTCTATGAGTTTGGAGAATTACTTGTAACTTTAGCATTTTGCTAGCTTTTTTAAATAAAAATATATTCTTGTTCAAAAAAATTATGATTAATTAAAAAAAATTAATTATTAGAAGTAATTGTAGCTTACAGAAAGGTACAAAAAGATAATTTAATCCTTAAAAATAAATATTATATTAAAATAAGTTCTATCAAAAGTATTTTTCTTCCAAAATGACAAGCCTACATTTGGTTTTTATCTTCTTCGAAAATGATATGCAAATGAAAAGTCGTAGTTTCGTTTTTGATGAATAACTCATTGGCAACATATGAATACAAAGTCAAGGTTTGGTTTAGTTTAATATTCGATCCAAATTCATAGTCATGATTTTTTGAAATCTTTATAAAGTCAATGCGTTAAACGACGAATTTGTCTCGGGTCAAAATCATGTGGGACTATCAATATCATTACCAACTTTTCCTATTGTGTATTACAATAACTAATAACATGCACGTAAGAATGGAAAATTTACAGTTTTTTAATTGTACTGATTTATCTTTTAGAACTTCCCAGGTACTAAAAACTTATTCCTATCAAACCATTTTGGATTCGGATAATAACATCCGTCATTAATCAATTAATTGCACTACAAACCCGACGAATTTCACCTTCAGTCCCAGTTTTCACCTCAATATTACCCATCCTCACCATTGATCTTGCAAACTCAACGTTAAAAGTCAATCCAAGGAGTCCCCTAACTCCAAGAAACCGTTGCACTAACCTTTGTGTTGTTGGGTTGCTCCATAGCACTTGATCAGATTCAAGTACACCTCTCCGGTTCCTCAGGTTTGCATAGTATGAATTGTCAAACCTGTTTTGGCTTCCTGTATCTAAAGCCACACGCCTTGAACCATCTCCTCCGTTGGGGCACAGGTTTCGTAGTGTGGGAAGAAATGCTTGGTCAATAGATGGATCCGGTCCATTGGTGTTGTTGAAGTTGTATAGCCTGTAGCTGAATAATGCACAGGCTGCTGTCCCAATGGTGTGTGCTCCTGGAAATCAGTAAAACCCATAGACGCATCAGTTTAATACATTGATAGTAAGTGTTGCAACGGTTGAAGTGTTATATATGCTTAAGTACTTACCAGAAAGGGTAACAAGATCTTGGGCGTTAAGACCTTTCTCAGCAAACTTCCTGATTTGGACATCAACGGCGTCATTGAAAGCAGGAAGATTTGCAGTATCGGCTGCACGTGAAACCAATCCATCTCTACGGCCTAATGGCACTGCCCAGCGCGCAATTCCCCCAGCCTGAACAGCGATTGGAAAAATAGAATAAGTACAACAAGTTTTAAGCCCAACAAACGTAATATTTCTACTGGCGACTTGGAAATGCTTAAACAACGTATTGAGAAAGTAATTAATTACCAGAAGCACAGAATCACGGGCAGCCAGTGCAAGAATATCAGCACAGGAGACGACCCCAGGACAAACCCTTTCGAGTTCCGTCTTTGCAGCATCGATAATCTCGAAGCCTCTCAATAGAGAATTGGGCGGAGCAGTTCTCTCCGTAGAAGGACCATTGAGTAGGATAGAGGCGTCACAGCCATTAACAAAACAATCGTGAAAAAACATTCTAACCAAACCTGGTGGGACTCCTGCGTTGGCCCGATCAGCTGCTGCAACTGCAGACTGCACAATGGCTTCAACTCTTGGGCATGAGGTCTGGTAGAAGCCATTTCGGGTGCCTTGGCCTTGTGCCAAGGTGGTCAAGGTGGCTAACAAGACAACAAAGAAGAGGGGTATTTTGTTATTACAAAAAACCTCCATTACTAGTTTACTACGATGATTTGTTTAATAAGTTATGTATTGGATTTGGTATTTGATAATTTGAGGTAGAAGGTATTTTATAGTGAGTGGAGGTGGGGGAGTGAAGAGAAAGTCAAAGACGCGGCAGGTGATAAAAGTAGACAAAGTCGACCATAGGAGATACATAGAGAAAGAGTCAATCTTTTGATGGATACAGCTCCTATATCTAACCATGCATGTTTTTGTGTATAAAATAAAATAATCATAGGAGGAGATTATACATTAATATGCAAAAAAAAGCACGTACATATACATTTATTAGTGTTTTACTATGGTACGTAAACTATAAACTATATAACGTGAGAGGTTAAGATTTGACATTTTTGAATAGCCATAGTTGAAATAAAAACAGTCTTTAATATCGTGAGTTATTGCAAATTATAACACATTAAAGTAACATTAGAAGTAAGACATATGTATTACAATTAATTTAAAAAAAAAATTAAATACAAAGGTAGAAGTATAATTTTACAAGAAAATAAGAATAAATAAAGAATTATTATTATCGAAATGTTTGTTATCTTTTAGATTTAAACAAATAATTTAAATAATTAAAAGAAACTAATTCACTTTAATTTTGGGAAATGTTAAATTTTATATCAATTTATTAATATTTTTATTACAACTATTACATTAAAATATTATATGTAATTTAATAAAAAAGAAAAAGTTTATAAAATAACATACGAAAAAAATAATATTTTAAAATAACCATCAAATAAAATGAAATTTGTCAAATTGAATTAAAATTTGACAAGTGATACAAAAAAACTTTCGCTTATTAATCAAGATTGATCCCAAACTTAAAACTTCTTTATTTTTTTTTTTTATAACACTTACTTCATTTTCTATGTGTGCGTCGGTATAAACTCGAGTTTGTCTTCGTTTTGATGTAAATTGTTTTTACATTTTCTACTTATTTTTATATATATGTTTTCTATGTATGCATCAGGTTACATATAATATGTTTTTTTACCGTTAAAAACGTATAATATCCTTTTGATTATTTTAGCTTCCATTCGTTAACTCAAAAATAATCTTAATTACTTATTTTTATGTATGTTTTTATATACATTCAAGTTTCTTACATTCAACATAAAGTTTGTATGCATTTTCCTGTTTATTTTATGTACATTTCGTATGTATGATGCACTACTACAAAAACACCCTTTTACGACATGCAACGTGTGTCGTAAAACGCTCAGACGATACGCAAATACATGTAAAGGAAGGCTCTATCATAACAAACGACGACACGCAAATGCGCATCGCCTATTTACGACGCGCTCTTACGACACACAATGTGTGTCAAGGAAAGCCCTGTCATAAATATGACAACACGCTTTGCGTGTCGTAACCTTACGACTCGCAATGTGTATCATTAAAGTCCCCGTCATAAAGAAAGAGCACACACATTTTTGCATGTCATAATTTTAAATGTTTTAAAAATTATATCTTTTGATAGATTTAGTAATTTTAACTCTAAATAACACACTAGAAGTCTCATAATACAAAATAAAATACAATAAGTATGAAAGGTAATTCATTGAACTAATATGTCAAATACAAATTATCATTCCAATAGTAAGTAAATGTAATACATTGCTAATATTGTCTAATATTTATTATAGAAAAAAGAAAACATGTACAACTGGTTGGATCCCTTTAAGTGCTTGATTTGCCATAAATTCCTCCAAATTATCCGTCCCACTACCCCTACAGTTCAAAGCACTAAAATCAGTTCAAGAAAACAAAAGCATATTATCAATAATTTTAAGTAGATCCAATAAAAAAAGTGTTAATGGATTTATATGTGTTAAAAAAATATACCTTAAAGCAAAGACATTTCTTTTAGTCTTCTTGTATTTGATCTTCTATTCATATCAACAAGCTCGGGGTCATCATTCATGTGTTTTTTTGAATATACACACAAGTTTCTGTCACACCCCCAAACCTGAACGGCGGAAACGTTCGGGGGCGGATGACTTCATGTGGTAACGTAACAAATGAATACATAGTAAAGAAAACGATACAACCATCATATATATAATTGAAAGTTTACATTTGTCAAAAGTTACATGTTCAAAACCAATTACAATATGATGTCAAAATATGAGATTTAACTGGCGCCGCAGCATCCCTTCATCAAAAGCATAATGATACCTGAAATTACTGAGTTCCTGGGACATACAAGTAATTTTGAAAGAGTAGATCAGCATTTAAGCTGGTGAGTTTCATAAGTATTTAAATGACAAAGTTCGTATGAAATGAAATGTTTTGTCCTTGTTTGTTTGTGTTTAGAAAATCCTATATTTTCTACTAGTATAAAAGTAGCATTCTCTCAAGACCAATGTTTGTTTCTAAAATGTATGTAAGTGTAAAATAACCAATGTGTTTGAAAACCTTGTAAATAAGTGCATTTTTAATACCCCATGTGAGTTTTATAACCATACTATTGACTCGAAATGCCTATACACAACGTTCTTATGGCATTGGAATGTTATGACGTTTGTCACCCCAAATGGTGTACTGTAGCTAACAGTCAGGGCGCGGGTTGTCAAGCCCGTATAGATCTATACACAAACACCATGCTCCCCCTCCAAGGGATTCTGGTATATAATACAGGACTTGAAATGTGTACTCGAACGTACGTGAAGTTAGTGTCTCACAAAAACTGTGGTATAAAAACAGATTTACGTGTTAAAGTGTTCGTTTGTTCTTGTATATGAAAGTGACTTCTTGAAATTCATGTTTCTAGTACGTAAGAGTTAGAAATTTGTTCGTAAAACTATACCTATTATAGTTTTAAAAGTGTGTCTCGTTTGTTTAGAAATACCTAGAAAAGGAATCATTTGTTATGAAAGCATAGATTTTTGTAGAGCCTAAGATAGACAAATATACATATAATCTAAGAAAATGTTTAGTTTATACATGCATTAGAACAATTTATATTTCAAAAGATAGAATGCTATTGTAACATATTTTACATATGAAAGTTCCTTATAAAGTTTATAAATCACATGTGATTTGGATATGTAAAAGCATATAAAATAATTCTTTATGTAACACACGATAATACTCGTGTGTTTTACTTGTATCCCCCCCCCCCCTTGAAAGCATATAAAAGCATTTATAGCATATTTAAAAGGTTAATTAAGGGGTATCAACTCACTTGAAAGTTTGAAGATAGCGAGATGGAAACCGGGCAGAGTTTCGTCTCGGGAAACGGATTTTTCTCGGGATTCTCGGGAATCTCGGGAGTAAAATCGACCTTCGGGACTTGAGCAAAATGACCAGGGCTTCGGGTTTGAACGGGCACGGAAATCGAGGCAAGATCGAGAGAGAAATGAGAGAAATGGGGTGAATTTTCGGGAACCCTCGCATCTCTATTTATAGGGGGTCTGAGAAGCCTCGGTACGCCGGGCGTACGCTCGTACGCAGCGCGTACACGTACGTCATGCATGACCGAGTCCTCGACTGCCTCGGCTTCGGATGGGACGGAAACGGGGTAGCTTCGCATAGGGGCGACGTGGACGGACCGAGACCAAGGCCCTCGGGTACGCGGGGCGTACGGGGTTATGCAGCGCGTAACTCGGATGAGGACGCTGACTCCTCCTTCGGATATTACCGGATTTTTGAATTAAATTTATATATAATTTATTTAATAAACTTCAAAAAATCATACCTTCTTCATACGAACTCCGTTTTCGATGGTCTTTATATCCACGCGTAGGTGAGACTACGCTCTACAACTTTCGTTTAGACTCCGTTGGCAAATTCCGAAATTATTTTTATTATTTATTTATAAAATGACGTGATTAAGGAATTTCTTTAAAAATTCATAACTTCTTTATCTAACTTCGGTTTTTGCCAGACTTTTCACCGCTCAAATACCATTGTCGAGACCTTCGATTCTCGTTTAGGTCATTTCGGCCAAAAGTCGCTCGATCTCCGATTCGAGTTTTTAGTTGTCTGCTGCTAAGCCGAACTTGGAAAAATCATAACTTCAATATACGAAGTCGGATTTGGGCGTTCTTTTTACGTACGATCATGGTTTAATGACATTTAAACAAAGAAGGAATTTAAATAGAAACATTTTGGACATTTTAATATCAAAGTTAATTTTATTAACTCAAAAGTGGTTACAATACTTGACTTTTTAGGTCATTACAAAGAGTTGAAATATCGGGTTGTCACATCACCCCCCCCCCCCCCCGTTAGAAGGAATTTCGTCCCGAAATTTAAAGTAGTAAAGATACTAGTGAACATGAAAGAGATGAGGGTACTTTTGTTTCATCTGATCTTCGCGTTCCCATGTGAATTCAGGTCCCCGCTTGGCGTTCCAGCGAACCTTCACGATGGGTATGCGACTTTGTTTTGTTTGTTTGACCTCTCGGTCCATGATTTCTACTGGTTCTTCCACAAAATTGAGGCTCTCGCTGATCTCAATCTCGTCGAGTGGAATAACAAGAGTCTTATCGGACAGACACTTTTTCAAGTTTGAGATGTGGAAGGTTGGATGTATGTTACTAAGTTCACGCGGTAGGTTAAGCTTGTAAGCCACAGGGCTGATTCTAGCAAGAATCTCGAAAGGCCCTATGTATCTTGGATTTAGTTTCCCACGCTTCCCAAAGCGTATTAAACCCTTCCACGGTGAGACCTTTAATAAAACGTGGTCTCCTACCTGGAATTCCAAAGGTTTCCTCCTTTGGTCAGCGTAGCTTTTCTGTCGGTCTCTGGAGGCCTTCAATCGTTCACGAATCTGAACGATCTTCTCTGTCGTTTCTCATATGATTTCCGGACCGGTGAGAGTGCTTTCAGGAACTCTTCCTCTAGCTAACTTGGTATCGCCAACTTCAGTCCAGCATAGAGGGGATCTGCACTTTCAACCATAGAGGGCTTCAAACGGAGCAGCCTTTATGCTTGTATGATAACTATTGTTGTATGAAAATTCGACAAGGGGTAAATGGATATCCCATGCCTTTCCAAAGTCAATCACACAGGCTCTCAGCATATCTTCCAAGGTTTGTATCGTTCTCTCACTTTGCCCGTCTATTTGTGGGTGGTAGGTTGTACTCATATCTAGCCTAGTCCCCAGGGAACTTTGTAGTGACTGCCAGAATCTTGAAGTGAATCTACTATCTCTATCGGAGATAATGGATATTGGAACACCGTGCAGTCGCACTACTTTCTTTATGTAAGTTCTTGTAAGCTTTTCCATTTTGTCAGTCTCCTTTATTGGTAGGAAATGCGCGGATTTGGTCAATCTGTCGACGATGACCCATATGGTATCGAGTCCACCCATCGTCTTGGGTAACTTGGTTATGAAGTCCATAGTAATCCGCTCCCATTTCCATTCTGGTATCTCTGGTTGTTGTAGTAATCCTGACGGTTTCAGATACTCGACCTTAACCTTAGCGCAAGTAAGGCATTTACTTACAAAGGTAGCAATTTCTGCTTTCATGTTAGGCCACCAGTACAGTTTCTTAAGATCCAGATACATTATATTTGAACCTGGGTGAACGGAATATCTTGTGTTTTGTGCTTCGGTCAAGACTACGTCTCTGAAACCACCATGTTTCAGTGTCCAGATTCGGTCCATGAGATAATAGGCTTCGCCACCCTTGACTTCTAGATTCTTTTCCATTCCTCGCAGGGATTCACCCGCCACATTTTCAGGTTGCAAAGCTTCCATTTGTGTCTCCTTAATTTGTGTGGATAAGTGGGAATGGATAGTCATAGTTAGAGATTTGACCCTCCGACCAGTGTATTCCTTTCGACTGAGGGCGTCAGCTACCACGTTGGCCTTGCCAGGATGATAACGAATTTCGCATTCGTAGTCATTTAGTAACTCAACCCATCGTCTTGTGATCGGTGAAAATAGTACTCTTTGTTCCGTATAAGTAGTGTCTCTAGATCTTCAGAGCAAATACCACTGCTCCGAACTCAAGATCGTGGGTCGTATAGTTCACTTCGTGTGTCTTAAGCTATCGGGAGGCATAAGTAATAACCTTCCCTTTCTACATAAGAACGCAACCAAATCCTTGGTTTGAGGCATCGCAATACACTACGAAATCTTCTATCCCTTCGGGGAGGGATAGTATCGGTGTGGTGCACAATGCCTGTTTCAGCGTTTGGAACGCCTTCTCTTGTTTCGCTTCCCAGTCAAAGGCCACGCCTTTCTGGGTTAATGTAGTAAGAGGTTTCGCAATGCTAGAGAAGTTCTTTATGAATCTGCGATAGTAGCCGGCGAGACCTAGAAATTGACGAATCTCTGTAGGTGTCTTTGGTGCCGACCAGTTCTCAATGGCCTTAATTTTGGAGGGGTCCACGTGTATCCCCTTCTCGCTAACAACGTGGCCCAAAAATTCGACTCTTCGAATCCAAAATTCGCATTTAGAGAACTTCGCATAGAGCTTCTCCGATCACAATGTTTCTAAGACTTTTCGTAAGTGTTGACTATGCTCTTCCTTACTTCGGGAGTAGATAAGTATGTCATCGCTGAAGACGATGACGAACTGATCTAAGAAGGGACATACACCCTATTCATTAGGTCCATAAATACTGCTGGTGTGTTGGTTAATCCGAACGGCATCACTAGAAATTTGTAGTGTCCATAACGAGTTCGGAATGTTGTCTTGGGAATATCCCCTTCTAGCACTCGTAATTGGTCATATCCGAATCGTAGATCTATCTTCGAGAAGTAGTTTCCTCCTTAAAGTTGATCAAATAGGTCGTCAATACGGGGTAGAGGATAGCGATTTTTGACAGTAAGCTTGTTCAGTACTTTGTAGTCGATGCACATGCGGAACGATCCGTCTTTCTTCTTTACAAACAGGATCGGTGCTCCCCAAGGTGAGAAACTTGGTCTAATGAATCCTTTTTGAAGGAGTTCGTAAAGCTAACTGGAAAGTTCTTGGATCTCTGCTGGTGCTAGGCGATAAGGCGACTTCGCTACTGGGGTAGCCCCTGGAACTAAGTCGATTCTAAACTCGACTTGGCGTTGTGGTGGTAATCCCGGTAGTTCTTCTGGAAAGATATCGGGAAAGTCGCGTACTTCTGGAATGTTCTTGATGTCCTTCAGTTCCTGACTCGTATCGACGATGTGTGCTAGGAATGCTCGACAATCCTTCCGTAAACACTTTCGAGCTTGGATGCACGAAATGATACGAAGGTTTTTACATGATTTGTCGCCGTAAATCACTAATGTTTCGTCGTTAGGAAGGCTAAGACGAACTGCTTTTTCAAAGCACAGGATGTTGACGCGAGAAAGACATAACCAATCCATGCCGACTATGACGTCGAAACTTTTAATTTGGACCGACATGAGGTTGATTGGGAAAGAATGTCCGTCTAAGGTTAACGTACAATCCATGTATATGCAGTTAGTGTTTTCTGTTTTTCCACTGGCCATCTCTACAGTTAATGATTTTTCTAACTTGCTAGGTTGATGTTTAAGTAAGTGAAGAAAGTTTTGACTCACGAAGCTTCTCTCCGCTCCACTATCGAATAATATGCATGCATATGAATTATCAAGAAAGAACATACCAGCAACTATAGTTGGGTCAGCTACAGCTTCGTCGTGGCCTATTGCCAAAACTCGTCCCACACCGCCGGTGCCTGCTACCTTAGGGCAGTTCCTCTTGTAGTGGCCCACCTCGCCACAACTGTAGCAAGTCTGCCCTACACCCACACTGGGAACTTGAGTGATCGGCTTTGCGGGGTCTTTGCAGAAACGGGCTGTGTGTCCCTTTCTGTTGCAGTTGGCGCACTTCATTTCCCGACAAGGTCCATGGTGGTGGTAAGTGCATTTGGTGCACTTTGGAAGGTTACCTACATAAGGCTTTGTTGGGTAGGTATTTGTAGGAGTTGTAGTAAGTACAGTGGCAGCATTCACTGAAACCAGTTGTTTCTTTGCGGATTCTTGGGAAGACCCACCCTTCCCTTTATTCCATACCCTCTTCTTGCTATTGTTGTTGTTGTTGTTGTTGTTGTTGTTGTTGTTGCTGTTGTTGTTGTTGTTGTTGTTGTTGTTTCCTTTCTGTGGTTCTGGTGCAGAAACGGTTGAGTTCTGATGACCTCCATAATCAACAAGAGATTGTGCCAGTTCCTTGGCACT
Source organism: Lactuca serriola (assembly GCF_051521515.1). NCBI lineage: Eukaryota > Viridiplantae > Streptophyta > Magnoliopsida > Asterales > Asteraceae > Lactuca > Lactuca serriola. Next base: position 148,006,875 of record NC_136416.1, read on the forward strand.
TTCAAAGGTGTCAGGTTTTGAAGCTAACACGCTGGACCTAATTTGGGGAGACATCCCCCAAATGTATCTCTCTATCTTCTTGCTCTCAGGAGCAATCATATCTGGGCAAAGGATTGCCAGATCGCAGAACCTGTTGGTATAAGTAGCGATGTCGGTACCAACCATTTCGAGAGTCCATAGTTCGTGTTCGAGCTTTTGAATCTCTCCCCGTGGGCACTATTCTCTCATCATCATGGCTTTTAGGCTCTCCCAGCTTATGGAGTTTGCCACTATTAGGGTAAGTACTTTAACGTGGCCATTCCACCAAGTTAAAGCTCTATCAATAAGGGTGAAAGTTGCAAATTTGACTTTGATGTGCTCGGGACAAGAGCAGATTTCAAAGACTGACTCCATCCTTTCAATCCACTGCCTCAGGGCTATCACACCACCAGTTCCATAAAACATCCGGGGCTTGGCATTAGTAAAGTCCTTATAGGTGCATTCTTGGGGTAGTCCATGACTCTCGCCATGGTTGGATGGGTGTGTGCCAGATCTCGCGCCATTAGTACTCGAGTTATTGATCTGTGACATGGCAGCTGCTACCGCTGCGGTGACTGCTGCTTGGAACATAATAGCATCAAATTGAGGTGGTGGAGGTGGTGGTGGTATAGGTGCTTCCCCACCGTTGCTTCGCCTTGGATTCCTACGCGGAGGCATCCTTCAACTATAAGTCGAAAAGGTAAAGATAAGAATTCCATAGAATAGAAAATGTATGTGTCTCATGAACTAAATTGCTATAGTTCAACAACAGATGCTAGTATGAGTCTTAAAATAGAAGAATGAAAGTTATTTGTAAGACTGAAAGTATGAAACAAGTATTTGGTTTCTCGAAGACTTTTCAAGGTTTGAACGAAATACTCAACGTAGTAATAATAGTGTCACTTATATTAATATAAAAGTTGATACAACGATCATGAAAATTTGACCCCTATAAGGGTCTCCGATTACAAAGTTTGAGAAATTTAAAGACTTTTAGCCGAGTTCCTAAGCTATAACAAAATTTGAGTCTTTGACAAGCACTACTTGCGACGTAGGTTGCGCTTGGAGCTTGACTCTGCATCTGATTGCTTTGACTCCATTAGACGCCTATCAAAAGCAGCTTGTTGTTCCCTCAGTTCAACGAGGGCTGCAATCATTTGTGCTTGGAATGCCTCGGTTTGGAGTTGAGCATTGTCTTGTATCTTGTCCAACCTACGGATGTCAGAAGTGTGAACCTGTACTTCCACGTTGACATCCTGGAGTCGGCTAGCTTGAACTCCGGACTGATAGGACTGATTTGCTAGTTTGCCCACCATTACTGGGAGTGCCCGATCAGCCGAACCTCCACCGCGGACATCATAGAATTCCCGACACATGTCGTAGGGAGGGCGTATGCCTTGTTGTTGGCTCCAATGATGGAGGTGACTTCTCCAGACGGGAGTCGGTCCTTGAAAGTTCCTTACAAAGACGGGAGGTTGAACGGGTGGTGGATCGATCACTTCCGGCTCTGAGTTGGTACCAGAGTCATCATCCACTTCTATGGGTTCCTCGTCCTCTTCGGGATCATCTTCGACACATCCTCCGTTGCCTTGGTTGGGAAAGTAGGGGTCGCCAGGGTGGTGAAATCCAGCCATTTGACTGTACGAGAAATAGGGTTATAAGAATTGAATAAAGTTGAAACATGCAAAACATGTAATTTCAACTAGTTTAGGTAGCAAATACAACTATAGTATTTAAATTCTTGTGTTTGATTCTAGTAATGGTTTGGTATGTTTTGACTTGTTGCTTACTACGAGCAATCCTCGATATATATTGGTCCGATCTCAGGCAAATATAGTTGATCACGCTATATTTGTCCAAAATTTGATTACATATATCGAGTCTTAATCGTAGTGTCAACTTGTCTAAATACTTGTTGTATAGTTATATATCATGAAAATAATTTGTTGCATGCATGTAATTGTACTTAAATGAACTATCAATTTAAGTTAAACGTAACGCTGCTTAAGCGTAAGAAGAAAAATTGTTTTGTCAGAGAGTCTTATTCCCTTAAGCATTTATAGTTTGTATATCTTATGTGGTTCGACATACTTAGTTCACTATAAACATTGCTCTGATAGCAATCTGTCACACCCACAAACCTGAACGGCGGAAACGTTCAGGGGCGGATGACTTCATGTGGTAACGTAACACATGAATACATAGTAAAGAAAGCAATACAACCATCATATATATAATTGAAAGTTTACATTTTTCAAAAGTTACATGTTCAAAACCAATTACAATATGATGTCAAAATATGAGATTTAACTGGCGCCGCAACATCCCTTCATCAAAAGCATAATGATACCTGAAATTACTGAGTTCCTGGGACATACAAGTAATTTTGAAAGAGTAGATCAGCATTTAAGCTGGTGAGTTTCATAAGTATTTAAATGACAAAGTTCGTATGAAATGAAATGTTTTGTCCTTGTTTGTTTGTGTTTAGAAAATCCTATATTTTCTACTAGTATAAAAGTAGCCTTCTCTCAAGACCAATGTGTGTTTCTAAAATGTATGTAAGTGTAAAATAACCAATGTGTTTGAAAACCTTGTAAATCAATGCATTTTTAATACCCCATGTGAGTTTTATAACCATACTATTGACTCGGAATGCCTATACACAATGTTCTTCAAGCGTTGGAATGTTATGACGTTTGTCACCCCAAATGGTGTACTGTAGCTAACAGTCAGGGCGCGGGTTGTCAAGCCCGTATAGATCTATACACAAACACCATGCTCCCCCTCCAAGGGATTCTGGTATATAATACAGGACTTGAAATGTGTACTCGAACGTACGTGAAGTTAGTGTCTCACAAAAACCGTGGTATAAAAATAGATGTACGTGTTAAAGTGTTCGTTTGTTCTTGTATATGAAAGTGACTTCTTGAAATTCGTGTTTCTATTACGTAAGAGTTAGAAATTTGTTCGTAAAACTATACCTATTTAGTTTTAAAAGTGTGTCTCGTTAGTTTAGAAATACCTAGAAAAGGAATCATTTGTTATGAAAGCATAGATTTTTGTAGAGCCTAAGATAGACAAAGATACATATAATCTAAGAAAATGTTTAGTTTATACATGCATTTGAACAATTTATATTTCAAAAGATAGAATGCTATTGTAACATATTTTATATATGAAAGTTCCCTATAATGTTTATAAATCACATGTGATTTGGATATATAAAAGCATATAAAATAATTCTTTATGTAACACACGATAATACTCGTGTGTTTTACTTGTATCCCCCCCCCCTTGAAAGCATATAAAAGCATTTATAGAATATTTAAAAGGTTAATTAAGGGGTATCAACTCACTTGAAAGTTTGAAGATAGCGAGATGGAAACCGGGCAGAGTTTCGTCTCGGGAAATGGATTTTTCTCGGGATTCTCGGGAGTAAAATCGACCTTCGGGACTTGAGCAAAATGACCAGGGCTTCGGGTTTGAACGGGCACGGAAATCGAGGCAAGATCGAGAGAGAAATGAGAGAAATGGGGTGAATTTTCGGGAACCCTCGCATCTCTATTTATAGGGGCTCTGAGAAGCCTCGGTACGCGGGGCGTACGCTCGTACGCAGTGCGTACGCGTATGTCATGCATGACCGAGTCCTCGACTGCCTCACCTTCAGATGGGACGGAAAGGGGGTAGCTTCGCATAGGGGCGACGTGGACGGACCGAGACCAAGGCCCTCGGGTACGCGGGGCGTACGGGGTTACGCAACGCGTAACTCGGATGAGGACGCTGACTCCTCCTTCGGATATTACCGGATTTTTGAATTAAATTTATATATAATTTATTTCATAAACTTCAAAAAATCATATCTTCTTCATACGAACTCCTTTTTCGACGGTCTTTATATCCACGCGTAGGTGAGACTACGCTCTACAACTTTCGTTTAGACTCTGTTGGCAAATTCCGAAATTATTTTTATTATTTATTTATAAAATGACGTAATTAAGGAATTTCTTTAAAAATTCATAACTTCTTTATCTGACGTTGGTTTTTGCTAGACTTTTCACCGCTGAAATACCATTGTCGAGACCTTCCATTCTCGTTTAGGTCATTCCGGCCAAAAGTCGCTCGATCTCCGATTCGAGTTTTTAGTTGTCTGCTGCTAAGCCGAACTTGGAAAAATCATAACTTGAATATACGAAGTCGGATTTGGGCGTTCTTTTTACGTACGATCATGGTTTAATGACATTTAAACATAGAAGGAATTTAAATAGAAACATTTTGGACATTTTAATATCAAAGTTAATTTTATTAACTCAAAAGTGGTTACAATACTTGACTTTTTAGGTCATTACAAAGAGTTGAAATATCGGGTTGTCACAGTTTCTCCCCATGCTAAAAGGCTTGCAAAGAGGATCTGTTATCACTCAATCACCTGCCACGAAAATCTGCATCACAGTGTTTTTCTAAGTAAAGATAATATATATTTTTTAGTTTGAATTTCGGGTAAGGTGAGCTTACTATGTTTTCAGATATATGGGCGACAGCAATGGCGGCGACACCTACCTTTAGCGGCGACAATGTGATATGTCGCCGCTAAAGGTAGGTGTCGCCGTAATAGTCCATGACACGGATCCACACTTTAACTTTCTGGTAAATTAAGACCGTCTGATCATGTTTCTACTCCAAAGGCTAGGGTACTCGAGGAATTCACAAAAGCAATACTGGTGACAAAAGTCCTCACTAAAGACCTAACCGAGTCGCCGCAAATTGTCGAATAAATGACGCATCATTGATTCCCTCCTATGTGTCGCCGCTATTAACAGAAGTCGCCGCTAAAGCCCAAATTGTCACTGGTAAAGGATTCGCCGCTAAAGGTGGACTCAGTTAACCAAAGAAATCAACACCTTTTTCCTTTTCTCTGTTCGCTTCCATCTTGAGCTGCTGCTATGATTTTTTCCTTTCATATTCTTCGTTGATTCACAAATGCACCCATCCAGCAAAACCGAGGTTAAGGATGTTGGCCACATAATAGAAGATACCGACGGTCAAAGTTGAGATTGACCGGCGAGGCTCTTCAATTTCTGGCGACATGCACAAGATTCTGGTGACAATAGGTATTTCCAGCAAAAGATTTCTTTTCCTATTGTCATGTAACATCGATTTGTAGCTTACTTAAGTGATTAATTGCAAAATATTTTAATTTTCAGCTCTTAATTAACTTTCCCGACCACCACCGCCGACTACCGCCACCACTGCACCATTTCTTTGATTTCCACAACCACAGGTTCTATTTACTTTTATTTATTTTGAAATTTGATTGTAAATGCAAAATATGCGTAGTTGTATAAATTATGTGAATATTTGATATATGTATTTGAATGTATGAAAATTTGGTGTATATATGTGAATGTATGTGTGTTTGGTGTATATGTTGTATATGAATCTAAAATATGTGTATTTGGTATAAGTGGGATGCTATTATCTATATATGTGAAAGTATATGTGTATTTGGTATAAGTAGGATGTTATTATGTACGTATGTGAATGCATATGTGTTTGTTGTATATGTGATATATGAATGCGAAATTTGTGTATTTGGTATAAGTAAGATGTTAATATATATATATATATATATATATATATATATATATATATATATATATATTTATAGAGAGAGAGAGAGCTAGGTTCAAATGTTTTTAGCAAGTATTGTGTCCCTAAATGCACCAATGAGAATTCAGAAATAATTAAATCACTAATAAATAATAAAAGGGTATAAGTGTAATCTACACTATAATTAATTATGGTAAAAGAAAATAAATAATCAATATCCCACTAATTTAGGTTATCAGTTTCATATAACACCACCACCGATTCCCACTACTTCTTTAAAAATCATCGTTCTCTCTTCATAGACCCAGAAACCCTTATCCCCTCCTAAATCAGTTTCGACACCACCAGAGCAGTAGCACCACCCCACAGCATCGTAGAACAACCAACTTTATGGATTGGAGAACAGAATGGGTGGAGCTGGGCCCTTTCGTCAGCGATGGCGCCGACCACCGACGGTACATCAAACAGAGACGTTCGCCAGGGAGACGATGATCTCTCAGGTATGCTGGTTTTAATTTCCAAGGCTTTTGTATTTCATCAATTTTGAAATTAAGTAACAATGATTTTTATATGATCTTGTTATATGATATTGATGGATTTATGATGAATGAAACAACAGGAAGTAGTGAATAACTTGGAAGATGCACATGAACAAATTGACACTGCAATTTCAATTGCGTTGAAAGAAAGCAAACCAGTGTACATCAGTATAAGTTGTAATCTGCCTAGTATTCCTCATTTTTATCCATCAATGTATGTCTTATGAGTTATGATCCATTACCATATTTGCAATTTTTGTTTACAAACAACATTCTGTCATGGCCTCCATGTGTTCGATAAAATACCTCAATGAAAAAATAGTTAAAAATCTTTAATGTTTTTACTTCATTTTGTTCCTTATTCCTTTCAGAACTGTATAACTCAATTTAGATTGGGTTGGATGTCATTTTCATAACAATAGGTTGATGCTAGTTCCTTATTCTGTCAGAATTTGCAGTTAAATACATTGAGCATATCGAGAAGAAAATAAGAATAAATAATGAATTATTATTATCGAAATGTTTGTTATCTTTTAGATTTAAACAAATAATTTAAATAATTAAAAGAAACTAATTAATTAACTTTAATTTTGGGAAATTTTAAAATTTATATCAATTTATTAATATTTTTATTACAACTGTTACATTAAAATATTATATGTAATTTAATAAAAAAGAAAAAGTTTATAAAATAACATACGAAAAAATAGTAATTTAAAATAACCATAAAATGAAATTTGTCAAATTTAATTAAAATTTGACAAGTGACAAAAAAAAAGTTACATTTATTAATGAATATTGATCCCAAACTTAAAACTTCTTAAAATATCATTTTTATCCTTTGATTTCTTAAATTTTTGTATTTACCTAGGTAATATATATATATATATATATATATATATATATATATATATAATAGGATATTTCTATAGTTAACACTTTTGGTTTAAATTTGAGTTTTCCTATGTTTCGACATTAATGTTATTTACTTTTTCGTGGGTATTTATGTGTACATCTCCTATATATGAGTCAGGTTACATATAATTTGCTTTCATTCAACGTAAATTAGAAATTTTGTATGTTATTTATTTATTTATTTTTTAAAAACTCACTTTAATTTCTATGTGTGTGTCGGTATAAAATCGAGTTTGTCTTCGTTTTGATGTAAATTGTTTTTACATTTTCTACTTATTTTTATATATATGTTTTCTATGTATGCATCAGGTTACATATAATAGGTTTTTTACCGTTAAAAACATATAATATCCTTTTGATTATTTTAGCTTCCATTCTTTAACTCAAAAATAATCTTAATTACTTATTTTTATGTATGTTTTTATATAATTTCAAGTATCTTACATTTCAACGTAAAGTTTGTATGCATTTTCCTGTTTATTTTATGTACATTTCGTATGTATGATGCACTACTACAAAAACACCGTTTTACGACATGCAATGTGTGTCGTAAAACACTCAGACGACACGCAAATGCGTGTAAAGGAAGGCTCTGTCATAACAAAAGACGTGTAACAGCTCGGATTCCCAGGTATTAATTATTCTTATAATTTTGGTGATTTGTGAGGAGACTCGGCGAGTTGGAGTTCAAACTCGCCGAGTATGATCGCGGCTTGGGCACGGGTTCGCGTCTGGACTCGGCGAGTCCACGCTGTTTAATGAAACCCTAATTTCCAGGGTATGAGACCTATTTAAAGGGGCTTATGGCCGTCATTTGCGGCCACCAACCCCAGAGAGAACCCTAAAGAGTCTTTGAGCATGTTGTGAGAGAGAAGAGGAAGATCCTTGACTATTTGTGGGTGTTTTTGCATATAAAAGAGGATCAAGGCAAGAGGAGACCAAAGAAGGTGCTAATCCTGTGATTCTTGAGCTCAGAGACTTCATTTGAGGTAACCATTCGTTCCTTTCTCAGTCCTTGGTGTAAATGTTAAAGTTAGGGTTTCTTTGTGGAATGATCCATGGAGCAATTGGCCTCCTCACGTGTTGGTGCTTTAGATCTGGGCCCAAAGAGGTCCAGAGACCCTTTTCCCTCAAGCTTTATGAGTGTTAACGGAGGCCATGAGCTTAGAATAACATTCTAGAGACCATATCATCAAATAAGGCCTTTGAACCTTTGCATGAGCACCAAGATAGTAACTTTACGTGATGTATGTGCTTGGAAGGACTGGATCTATGAGTTATTGGAACGGATCTGACCTCAGGAGTGAGTTTGAGTTTATGCATGGCATAGACTCACCGAGTCTGAAGAACAGACTCGGCGAGTAGCATGAAGATTGTCCATAACCACTCAGCGAGTGGTCTTGCCGAGTTAAGGGGTTGACTCAGTGAGTCAGGGAGAGTCAGAGAGGGTTGACAGGTGGACTGAGTCAAGCTGGAACTCACCGAGTTGTTCTTGAGACTGGGCGAGTTGAGTCGTGGTGGCCCCGCAACTCATGCCAGGTGGAACTCGTCGAGTTAGGAAAATACTCGATGTGTCGAGAGAGGATCCCAGGGAATCAGTGGATACGTATAGACTCGCCGAGTCGCTATAGTGCACTCGCCGAGTCCGGTCAAAGTTGACCGTTGACCATTGACCAGTGTTGACTTGATAGGGGTAGTCAACCTTAGTTGTGAAAGTGTTAATTAGAGATGTATTGTGTTATAGGAGGATTATAGCTCGGGGGATCGAGCGCGAGTGATATCCGGGATTTGTAAGTTATCGAGATAGGCGAAGTGAGTCTTCTCACTATACTTTACCTTGAGTAGGTAATCAGAGTTATGTGAGAGTATTTGTATGCTATATGTATGTTATGTGTTGTACTGCATTATTTCTATGTGATTTATGCTATGCATGTTTATAGAGTTGGAACCGGAAGGTTCACAGAGATTAGAACCAGAGGGTTCACAGAGTAGGGTCTACGGACCCACAGAGTTATAGCCTCAAGTGGCTAATATGTGTTATGTGTGGTATTTTGGGGAACTCACTAAGCTTTGTGCTTACAGTGTTAGTGTTATTTGTTTCAGGTACTAGTGATGACCGTGGGAAGGCGCCGGCTTGATCAGTACACACACACGAGACTTTTATGTTATCAGATCTTGGGATTTTTATGTAGCATGGATTGAGTTTCAAATATTAATGCTTTTATGAATGTTAAATGATTTGTGTTTTTATAAAATGCGAAAAATTGTTTTGAAATTTACGGTGTTAGAAGTTGGTATCAGAGCCTTGGTTTGAGGGATTCGAGTACACCTTCGGGCATATTTGTACTCAAACTGAGGATTTGAGAAGTATTTTCAAAAAGAATAAAAGATTTTTTGAAAAACGCAGAGCAGAGTTGTGTGTACGATCAGTCAGCGCCCGAACGGTGATTTCCCAAAATACCCTCATGTTATGTGATATTGATATTGATATGATGTATTCTCATGCTAGAGTAGGCTAGGTACTCTTATTAGGACTAGAGTGGCCTGATTTGTGATGCCTTAGCCTAGGGAGAGGTGAGTTGCTATGAGGTGCTTGAGAGTGAGGAGGTAGCAACGAGGGGCTTATGAGAGATCGGTTAGAGAGTGGATTATGCATTATAGAGTACTTGGAATTTGGGATCCGAAGAGGAGGACTTGGGGTGTATTCTGCTACGATGCGGACAGTAGTATTGGGCCCGTACAATTGAAAGCACCGGGGCGGTGTACAGCCCAAGTAGGAATCTTTGGAATACCAAGGATCAAGGAGGAATGAGTTTTCGAGTGTGAGTATGCTCGAATGGATTCTAATTTATCGTATGCTGTATTTCAGAGGTAGATCATGGTGAGGACACGTCTTATGCCTGAGAGCAGTGGGGCCACTGATGAGGAGATCCGTCGGATCATCCATGAGGAGGTGGCTGCGGCCATCAAGGCAGAGATACCAGAGATGTTCGGGTCTATTAAGACCACGTTGATTGAGACCTTCGACGAGCGTTATTCCGCTCTTTTTGAGGCTGCTGTTGCAGCGGCCACCGCAGCTATTGCTGCCACGAGGCCGCAGGGTGGTGATGCATTGCTGTTCCGAGAGTTCAGCAACACAAAGCCGCCGGAGTTTGATGGGACCCAGGACCCGGTGGCGGCTATGAGATGGATTTCTGACATAGAGGGATGTCTCTTCACTTGCTCATCTCCTGAGCATTTAAGAGTACGGTTCGCGCTGAACCAGCTTTGCTTGGGAGCGAAGGACTGGTGGAAGTTTGTGACGACGCACTTTACGCCTGCTGAGCTTGCGGCGGTGACCTGGGAGAGGTTCACTGCCATGCTCCGAGATGAGTACGTTCCCTAGGTGGAGAGGGAGAGTTTGGCCCAGGAGTTTCTGACCCTCAAGCAGGGTACTGAGTCTGTTACGGTGATTACCAGGATGTTCCACGAGAGGGCGATGTTCTGCCCTGAGAACGTGTCCACTGAGCAGGCACGTATGAGTCGATATTTGAGTATCTTGAGGCGAGACATTCGGGAGTTCGTGGCGAACTCCTCGTACCGAACATTTTCCGAGCTTCAGGAAAATGCCCGGAAGAGGGAGATTGAGCTAGAGACTCGGGCCAGGGAGGAGGCAGAGTCTTAGGGGAGGGATTGGCGACCGGCGCAGTCTCATCCGGCAGCCAAGCGGGCCAAGCCCGTTGATACCAAATCAGGGAGCCAGAAGGGCCGCACTTGTGGGAAGTGCGGAAAGGGTCATGATGGAGTCTGTAGAGCGGGACCTTGCTACAAGTGTGGCAAGGAGGGGCATATGGCCAAGGACTGCCCCAAGGGGTTTGCGGTGTCTTTCCACAGCAACCAGACCGGACACCGGAAGGCAGAGTGTCTGCAATTGCGAGGATCGTCTCAGGGAGCACCTTAGGGATCTGCCCCTGCCGCCATCGGAGCTACCGAGAGTCGGCCAGTGAAGGTCGAGGCGCCGAGGGCACGAGGGAGAGCCTTTCAGTTGACCGCGGTGGAGGTCTGCGCAGCGCCCGATGTCGTGGCAGGTATGTATTCTTTCGTGTATTTATTTTGATGTTGAGATATTATGCTTATATTATGTTATGCATAGGTACTTTCCTTGTGAATTCTGTACCTGCCTTGCTGTTATTTGACTTGGGTGCGAGTCGGTCTTTTGTATCTTTGACTTTTAGTCAGCATATTAGTGTTAGTCGTGAGGCATTGAGTCGGCCTCTGAGAGTTTCCATAGCTGACGAGAGGGTGATATATGTCACGGAGGTTCTCCGAGGGTGCGTGTTCAAGATTTTCGGTGTTAAGTTCCCGATTGATTTGGTTCCTATTGTAATGGGCGATGTTTGTGTCATTGTAGGCATGGACTGGTTGAGCAGATGTGGTGCGGTTATCGACTGCGAGCGACAGCTGGTGACCATACGAGACCCTAGTGGGGGAGTTCTTATGGTGTACGGCGAGGGTACACGTTCTGGATCAGCATTTTGTTAGGCCGCTAGGGTGAGGCAGTGTCTGTAGCAGGGCTGTAAGGGTTTTGTGGCATATGTGATGGATACGCGGGTGGATTCCGAGAGACCGAGGTCAGTCGAGGAGGTTCCGATAGTGCGTGAGTTCCCGGATGTATTTCCAAAGGAGTTGTCGGGTGTGCCTCCCGTGAGGCAAGTGGAGTTCAGTATCGATTTGGTTCCGGGGGCTGTGCCTATCGCTAAGGTGCCTTATCGCCTTGCACCTCCAGAGATGCAAGAGTTATCCTCGCAGCTTCAGGAGCTGCTGGGGAAGGGGTTTATTCGGCCGAGCAGCTCGCCGTGGGGAGTGCCTATCCTGTTTGTCAAGAAGAAGGATGGATCACACCGGATGTGCATTGATTACCAGGAGTTGAACAAGCTGACGGTCAAGAACCGTTACCCATTGCCGAGGATTGACGATTTGTTCGATCAGTTACAGGGAGCATCTTGGTTCTCCAAGATCGATTTGAGGTCTGGATATCATCAGGTGAGGGTGCGAGATGAGGACATCCAGAAGACAGTGTTCAGGACGCGTTATGGGCATTACGAGTTTGTGTTGATGCCTTTCGGGCTCACCAATGCCCCAACGGTGTTCATGGATCTCATGAACTGAGTGTGCAGGCCGATGCTGGATCGGTCAGTGATTGTATTTATCGACAATATTTTGGTATATTCGAGATCTAGAGAGTAGCATGAGGAGCATTTGAGGGAGATCCTCGGAGTTTTGAGAGCGGAGAGGCTTTATGCCAAATTCTCCAAGTGTGATTTCTAGTTGCGAGAGGTCCAGTTCCTGGGTCATCTCGTTAACCAGAAAGGGATATTGGTCAACCCGGCCAAAGTTGAGGCGGTGATGAGTTGGGAGGTGCCGAGGTCACCCTCCGAGATCAGGAGTTTCCTAGGGTTGGCAGGTTATTATCAGAGATTTATCAAGGATTTCTCTAAAATCGCAGTGCCACTCACCAGGTTGACCCGGAAGGGTGTCGCTTTTTCATGGGGCCCCGAGCAGCAGGCCTCCTTTGAGACGCTTCGCCAAAGGTTATGCGAAGCCTCGGTGTTAGCCCTCCCGGAGGGGATGGAGGACTTTGTGGTATACTGTGATGCATCGATCTTGGGGTTGGGAGCAGTGCTGATGCAGAGAGGGCATGTGATAGCATACGCATCGAGGCAAATGAAACCTCATGAGATGAGGTATCCCACCCATGACCTAGAGTTGGGGTCAGTGGTGTTCGCCCTCAAGATTTGGCGTCACTACCTATATGGGGTTTGGTGTACGATATACATGGACCATAAGATCTTGAAGTATTTGATGGATCAGCCCAACCTAAACATGCGGCAGAGGAGGTGGTTGGATGTGGTCAAGGATTATGATTGTGAGATTCTGTACCATCCGGGCAAGGCTAATGTGGTAGCCGAAGCCCTGAGTCGCAGGGCGGAGAACGCCCCATTGCGAGGTGTATGTTTGCGATTGAACGTGATGGCTCCGGTGTCGGACACCATTCGTGGAGCACAGGTTGAGGCCATGAGATCGGAGAACGAGAAGAGAGAGCGAGTTGTTGGGTTGGTATCGTAGTTCGTTACCGATAGTCGGGGGCTTATGACCTTTCACGGGCGTATATGGGTACCGTATGTAGGAGGGGCGCATACCATTTTGATGGAAGAGGCTCATCGGTCGAAATTTTCGATCCATCCTGGGGCCACTAAGATGTATTTGGACCTGAGGAGAGAGTATTGGTGGCCCTGTATGAAGAGGGATGTTGCGTGGTTTGTTGAGAGATGCTTGACCTGCCGTAGGGTTAAGGCCGAGCACCAGAGACCGCATGGTAAGTTGCAGCCGTTGGAGGTTCCCGAATGGAAGTGGGAACAGATCACCATGGATTTTATCACCAAATTGCCAAGGACTTCCAGGGGAGTTGATACAATTTAGGTGATTGTGGACAGGTTGACGAAGAGCGCTCACTTTCTTGCTATCAGCGAGAGTTCTTCAGCAGAGAAATTGGCAGAGGTGTATGTGAGGGAAATGGTGTCACGGCATGGAGTGCCGATCTCGATTGTTTCAGACCGTGATGTGCGTTTCACTTCCAGATTCTGGAAGAAGTTTCACAAGGAGTTGGGTACTAGACGGCATTTTAGTACCGCATATCACCCCCAAACAGACGGAAAGAGTGAGTGGACGATTCAGACGCTCGAGGACATGCTCCGAGCATGTGTGTTGGATTTTAGGGGAATTTGGGATGCGTACTTGCCCTTGGCAGAGTTTTCCTACAACAACAGCCATCATTCGAGCATTGGTATGCCACCCTTTGAGTTGTTGTATGGGAGGAGGTGTCGGGCCCCAATTTGTTGGCGAGAGGCCGGACAACGTGTGATGGGCAGTACAGAGATCGTGCTTCAGACGACAGAGCAGATCCAGCAGGTCAGACAGAGGTTGTTGACCGCTCAGAGTCGTCGGAAGAGTTATGCAGACAGACGCCGGTCCGAGCTTGAGTTTCAGGTCGGCGACCTTGTGCTCCTGCAGGTGTCTCCTTGGAAATGAGTGATTTGATTCAGGAAGAGGGGCAAGTTGGGGACCCGATATATTGGTCCATTCCGAGTGATCGCGAGGGTAGGCAGGGTAGCCTATCGGTTTGATTTGCCAGCAGAGTTGGGGCAGATTCACGACACTTTCCATGTGTCGCAACTGCGGAAGTGTATAGCCGATGAGTCAGCAGTGGTTCCATTAGAGGATATTCAGGTGGATGCGAGCCTGAATTATGCTGAGAGACCAGTGGCGATCAGAGGTCGGAAAATCAAGGTTCTGAGGAACAAGGAGGTACCCTTGGTTTTGGGTCAGTGGCAGCATCGGAAGGGGTCCGAGATGACTTAGGAGCCGGAGCGTGAGATGCGTGAGCAGCATCGGGAGTTATTTACAGAGCGAGACTTCGAGGGCGAAGTGTAGTTCTAGTGGGGGAGAATTGCAACAGCCCGGATTCCCAGGTATTAATTATTCTTATAATTTAGGTGATTTGTGAGGAGACTCGGCGAGTTGGAGCTCAAACTCGCCGAGTATGATCGCAGCTTGGGCACGGGTTCGCGTCTGGACTCGACGAGTCCAAAATGTGGACTCGGCGAGTCCACGTTGTTTAATGAAACCCTAATTTCCAGGGTATGAGACCTATTTAAAGGGGCTTATGGCCGTCATTTGCGGCCACCAACCCCAGAGAGAACCCAAAGAGTCTTTGAGCATGTTGTGAGAGAGAAGAGGAAGATCCTTGACTATTTGTGGGTGTTTTTGCATATAGAAGAGGATCAAGGCAAGAAGAGACCAAAGAAGGTGCTAATCCTGTGATTCTTGAGCTCAGAGACTTCATTTGAGGTAACCATTCGTTCCTTTCTCAGTCCTTGGTGTAAATCTTAGAGTTAGGGTTTCTTTGTTGAATGATTCATGGAGCAATTGGCCTCCTCACGTGTTGGTGCTTTAGATCTGGGCCCAAAGAGGTCCAGAGACCCTTTTCCCTCAAGCTTTATGAGTGTTAATCGAGGCCATGAGCTTAGAATAGCATTCTAGAGACCATATCATCAAATAAAGCCTTTGAACCTTTGCATGAGCACCAAGATAATAACTTTACGTGATGTATGTGCTTGGAAGGACTAGATCTATGAGTTATTGTAACGGATCTGACCTCAGGAGTGAGTTTGAGTTTATGCATGGCATAGACTCGCCGAGTCTGAAGAACAGACTCGGTAAGTAGCATGAAGAATATCCATAACCACTCAGCGAGTGGTCTTGCCGAGTTAAGGGGTTGACTCAGTGAGTTAGGGAGAGTCAGAGAGGGTTGACAGGTGGACTGAGTCAAGCTGTAACTCGCCGAGTTGTTCTTGAGTCTCGACGAGTTGAGTCGTGGTGGCCCCGCAACTCATGCCAGGTGGAACTCGTCGAGTTAGGAAAATACTCGACGTGTCGAGAGAGGATCCCAGGGAATCAGTGGATACGTATAGACTCGCCGAGTCGGTATAGTGCACTCGCCGAGTCCGGTCAAAGTTGACCGTTGACCATTGACCAGTGTTGACTTGATATGGGTAGTCAACCTTAGTTGTGAAAGTGTTAATTAGAGATGTATTGTGTTATAGGAGGATTATAGCTCGGGGGATCGAGCGCGAGTGATTTCCGGGATTTGTGAGTTATCGAGATACGCGAGGTGAGTCTTTTCACTATACTTTACCTTGAGTAGGTAATCAGAGTTATGTGACAGAGTATTTGTATGCTATATGTATGTTATGTGTTTTACTGCATTATTTCTATGTGATTTATGTTGTGCATTTTTATAGAGTTGGAACCGAAAGTTTCACAGAGATTAGAACCAGAGGGTTCACAGAGTAGGGTCTACGGACCCACAGAGTTATAGCCTCGAGTGGCTAATATGTGTTATGTGTGGTATTTTGGGGAACTCACTAAGCTTTATGCTTACAGTGTTAGTGTTATTTGTTTCAGGTACTAGTGATGACCGTGGGAAGGCGCCGGCTTGATCAGTACACACACAGAGGATTTTTATGTTATCAGATCTTGGGATTTTTATGTAGCATGGATTGAGTTTCAAATATTAATGCTTTTATGAATGTTAAATGATTTGTGTTTTTATAAAATGCGAAAAATTGTTTTGAAATTTATGGTGTTACAAGACGACACGCAAATGCGCATCGCCTATTTACGACGCGCTCTTACGACACGCAATGTGTGTTAAGGAATGCCCTTTCATAAATATGACAATACGCTTTGCGTGTCATAACATTACGACTCGCGTTGTGTATCATTAAAGTCCCCGTCATAAAGAAAGAGGACACACTTTTTTGCATGTCATAGTTTTAAATGTTTTAAAAATTATATATTTGGATAGATTTAGTAATTTTAACTCTAAATAACACACTAGAAGTCTCATAATACAAAATCAAATACAATAAATATGAAAAAAAATTCATTAAACTAATATGTCAGATACAAATTATCATTTCAATAGTAAGTAAATGTAATACATTGCTAATATTGCATAATATTTATTATAGGAAAAAGAAAACATGTACAGCTGGTTGGATCCCTTTAAGTGCTTGATTTGCCATAAATTCCTCCTAATTATCCATCCCACTACCCCTACAGTTCAAAGCACTAAAATCAGTTCAAGAAAACAAAAGCCTGTTATGAATAGTTTTGAGTAGATCCAATAAAAAATGTGTTAATGGATTTATATGTGTTAAAAAATATACCTTAAAGCAAAGACAATTCTTTTAGGCTTCTTGTATTTGATCTTCTTTTCATATCAACAAGCTTGGGGTCATCATTCATGTGTTTTTTTGAATATACACACAAGTTTCTCCCCATGCTAAAAGGCTTGCAAAGAGGATCTGTTATCACTCAATCACCTGCCACGGAAATTTGCATCACAGTCTTTTTCTAAGTAAGGATAATATAGATTTTTTTAGTTTGAATTTCGGGTAAGGTGAGCTTACTATGTTTTCAGATATATGGGCGACAACAATAGCGGCGACACCTACCTTTAGCGGCGACAATGTGATATGTCGCCGCTAAATGAAGGTGTCGTCGCTAATAGTCCATGACACGGATCCACACTTTAACTTTCTGGTAAATTAAGACCGTCTGATCATGTTTCTAATCTAAAGGCTAGGGTACTCGAGGAATGCACAGAACCAATACAGGTGACAAAAGTCCTCGCTAAAGACCTAACCGAGTCGCCGCAAATTGTCGAATAAATGACGCAACATTGATTCCCTCCTATGTGTCGCCGCTATTAACAGAAGTCGCTGCTAAAGCCCAGATTTTCACTGGTAAAGGATTCGCCGCTAAAGGTCGATGCAGTTAACCAAAGAAATCGACACCTTTTTCCTTTTCACTGTTCGCTTCCATCTTGAGTTGCTGTTATGATTTTTTCCTTTCATATTCTTCGTCGATTCACAACTGCACCCATCCAGCAAAACCGAGATTAAGGATGTTGGCCACATAATGGAAGATACCGACGGTCAAAGTTGAGACTGACTGGCTAGGCTCATCAATTTCCGGCGACATGCACAAGATTCTGGTGACAATAGGTATTTCCAGCGAAAGATTTCTTTCCTTATTGTCATGTAACATCGATATGTAGCTTACTTTAGGGATTAATTGTAACATCCCAGAATATCAAGAGTAGAGTTGAAGGGCTAAAAGTGTGAGTGTGAGAGGGTAACTCGGCGAGTCCATGAGTGGACTCGGCGAGTAGGGTCGCGACTCTGGTCGCGTGTTAAGTGACCAACTCGGCGAGTAGCATGGATCGACTCGGCGAGTTGGTGCTGAGTGGAGAAAACCCTAATTTCGGAGGTTGAGCCCTATATAAAGAACATAACACTTCTTCCCCAGCCTCTTTACCTACCCTTTGAGTTCCAAAAACCCTAAATTTGAGTGAGCCTTCCTTGGTGAGAGATTAGAGCCTTGGAGGAGGTAATCTTGGAAGGAAATTGAAGAGCAAGATGAGTGGAGCAAGGGGTTTGCAGAGAATTGGTTCATTCGTCAGTGGGAGCCTTCATTTGAGGTAATAATCTTCTGTTTGAGCCTTTGTACATCTAGATCTATCATTTGTGGGGGGTTTTAGGGCATAAATGAGGTCCATCTCAAGTTTGGTGTAAGATTTAAGGTTGCTACCTCATATCTAGGTTGTTAATGATCCAGAAAGCCATAAAGTCCATGCTCAAGAGTTGTTGGTGAAGTTCTTTTGTCCCAAACCCTAGCCCTAGAGTGTAAAATGCCTAGATCTCCTTGGATCCACATAAAGTTTGCCACTTTACGTGATGGATATCTTGTAGAAGGGTAGATCTATGATTTAGACCTTCTGCATGGCTTGGAAAGCCTCTGTATGGTTTCAGATCTAGGGGTACTCGGTGAGTCACAAGGGTGTACTCGACGAGTTGGATGAAGATAGGCAGGAACTTGGCGAGTTGGAAGAACAACTCGGCGAGTTGGTTGTAGATAGCCTTGGACTCTACGAGTCTATTCTTGGACTCGGCGAGTTTGGTCGTGAGGTCCTAACCTTTCTTCTGGTTGAGCTGTGAATCGGCGAGTCAAGGGATGACTCGGTGAGTCGAGTGTGAAAGGACTCAAAGTTATTGGACTCGGCGAGTCTCAGGGTGACTCGGCGAGTTGAATCGTGGATTGGGGAAGTTCTGCGCATGGGGACTCGGCGAGTCATCGTGTTGACTCGGCAAGTAGAGACAGTCAGGGGTTGACTTTGACTTTGACTTAGACCAAGCGTTGACCAGTTGATTTCCAGGGGCATTTTGGTAATTGTTGGCATTTTTTTAGTTCAGTGTTTTGGTGTTGGCTAGTGGTGGAGATCATATCAGTGGTCGGAGCAGCTTGGGTTTACCTGTTCAGTCGACAGTTGCGAGGTGAGTTATCCTCACTATATCAACAGGGTCTACGGCACCAAGGCTAACCCTTTATCGGATTGTGATCCGGGTATCGTTGTTATGTTATTGCTTTGCTATGTTGCATCCTGGTAGTCGGGATGGTATATGTTAGAGACCCGGTTAAGGTCGGAATCCTGGTATATAGGATGCTGCTATGCTAGTGACCGGTTAGGTCGGTATCCTGGTTTTGACGACGTTATGCTTTGTGATATGCTAGATCGGTGTGATTGGATGTGAATTGTTATATGTTTGAATGTTTATGTGCACATGGTTGTTGGACTAGGGTGGGTTGAGGCGGGACCTGCTTTGTGGTGTAGGCCAACATACCCAGGGCGGACCGGTTATCCCGAAGGCCCAGCAAGCGGTCCGGATAGGCTGTAGGCCCCAAAGAGGGCGGACTAAACGTGCCGAGGTTCGGAGAGTGGACCAGGCCGACTGAAGGCCCAGTGCGGGCGGACCAGTCATACTATAGACTCAGGGAGTGGACCCGGTGGATTGAAGGCCCGATGCGGGCGGACCAATCACACTGTAGACTTGATGTGTGTGGTTAGACTCGGAGGGTGGACCAGGTGGACTAAAGGTCGATGCGGCGGACCAGTCACCCAGTAGACCCGAAGTGCATGGCTGTTCTGTGTTCTGTTATGATATGGCATATTATGCGTGTATGGTATATGTGGTTGGTATTTTGGGGATATCTCACTAAGCTTTCGGGCTTACAGTTGTGGTTTAATGTCTTTCAGGTTCTTCAGGAGACCGTGGCAAGGCAAAGGCGTGATCGTACCGCTCCTCATGATTATGTTTTGTGATGTGATTCTGGGAAGACTCTAAAATAATTGTATTGAAAAACTTTTTGTAATAATTTTATGAAATCGGGTTGTTTTTGAAAAGTTTAAATTGGTTGGAATTTTATGGTCGTTACAAGTTGGTATCAGAGCCTTGGTTTCAGTGAATTGGAGGAACATTCGTGTGAATCCAGTCTCAAATCGAGGAGGGTTTTCAAAAGAGAATTTAAAATGGTTTTCAAATGAGTAAAGGAGGACGCAGAGGTACAATCAGCCAGAGCCAGTAAATAACCCCAAAATACCATACATGATATTTGTTTTGAGCTTTGATAGAACAACATGCTAGTACTAGGCTAGGGATCTTCAGGATTTCATGATAATGTTGCCTGATTTATGATGCCTGTTAACCTAGGGTTTCCTTTGTGGGAGATTTCCAGTGTTCCTCTAGGAGTGAGGGTTGAGTGCTTGTTATGTATGTTCTTCACTAGGGTGTTGTGGTATAATTGATACAAATATGGGTAGGTGTGGAAGGTAGTATGGGCCCGTACTACTGAAAGCACAGGACCCATACGCATATCAAAGAAACCATGACCTCTAGGGTTGGGTTGGGAGTTGGTTCCCGGGTTTGTGGGCAGTATCTGAGATCTTGTGGTGTTTTTCAGTATGGTGGTTACGAGGCATGCTGGGAGCTGATCCGGGTCAGGATCGGGAGCAGGAGAGGGAGGTCAGGGCGGGTCAGTACCGCCCGAGGTGATTGGTCAGATGAGCACGTGCGAGTTGGATGTGAGGATTCGTGAGATCCGGCATGATGAGGTTGCTGCGTTGTTCCGGGTTGAGTTACCGGAACTGTTTGGGTCGATCAAGACCGCCATGGTTGAGTATTTTGATGGCGCTATGCGGCTCTCACAGAGACGGCTGTCGCGGCGGCTACAGCGGTTGTAGCAACGGCAGGGGGAGGCGCTGGTCAGTGCTTTCAGTATCGAGACTTCGATAATACGAAGCCTCCTACCTTCGATGGAGTTCAGGACCCGATTGTTGCTATGACATGGTTGTCGGACGTGGAGGGGTATTTCTTCACGAGTTCGTGCCCTGCTGATCAAAGGGTGAGGTGTGCTCTGAACCTGTTGAGGCTCGAGGCGAAGGATTGGTGGACATTGACCACGGGTTCATATTCGGATGCGCAGAGGGCTGTGGTTTCATGGGATCAGTTCCGAGAGATGTTCAGCACTCGTTATGTTCCGTGGGTTGAGCAGGAGAGATTGGCACAGGAGTTCCTAGAGCTGAAGCAGGATTCGGAGTCGGTGACGGAGATCACCAGGATGTTCACTGAGAGGGCAATGTTTTGCCCGGAGTTCGCTTCAGAGCAGGCACATATGTCCCGATATCTGAGTATGCTCAAGAGGGATATCAGGCAGTTTGTTTCTACGCAGAGGTGCGAGACTTTTTTGGAGTTGCAGGAGGCTGCCATGCGGCGTGAGTTGGAGATTGAGTTGCAGTTGCGAGAGCAGAGGCAGGCTCTGGTGCAGTCGCAGCCGGCACCGAAACGGTCCAAGACCGTTGATTCTAGATTGGGAGATCAGAGCAGCCACACTTGTGGGAAGTGTGGGAAGGGTCACACCGGGGTTTGTAGGTCCGGTGATGCATGCCGCAAGTGCGGAAAGGAGGGGCACTATGCGAGGGATTGTCGGCAGGCAGCCCTGGGTCGGGATTTGAGGATTTGTTATCATTGTCATCAGGTCGGACACTTAAGGGTCAACTGTCCACAACTTACTACAGGACCGGTGCAGGATCCAGCACCGGCCACTTTGAGGATTACGGGTGGAGGTCAGGGTGGAGCGGAGTCCCCAAGGGCTCAAGGTCGTGCTTTTCAGCTTACAGCAGAGGAGGTCAGGGCAGTGCCGGATGCAGCTGCGGGTATGTTTCTTTCTTGATGTCTTGTTATCTTGTGATTATTTTGGAGTATTGTATAATTGCTAGTCTCGTTGTGTGGTTTTTGGTATTGTATTCGTTGTTCCTTGAGGGTTATGGTATGGTTAAGCGTTTGGTGTTGGGTATTTCGTTGGTTATCTTTCATGAGGGTTATTAGTGGGAATCTGGCATTTGGTCTGAATGTTGGGCAACATCTACAGTCTGAGGAGTGGTTGGCTGAAGGTCGGGTTTCTTTCGACCCGTGATGATCCATGATAATATGTGATTTTGTGAAGGTTGCTCATTCTAGTGGGAACTAGATCGCGTGTAAGGGATTGCGTCGTGTAGGGTTGATAAGGGAGGTCGATGATGGCAACCGGTGGTTGATAGTCAGTGCTCTAAGTGGGGGAGAATTGGAAAATTCCCCGGAAGATCGATGGTCATGAGAGGTTGTTTAGCTGCTTGGGATTCAGCAGTGGTTCTGTCAGCCAAGAGTGTAGGTGGGTATGAGTAAGTGGCAGGCAAGCGGGGCGGGATACAGACCAAGGGTGATTGATTGTGGAAGGCCTGGGATCAGGCCGGGATGGAGTATGTAGGGTGGAGATGGAGTGTGTGTATATATATATATATATATATATATATATATATATATATATGATTGAACCTTAATAATTTTTTGTGTTACAAAGACTTAATTTGATTCGTATGGATTATCATTACATTATAAAAAAATCTATACTACTCGTACTAAAACATGGATTATAATTACATTATAAAAAATCCATACTAGTAGTATATGTTGATTGAAATAAGCAACTTGTGATCCCAATCTTCCACAAAATGTCCACAAATGTTGTGTTTTGGCAAATGCTTTGTGAGGGAAGAAAACTCATAAAGTGATTGTGTTTTTCTTCTTTTCTTAAAATTTTATTACTATTTCGTAACCGGGGTAACCCATTTTTATGTCATCAAAATTTCAAATTTAACCATTTCTTAGAATAACAAATTTCAAATTTTAATTTAATTACTATTTACAAACTAATTCAAAACTAGCTAATTTTTGGTATATATATATATATATATATATATATATATATATATATATATATATATATATATATATATAATAGTAAGATTTTATAAAAGTACAACCTTACAAATAAAAAATTTTAATTTTAATTTTTTTAATTTTATTATTTATTTTTTTGAGTCACGTGTGTATTTTTAAAACAAAAGTTAGAAATTGTTACTTTTTCATGTCTTTTTTAGTTTTAAAATTTTTTATTTGTAACATATTTATAGAATGCGATATATATATATATATATATATATATATATATATATATATATATATATATATATATTAATGTCGACGGAAAAAAAGAACAACCTAATAACCTAATAACTCTAGTACAATAGAAAACAACAAAATAAAGTAAATCACTACAATAGAAAAGAACATCATAATATATTTGTTTAAAAGTAGGATGATAATTTTTGTAAAAAAAAACAACAATGTGGATTGTGAAAAAAAAACAATGCTAATTCCGTAGACTAAATTCTAAACCTGAAATTATGTTTCAGCAACATCATGTCTATTGATAAAAGCTGGACTAGTAATCCAGATGAAAACTATCCCGAGTTCCAAGCACGACTCAAAGCTTATATCGAGAAGTTCAAGACACGCATTGATAGTAATGGTAAAATCAAATGTACGTGTCAAAAATGTGATAATTAACGGTTACCTGAAGTACCTGACTATAGTGGAACGCTATATATTTATAAATGGTTTCAGTAAGTCCTACAAAATTTGGATCTATCATGATAAATCTTTTATTCCCCCAGTCGTTTTGGCAAGTAACGAAATGGTCGATTTAATCGATGATGTGATGTGGGAATCGAGAGAAAATGATATCAATCTCGATGTAGGAACCTCGAATACAAGGGGTAGCGGTATGGATGTTGATTTTGCACAATTGTTAGAAGAAGTGGAAACTAAATTGTATCATGGTTGCCCCTTTTCTTCCTTTGAGTTAATAGCAAAGTTAATGCATATCAAGGTGAACAAGAAATGGACTGATAGTTCATTTGATCAACTCCTTGAGTTGTTTCAATCAGCATTTCGCAAAGACCACAAGGTTCCCCTTTCACATTATCTAGCCAAAAAGAAATTGAAGTCTATTGGTCTAGGGTATGAGTTGATACATGTGTGCAAAAACGATTGTTTTCTCTTTTGGAAAGAACACGATTCACTGCAAGTTTGTCCCATTTGTAAAGAGAGTCGATGGATCGATAAAAACACCAAGGGTAAGAAAGTAGCTCATAAGGTATTACGGTACTTTTCTATGACCCTAGACTACGACGTTTATATTGTTCGAGGCACACTACCAAAAATATGATTTGGCATATTACCCGACGTTCAGTAGATGGTGTGATGCGTCATCCTGTTGACGGGGAACATTGGCAAGATTTTGATAAAAAATACCCCGACTTCTCGAGTGAACCCCATAACATACGCCTAGGTCTTTTAGCTGACAGTTTTAATCCATTTGGAAACATGTGTAATCCACATAGCACATGGACGGTCATACTCACCACATACAATTTGCCACCCTGACTTTGTATGAAAGAGTCATCATTTATGTTGACTTTGTTGATTCCCAGCCCGAAAGCTCCTGGTAAGAATATAGATGTTTTCCTTAGGTCATTGGTGGAAGAGCTTAAACATTTCTAGATCTCATGCATGTCCAAAAAAATGTGCACGAGAGTTTGTTAGGTACTCTTATAATGAATGATAAAAGTAAAGACACATCAAATGCCCGAGAGGACTTGAGAATTCTAAACATTCAGAGAAATGAATGGTTGCAAAAAATGGTGACAAGTTTCATAGAGCCCATGCAATATACTCTTTCACGAAATCTAGTCGACAACTCTTTTGTTAATTTATAAAAGATGCTAAACTGTCGGATGGGTTTGGTTCTAACATCAGTAAGAAAGTGAACGATACCAATACTAATATTATAGGGTTTAAAGTGCATGACCATCACATTCTTATGCAACGTTTGATACCAATTGAAGCTAGAGGGTTGTTAGACAAAAACACTTATACACCTATTGCAGGCCTTTGTATGTTTTTCAAGCAACTTTATTCTAAAACATTAAAGACGGAGGTATGAGGAAGGCAAAAGTAGACATTATCGCAATCTTATGCAAGTTAGAATTGATTTATCCTCCAGCATTTTTTGACATTATGGTTAATTTTCTTTTGCATTTATCTGATGATGTGATTGTCGGAGGCCCAGTATGTATGAGATAGATGTATCCGTTCGAAAGGTATATGGAAAAACTAGAAAACTATGTCAGAAACAAGGCGAGGCCGAAAGGTTCTATAGCTAAGGGTTATTGTGACATCTCCAAAATCACAGCCATAAAAGACCGGTTTCATTTATGCTATTAAAATAATTTCAGAGTGAATCCATTGATTTAAAACGAGTTGCGGAATTTGTCCCCAAAACATTACATGATAAAATAATGTTTATCAAAGCATTTCTTAAAGAAATGTATTTTCATTATATATCAAAACTCGGGATGTCATGTTCCGATACAGACACAAAAGCATAATCAATAAAACATAGATCTTACACAGTTTTATACAACTACTGGTCTATAACAAAAATATCTTCACAAGTTCCCCAACTTATGCTCTCGCGCCACTACCTGTAATACAAAGAAATTGAGTGGGTCAGGCTTGAGAGCCTAGTGAGCATATAGGTTTTTCAAACCACAATAAATAATTATATTTAATTTGACCAACCAACAATAACCCGATTACCCATTCCCATTATCTTCACTTTACGTCCCTAAAACAACAACTATTACAAGGGACCTAATCTAGGATTTTCATCGGGACCGACACTACTGTAGAGGGGTTTCCTCGACAATTAATGTCCTAAGGCAACCATGAGGGGGGAGAGAATACAGCAAATGAACACCCAAGTTCACCAACACCTACAGGTTATGAGCCTGCTAGCATCCCACAGGACAGTCTAGAAAGAGTCTGTGGTGGTCATCCACATTTTGCTGAATGACTAGAACACAATCACATCGAGGCCTCTCATCAGTTTATCACACATCAACTATCTACCCAAGTTCTTCCCAACATATTTGTAGATAACAACATACATATGAATTCGTATGCAACTTAAAAACTGATAAGATACTCATTCAATACTCATCCCAAATAAACAGATAACATATATATACACGTATATTTATACACACGTAACACGTATGCTAAAGTAGATACTTCATATCTATGTGTTAGAAGAAATGGAATATACACCCACTTGATAAGAAGATGATCGGACAGCACCTCGTCTATTAAAATAATATTTTCCGATAAAACCGGGACGTTTTCTCCAAAACTGGGCTTTATGCGGGCAAAGTTTCGGCTCGAAAACTTTATTATCGGGATCCTCGGGGCTTCGGGACTTGCTTCGGGTATCGGGAATGATACCGTGGCTTCGGGGTATTTCTTGCATGCAAAACGATGCAAAAATGAGAGAGAAAGGAACAAATTTGGCAAAACGATCGGCAACCCTCGACTTCTATTTAGAGGGGCTGAAACCCCGATTTACGCTCGGCGTAAATCCTGATTACGCTGGCCGTAATGCCTCTACAAGCATTACGCTGGGAGTACTTAGGTTACGCTAGGCGTAATCTTCAGATCAGATCGGCTGAGTCACGGATTCGGATATTATCCGAATATAGAATAAAATTTATATATTCTAATTATTTAAAAACTTCAGAAAAACATATCTTCCTCATACAACCTCCGTTTTGACGTTCTTTATATCCACGCGTAGGTGAGACTACGATCTACAACTTTCGTTTAGACTACGTCGGCTAATTTTGATTTTATTTTTATTATATTATTTTTAGTAAGCCGGGACAGGAGAACTCCGTTATTAAATCCTAAATTCTCCATCCGACGTCCATTTTCGTCTGTCTTTTCACTGTTGGACTTCTATCGACGAGATCTTCAATTCTCATTTAGATTGTTTCGGCCAAATATCACTCGATCTCTATTTCGAGATTTAGGCTGCATACTGCTAAGTCGAAACTTTGAAAAATCATAACGTCTTCATACGAAGTAAGATTTAGACGTTCTTCTTATGCACGCTCTTAGTTTAACTTATTCTATGACTTCTGTTTGGATCAATAAGGCTAAATATCGCTCTAGCGTAAATTCACTATTTACGTCACGTAGTGTCGCGCCGGTACTGTCGCGAAACTTCGAAAGGTCATAACTTCTTTATTATAACTCAGATTTCAGCATTCTTTATATATTCGGAAACCTTGCCATGACAACTACCACATCCTTCATAGATATCAGGTTTATCTAACATTTCATTTTGACGCTTATTTTTATGCTTAATTCATTTAAGTCAGGCAATTAAGCACAAAACACATAATACTAAAATAATAAATCTTTATTATTTCAAGATGGGTTACAAAGGTTAACCAAGATTATTACATCATCATTAATGTCTAGCCTAAAAACACGGGCATTACAATTCTCTCCACCTTAGGATGATTTCGTCCCCGGAATCACATATCAACAAACAAATGCGGATAGCGACTCAACATGCCACTCTCCGTCTCCCAGGTGAGATTTTGCCCATTTGTATGTTTCCATCGGACAAAAACTAACTCGACCATCTTGCGTCGCAACTTCTTAGTCTTTCGGTCAACGATTGGCTATGGTTCTTTAATCAACCTTTTGTTCTCATCAATTCTAAATTCAGAAATTGGAATTATATCGGGAACTTCTCCCGTGAATTTCCTCAAATAACACACATGGAAAGTTTTATGAATTCCATTCAGTTCTTCGGGTAATTCGAGCTTGTAAGCTTGGTTCCCAACCATCTGAAGAACTTTAAACGGTCCAATAAACCTTGGAATTAACTTTCCCCTTTTAACAAATCGTATAAGTCCCTTCCAAGGTGAGACATTAAGCAAAACCGAATCTCCAACTTTAAGTCATCGGTCTTCACTTATTGTCAGCATAGCTCTTTTGACGATCCTGAGCTGCTAACATTCTCTCCCTAATTATTTTCAACTTTTCAGCAGTTTAATGGACTATCTCCGATCCCATAAACTGCTTTTCCCTAGCCTCAAGCCAACAAGACGGCGTACGACATTTTTGTCCGTACATAGCTTGATAAGGTGCCATCTTTATGCCGATTTAACTTTTAGATCTTCCCACATATTAAAAACTTAGTACTATCAAACCATTCTGGATTCGAATTATAACATCCGTCAATAATCAATTAATTGCACTACAAACCCGACGTATTTCTCCTTGAGTCCCTGTTTTCACCTCAATATTACCCATCCTCACCATTGATCTTGCAAACTCAACGTTAAAAGTCAATCCAAGGAGTCCCCTAACTCCAAGAAACCGTTGCCATAACCTTTGTGTTGTTGGGTTGCTCCATAGCGCTTGATCATATTCAAGTACACCTCCCCCACTTATAGCCAGAGTCTCCTGGAGGGAGAGCATGAGTTTGTGTATAGATCTATACGGGACTGACAATCCCATGCCCTGACGGTTAGGTGTAGTTGGAACGAAAGTTATGGGGTGACAAATGTCACTAACTATCTGGATATCATTCATATTAGTATGGTTATAAGAAATCACCCGTGGATACAATGACTCATGCACATAGTAATACGCAACTCAATCAAGCTTAAGGGATATTAACTATATGATTACTTCGTTTTTATATTAGTGTTATATATGGTTTTTATTTGATAGACAGTGGAATGTGTGACTTCCGCCTCATTTCATGTTCCTTGTTTGGCTGTGGACTTAGGGCAGAATCACCCAATCGACTATCGGTTCAGATCTTAGTTATATATAACTTGTAGGTACTAAGAAATCATGATAGGGTATTATCAACACATTTAGAATTCAGCGTAAATACATCTTCAGCTAGTTTTATTTAATTATAAAACTACAAGTTATCAAACTAAGTATGCCATATTTACTTACACTTACGGTCTTGGAGTATTTAGACTATATCTCAGCTTTAAGGAAAATATAGGATTTTCCGGGTTATACGTTATCACTTTACAAGTAAACAGCTCTACAAATTCATTCTCAGGGAAAATATAGGATTTTCCGGGTTTAATACATTCATTTTAGACACAACGAATCATAACTCATTTCATAGGAAATATCGGATTTTCTGGAAACTTATACAATAATTTACATATTGGTGTGATTACTTAGTGGATATGTTTGGGTTATATAAAATGAAGATCTGATAGATAGTGGAATGTGTGATTTCTGCCTTAGTTCCTATTCCTTGTTTGGTTGTGGGCTTAGGGCAGATCCACCCATTTGACTGTCCATTCGATCTTTGATTTTAGATAACTTGTATGCACTTAGAAATTATGCTAGGAATCTGTGTATACGGATTCAAAGCGCCATATATCACTCTTTATACGTAAGAAACATATATATTTTGGTCTTAAGGCTTAAGAATACATTTCATGTAATTAAGAAAATATAGGAATTTCTGTAGTGATACACGAACATTTTAAAGGAACAAAGAACTTACTTTCTAAAACAATATACTTATGAACTCACAAACTTAAATGTTGATACACTTTCCAAATCACTTGTATTCTCAGGAAACTATTAAATAGGTACTCGTACAAGTTTCGAGAAGACGGAGCATAGTAGCTTAAAGTCTTTGTTTTGGTTATCTACTTTTGAAATCAAACAATCTACGTTATGTATACAATGTAAACACTTTATTATCAATATAATGTTTTTTGTTTCTTTGATTACTATTTCACATTTGTTATAATACTGTACATGACGTCCTTTTCCCCCGAATGTTTCCGCCGTTTAGGTTTGGGGGTGTGACATAAACAATAAAAAATAATTAACACACTGATCACTAATCCAAAGATGAAAAAATAACAATTTTCAATGAATGGTTGTTGACTATCATTTCACTTATAAGAGACGTGTAACACATATATCATCGTGTTTATGCACTCCATCTTTATCAAGTTGGCGTACCATGCTTTTAAAATCAAGGAACTTCGAGATCATAAATTATGAGATTTATTCAAAACTTTGCATACTTTATTTAAGTTACTTCTTGTTCTATTATGCTCTTCCTCAAGTATATATAAGAACTCAGGAATTTTCCAAATCAATAGCTATAAAATCCACCTCTTTGTTTCTCTCCTTGTCAAATACACACATAGAAAAAAATACAAATGTTAGTAGTGTCTTACCTAGAAAATTTTTAAAGAGAGGGAAAATTTACAAAATATTTTTCAAGGGACATTAAAATCTTAAATTTACAATTTTATACTAAATCTTTTCAATTTACTAACAACAAAAATTAGAGGGCCGCTTGCTAGCACACCTCAACGTCTATCATGTTCATATAAATAATTAAAAAAATATTATAAATAAGAGAATTCACTAACAAATACTTGTATACAAATACAAACCAAGAAGTGAAACTGGATGGACCTTTAAGTTGAAGTAACTCATCGAAAGTTATAACAAAAATCAATGAGGATCATCAACACATGTGTACACATATTTATACATGAATATTACAATCATCTTTTAAAAAAATTAACAACCATAACGTATGTCTAACCTTAATGATGAGCTTTTTTCATGATGTATGTGAATCTAAATAGCTTCCAACTCCATACCAAAGGTCTACTCCATGGACAATACCCTCTATACTGAAATATAATAGTTAACAATCATATAGATGGGACACACTTTATCAACACTAATAAAGAGCAACTTCTAAAGTGAAACATATCGGTCTTCAATAATTTTTAACCACAACACATAAAGAGTAAATAGAAACCACTTACAAGCTTGCATAGCTTCTTGATCAAAATGATCAACTTCTTGATGAAAGTGATCAATGTCATGACACCTATATGAAAAATGGGAATACACACAAACCTATAACCAAAAAGAAAAATAAAAATATGATCTTATATAAACAAGAAATTAATATTTAGGCATACAACTTGAAGAATGTATGTGCCCTTCAACGAGACGCAATAAATAACTTTCCCCTTTAATGCAACCAACCTCTATACATTATAACAATTATCGTATTTTACATTCAAAGCCCAAAACTAATCAAACCATAAGTAAAAAAGATGTAAGAGAATCAAATAAGATTTTACTCATTGTTTTGAGTCTAATATATATCAAGAACTTTTGGATATTGTCAATACAACCAAAATTTATCACATATTTCAGCCTCACAAGTCACAATTTAAGCATCACAAATTCACAAATTTAAGCCTCACAAGTCATGAATTTCAACATCCCAATTCTGAATATTCTACAAATACAACCTGCACTATGACTAATAACATGAATATACAACTAGAAGGCTAAAAGGAAAGAAAGAAGAACTTGTAATTAATGCGATGGTGAAGGTGGTACATGGTGCCGCTACTGTGGTGGAGCTTCATCACTGTAATGGTGTGGATACGTTGTTGTAATTGGGGGAACGTGCCACTGTAATGCAGTCTTGTGGTTGTGTCGTGTTGTAGAGGCGGAAAAGAAATGGGGCTTGCGAATGGTTGCGTGAATACGATGTCCGCAATAATCGAATATTCACAACTCGATTGCAATCTATAACTTGAATTCGGTTTTGAATAGTCATATGGTTCTTTATGAAGAGGTATGTGACAAATGGAGGAGGGGCATCAGGCGAGGGTTAGGGTTACGGTGAGGGTGATGCATGTTTGCGGATGAGTACGAGGGGTCTCAATCACTAGTGAGGAAGGTGGAGTTGGCCATTAGATTATTAGAGCCAATTTTTTGGTGGGAAATAAAATTAGGGCTTCTAAAATTTTATGGGAGGGAGGGAAATTATGTCGGGCAACTCAACATAAAATTTTTAGAGAAAAGTGAAAATAGTTTAGAATAATTTTAAATTGAAGTTTTTGAGTAAATTTATGTGAAAAAGGCAAGAATGGGAAAAAACTAACGAGATTATATATATATATATATATATATATATATATATATAATTAAGTTCATTTGAGAACAGTATTTATTGTCACCAATAGACTCCCACCAGTCTCTAGCCATGTCTCTCAAAAACCCTGCTGCAAACCTCACCTTCGACCCCTCGGGGCAGAAGCTAGTCAATTGTGCAGACTCGATGTCTGCAATCCATCGTCTGGCAGCTATGGGGTCCTTCGCCCCATGAAAATCCGGTGCACCATTGCCCCTGAAGTCCTTGAAGGACTGTGTGCGATATCCTGACTAGCCGGATGTCCGGTCACTCATGAACGCCCCGAGGTGATCCTCCATCAACTCAACTATCCCTTCCTTGATCGACCCGAAGATGATAGGGTGACTGAAGGATACCTCTGGTGATCTATGACGCTATGAACTCACGTAGCCCCTCATCTACTGGCTCGGAACCTGATCCCGAGCCCGATCACTCTCTTGAGCTGCCAACTACTGGCCTCGAACGTAGTACCACCATTCTGCAATACATAATAACAACCGTTAGTGATACTAGTACCTCTTGAGGGATTACATCTACTACAAGTTCCCTGGTCTTATCTCAGCCTTCCTCGATTCGGGTACGGATCCTTTACTTTCAATAGTACGGGCCCATACTACCTTCCACATATATCCGTACCTTCTTCAAGGATTTCCTTGACTCCACCATATCCCCTCCTTTTTTTACCACTGTTGATCACTGCTATCCTCATCCTAGGCTTACCCTAGGGAAAATCTTTGGCCCTATCGAAACCGATCCTCAGCTGCTGAAGGCCTCCTTATAATGATAATTAGCCATCACCTGGATACCATCACATGTGATGAGACTTGGATAATCCTTCGAGTAATAGACTCGTCCCTACAATGGTTAGACTCATACAAGAGCTGCGCAATAGGGCCAAATCTAGCACTATGAGATTATTCAACCCTGACCACATGTAACGTGACGTATTCACCTAATGGCTAACTCCCATTACTCAGAGTCCCACAAACCACAAAGCAAGCAACATTCGGATGTAGGTAAACTACTCAAGCAATTCTGTTCTCATAGAGAGAAACTGTACTAGCATACAATGCTAAGCTCATACTATCAGGCATAACCTAAACAGGCTATGCTACTGCTGTCTACTTAGCACTAGCATGCAATTTACATAAGCTGAAGCACATAAATCAGGCACATAAGGCATCCCTCCTAGGCCCTTAGTCCTATACTAGCATGCTGTTCTACTGAACTGATAAACATTGCATAACATTGTATGGGTACTTTGGGGAATACTTACTTGAGCTCGGCCTATCGCGCATATCACACATTTCGTTCTTTCTTAAAACTCTTTACTTAATCTTTTAGAAAACTTTTTCTTTTTTGAAATCCTTTAATCCCTTGATTTGAGTTTAGACACCCCCGAAGGTGTGTTTGAATCCCTCAAACCAGGGCTCTGATTCCAACTTGTAACGACCCAAATTTCACGCCCAAAAATTTCATTTTTAAAATGAATACTTTGAAAAAAAATTGTCTGATCAAGCCATTTCATAACATACATCGTGTCTGAAATCCGAAATATGAAAACAACCCAATATCAGAGTACAAATCCCAGAACAAGTTCGTAAAACGGAAAACAGTGTGTGTGTGTGTGTATGATGTGCTGCTACCGCGCCAGCTCCTTCCCCTTCGATGAAGAGGTACCTGAAACAGAAACTGAAAACGGTAAGCATGAAGCTTAGTGAGTTCCCACATCGTACCACATAACATACATATATTGTGTAACAACCCGAAATTGTCCATCGCCGAAAACCCGTTCTACCCGTAAAAATTTGTCGTTTATCAATTCGTTCTGATTTCGTTTTGGGATAAATTATTTAAACTTATATGTTTATTATAATCTAATGAGTGTCCAAACCCCTTAGGAACTCATGAAATTAGCCCAAAATGTTTATTTCAGAAATTTTAGAAACGTCTCCGCCGGGTTACAGAAACTTAATCGGGTGCGACCAAAAGCCCCGTTTAATGCCGGTATCGAGTAGAATTCCACCGTGTCCAAGTTTTGAGACCTATTTAAACGTGTTCAAACTTTCATTTGAAGCTTTTGCTTCCTCTCTCTAACCTCTCTCCTCAAACCAAGTTTACGGGTCCAAAATCATCAAATTTAAGCTCCAAATCACCAAGGTAACTACCCTAACTCCTAGTATAACATCTTAGGCCTTCAAATTCGAGTTCAAATCAGGAATAGGACCATATTCATGAGTTTATGACCCTAGAACAGTCCTAGGCCGTGAACTCACATAAATTGGGTTTTAGAGCCCAAAAACCCTTCCAATCGACCTTTCGAGCTTAGATTTGGCCTAATAACTTAATGGAATGGACTTAGAATGCCTTAAACATGGATTTTGAAGAGTAAACATGAGTTTACTGCCCATGCGCATGCTTGGGCCGTAAACTCATATAAATGGGGTTTTTATGCCCTTAAACCCTTCCAAAACTCCATTGAAGCTTAGATATGAATTGTAGAATATTGGATTTGGCCTTGGAACACCTTAAACATTAATTTAGAGGAGTAAACATGATTTTACTACCCAAGAACATGCTTGGGCCGTAAACTCATTATCATGGGGATTAAACTCCTTTTAGTGTGTTAAAATGCCATTTACACACACCATAGGCCTTGGGATAAATTCTAGAAGTGACCACAAACAAGATTTGGACCTTAAAACATATTAAGTCCCCCATCTAAGGAGTTCACGGCCATGAGGGGGTTCATGGGCCGTAAACTCCAAAATACATGCTAAAAGTCCCCTAAAAATCCATTCAAGGCTTGGGAAAAATCATTGGAATCACATGTGATTGTTGAAGGACCAATACATTAAGGATTCTATGTGTGGGGGAGTTTACGGACGTAAACTCCAAGTTTACTACCGTAAACTCCAATAAATGGTCCCTGAGTGAGTTTTAACTCCCTCCAAAGCCTAAAACCCAAGCCTAGCATTAATCCCAAATGTTGTGAAGCCATTTTGCACCCAAAAACACCATTTATGAGTTCACGGTCGTGAACTCATATGGATGACGTGTTAAGGGGCCGAAAACTCCTCTATGATTTTACTCTTGAAGAGTAAACTCAATATCCAAGCCTTATGTGACTTCAAACGCCACCCGGGTCCTTCCAAACACTTGTAAGGGAGTGTTTCCGCAACTGGAAGTGTTGTTTCTATAAATTAATTAATTAAAGTCCTAATTAGATACAAATATGTATCTTTTCAAAATTCCTAGGAAACTTGTGCGTTTGCAAACCCAGGACTGACGTTTAGGATCCAATCAGACACGTTCCTTGTCCGGTGAGTTCATACCCCTACCCTTTTTCAATGGTTTTACAATGTTTTCAGGGGGGGGGGGGGGAATGCAAGCAAATTACAAATGTTTTCAAAACATAAGATGGATGTATTTCAATAAATATCTGGCAAACTTATAAATATCTTTACCCCTGATGTATTATGCTGAGCATAAGCGATGATTTATCAACTACAACTGTATAAATTTCAGTTAAAGAAATAATCTAACTAATCAAATTATTATGGGAATAATTTGGGGTTCTTTAGTTCTCGTTTAATCACATACTGGTATATATAAAGTTATTAGATAAACTATGTCTGATTCAGTTTATCTCTGTTTCACTTAGTATATATTGCCAGATAATTTCATTGTATATAAATGTTTTCACTGTATTATGTTTCATATTGTCTAGTATGTTTGATATCGTTTAAGAATTCCATGAATACTTAGTACTAGTTTGTGAGATTTGTCATTACCCTTTTTGGATTATTAGTAAATCCTCCCCGGAAGTGTAACCATAGTCTCCTGGAGGGAGAGCGTGGAATTTGTGAATAGATCTATTTGGGACTGACAATCCCACACCTTAACTGCTAGCTATTGTTAGTCGGGCACGCCTGGGGTAACAAATTCTGGATATCTTCCGACGTCTGACAAGCGTCAAGGAGGTCTCGTTGTCGTATCAGCATGGTTACCCGACTCACAATATTTATTAATATAAGTTTATTCACGATATCGCTTTGGGTTTGGTTTCGGATTTGATTTGATTTCATATCTACTTTCTGTTTATTGATCTTATATCTAGTACGGGATGATAGTCCCATGATTTCAACATATATCTTGTACGGGATGGTAGTCCCATGGTTTTCAACTTATATCTTGTACGGGATGGTAATCCCATGGTTTTTAACTTATATCTAGTACGGGATACTAAT
Source organism: Lactuca serriola (assembly GCF_051521515.1). Taxonomy (NCBI): domain Eukaryota; kingdom Viridiplantae; phylum Streptophyta; class Magnoliopsida; order Asterales; family Asteraceae; genus Lactuca; species Lactuca serriola. The sequence goes on from NC_136416.1 coordinate 148,042,948, forward strand.
CCCATGATTTCAACTTATATCTTGTACGGGATGGTAATCTCATGGTTTTGAATCTGTATCTAGTCCGGGATGGTAGTCCCATGGTTTTCAATCTATATCTTCATGTATATCAAACTATCTTATATCTAGTCCGGGATGGTAGTCCCATGGTTTTCAATCTATATTTTCATGTATATCAAATATCTTGTATCTAGTACGGGATGTTAGTCCCATGGTTTTCAAACTACTTTCCATCTACAGTTCACGTATATCAAAGTATTTGATATCTAATTCGTGATAGTAATCCCATGATTTTCAATATATAGTTTTGTGTATTAAACTATACTCTGTGATATTCATTCGGTCATGTATTTAGGAAAACATGGTATTTTCCTGGGGTAACATATAACGCGTAATTGAACTGGTAATGAAAGATAACTAAACTGTTTTACATAAGAAAATTTGGGATTTTCTTGGAAACTGGTACATTTTTCAGAAAACAAACATCTTATGAACTCACCAGCTTTATGCTGATTTTCAAACTGCTTGTATTCTCAGGTCCGCATTAGACAGGTACCCGGTGATCTCTTTTGGTGAAGACGGAGTGTGTAGAAGACTCGTCTCATTTTGTTCATATATATAATATGTATCACACTTGTATAATTTACTGTTGAAACAAATGTAAACTTTCAAATATATGTAATGTAATGGTTGTTTACTTTGATTACTATGTGCATTGGATTTGATACTCAACGTGGAGTCAACCCTGGAAATGTTTCCGCCTTTGGTTTTCGGGGTTTGACAGATTGGTATCAGAGCCCTTGTTTATAGTGAACAGAGTATACCAAACCTTACATGGTACAAAACTATAAACACCAAAGGGCCTAAGCGCTCTGAACTAAAAGTATCCTTCAAAATATAAGTATTCTCAAAAAGTATACAAGTATACCGAACCGTCGAGATCCGTAACTACAAGTAGAACAAAACATAAGTAAATGGGTGTTGTACGCTGCCGTTAAACCTGGGCAGTTATGTAGTCGTGTCTAGGATCAATATAGCCTGGCCAACTATATTCATTCGAGACACAGCCAACATGTGCTTGGGAGTGACTGTGGTATGCGACATACCTAAAACTTACCCAATTCCCCAAACAACGAGTCGTCGTTGCAGCGAATTATGAAATACTATGGGAGTATTTCTCGAGTTAATCCTTTTTAGAAAATCCTCGTATACGCGTTGTTCCTTGATCATTCCTCTAGCGATAAAATTATCTACCTTGATAACTCTTTCCTGCTTTATCGCTTAATATAATGTTATATCTGTCTTGATGAGATATCTCCTGTTCCATATCTCTTGATTCAATTCAGAGGACTTATGATCCTCTCTGTCCTGATCTTTTTAGATTACGATGCCTCCATGGAAGAGACCCAGCTCAAAGAACACCAACAACCCTCCGCCGCCACCTCCTCCTGAAATCGACCCCGTAGTATTTCAGGCAGCTGTTACCGCCGCGGTGGCAGCTGCTATGTCCCAATTGAACATCGGTGGTTCAGGTGGTTCGGGAGGTGATACCCAAACCCAAAACCAAAAGAACAGTCAGGGACACCGAAAAGAGGGTTCCTATAAAGACTTCATGAACGCAAAACCCATATCCTTTGATGGCATTGGAGGTGTCATTTCCCTCACCCGATGGTTCATGAAAAACGAATCAATCTTTGAAATATGCGCCTGTTCGGAGTCTGACAAAGTAAAGTTCGCCGCCTGCACCTTCCTTGACAAAGCCCTGACTTGGTGGAACGGCCGAGTCAAATCCTTAACTCTACCTGTAGCAAATGCTATGGGTTGGGAAGCTATGAAGGAGCTTATACTCACAGAGTATTGCCCTCGGGGCGAAATACAGAAGCTAGAACACGAAATCTGGAACCTTAAGATGAAGGGTTCCGACATAGCTGTTTATACTTCAAGATTCGATGACCTGACATTACTCGGTCCGGGAATGGTTACCCCGGAGAGTAAAAAGATTGAGAGATTCATCTGGGGGTTGACCCAGCCAACAAAAGGGAATGTCTTGGCTGCGAAGCCAGACACCTATGACAGCGCTAAATGTCTTGCGCAAACCCTGATCGATCAGGAAGACAACTCTGATGAGGAGGCTACCACTCCCGAGCAGTCACAAGTGGAGGTGGAAGTAAAAAGAAATTCTGGAACATGTGGAAGGCCCAAAGTACGTAAGGTTCTTCTAAGAAACAGCAAACGATAGCAATCCATGCTGCTATTGCCCCTGTTGATGTTTCAGCTGCCGGGTCCACGGCCCAAACTCCTACCAGTGGATACACCGGTACCCTTCCTTGGTGCGGTAAGTGCAGCTACCATCACCATATTCCTGGTCCATGTCGCGAAAGAATCTGTGACAATTGTGGCAAGAAGGGCCACCTTGCTCGAACCTGCAGAAAACCAGCCAAATCAACAAACCTGCAACTCTTTTCGATTCTAGTACCAGAAGGGAAACCTGTTATCTATCTATTCGAATACCTTTCTAAACTTAATCTTTCGTTTGTAATCGAAATTGAGTACCGTTGAGACGGCTAACCAGTGAGATAGAGAACACTAACTTCATACCTATAGATTGTATTCTCAGTCTGAAGGATTATTCTGTTCCACTCGATTTAATGGGAAACTTTTCATGAAATACTTTGATGCTATCTTTGACATGTAATGACCGAGTCTCATTGATGTCGTTATTCTTGGTTTCGAAAGGGTCGCCCGTCTAGACCTTTCCCCCGACCCGACTCTCGTGATCTTCGGCATCAAACCTTCGCATCATTTCGTGCATCAAAACTCAAAAAGTTTTCCCGATATGAATTGCCATGCATCCCTTGTTCCTGTGATCATTGGGAAACGGGAAGTCTGCAGCTATTTTCCCTAAATTTCTTTCTCGAAGGATTCCCGAGAATTCCTTCCGAACGGCTAGTCTAGTCTCGCACCAGCCTAATCTCTGGAACTACCTCGTCACCAAACCTCAACGAGAGTAACATGTCCAATACGGTGACCAAGAATTGATATGATCACTACGGGTTAGTAGTGGTACCTTTCGGTCAAATCATTTTCCTTGATCATGTAGCTAGGCAAAGCAGTCATACCCGTGAACCATTCCAACAGCTAAGGCGATAGGGAATTAGTCGGCACCAGAGATACCCATAGAAACCTGTCGATTCTTGGGTCCCATCGACTATTATCGCAGACCTACCCCATAAATTTCTTCTAAAAACCATCAGACCCTTCGTGATCCTCGTAGAATCGATTTCGCAACCTTCAAATTTCGGCTATCCTCAGAACTTAGTAGCATCCATCTGGTACTTCACGTCTCGAATCCTTAGAAGTACCTACTCGACGAAACCCTAGTTATTCCTTGAGGAGACCGAATTCATCAAGGGTCGGAACCCCCATGGGAGAATCAATTGAGATCATAGATTGAGAGAGAGTCAATGTACGAAACAAAGTTGCGTCCCGATATTGAGGGTTCGCTGGAACGCCAAGCGGAGACCCTATTTCCACTTGTGAGCGTGAAGATCCGAGGCAACAAATCCATTCGTATCTCATTCCAATTCATGATCTGTATCTTAATGTTTGAATTTCGGGACGAAATTCCCTCTAACGGGGGGATAATGTAACAACCCGAAATTGTCCATCGCCGAAAACCCGTTCTACCCGTAAAAATTCGTCGTTTATCAATTCGTTCTGATTTCGTTTTGGGATAAATTATTTAAACTTATATGTTTATTATAATCTAATGAGTGTCCAAACCCCTTAGGAACTCATGAAATTAGCCCAAAATGTTTATTTCAGAAATTTTAGAAACGTCTCCGCCGGGTTACGGAAACTTAATCGGGTGCGACCAAAAGCCCCGTTTAATGCCGGTATCGGGTACAATTCCACTGTGTCCAAGTTTAGAGACCTATTTAAACGTGTTCAAACTTTCATTTGAAGCTTTTGCTTCCTCTCTCTAACCTCTCTCCTCAAACCAAGTTTACGGGTCCAAAATCATCAAATTTAAGCTCCAAATCACCAAGGTAACTACCATAACTCCTAGTATAACATCTTAGGCCTTCAAATTCGAGTTCAAATCAGGAATAGGACCATATTCATGAGTTTACGACCCTAGAACAGTCCTAGTCCGTGAACTCACATAAATTGGGTTTTAGAGCCCAAAAACCCTTCCAATCGACCTTTGGAGCTTAGATTTGGCCTAATGACTTAATGGAATGGACTTAGAATGCCTTAAACATGGATTTTGAAGAGTAAACATGAGTTTACTGCCCAAGAGCATGCTTGGGCCGTAAACTCATATAAATGGGGTTTTTATGCCCTTAAACCCTTCCAAAACTCCATTGAAGCTTAGATATGAATTGTAGAATATGTGATTTGGCCTTGGAACACCTAAAACATTAATTTCGAGGAGTAAACATGATTTTACTGCCCAAGAACATGCTTGGGCCGTAAACACATTATCATGGGGAGTAAACTCCTTTTAGTGTGTTAAAATGCCATTTACACACACCATAAGCCTTGGGATAAATTCTAGAAGTGACCACAAACAAGATTTGGACCTTAAAACATATTAAATCCCCCATCTAAGGAGTTCACGGCCATGAGGGGGTTCATGGGCCGTAAACTCCAAAATACACGCTAAAAGTCCCTCTAAAAATCCATTCAATGCTTGGGAAAAATCATTGGAATCACATGTGATTGGTGAAGGACCAATACATTAAGGATTCTATGTGTGGGGGAGTTTACGGCCGTAAACTCCAAGTTTACTGCCGTAAACTCCAATAAATGGTCCCTAAGTGAGTTTTAATTCCCTCTAAAGCCTAAAACCCAAGCCTAACATTAATCCCAAATGTTGTGAAGCCATTTCGCACCCAAAAACACCATCTATGAGTTCACGGCCGTGAACTCATATGGATGACGTGTTAAGGGGCCGAAAACTCCTCTATGAGTTTACTCTTGAAGAGTAAACTCCATATCCAAGCCTTATGTGACTTCAAACGCCACCCGGGTCCTTCCAAACACTTGTAAGGAAATGTTTCCGCAACTGGAAGTGTTGTTTCTATAAATTAATTAATTAAAGTCCTAATTAGATACAAATATGTATCTTTTCATAATTCATAGGAACCTTGTGCGTTTGCAAACCCAGGACTGACGTTTAGGTTCCAATCAGACACGTTCCTCGTCCGGTGAGTTCATACCCCTACCCTTTTTCAATGGTTTTTCAATGTTTTTAGGGGGGGGGGGGGGAATACAAGCAAACTACAAATGTTTTCAAAGCATAAGATGGATGTATTTCAATAAATATCTGGCAAACTTATAAATATCTTTACCCCTTATCTATTATGCTGAGCATAAGGGATGATTTATCAACTACAATTGTATAAATTTCAGTTAAGGAAATAATCTAACTAATCAAATTATTATGGGAATAATTTGGAATTCTTTAGTTCTCGTTTAAACACATACTGATATATATAAAGTTATTAGATAAACTATGTCTGATTCAGTTTATCTCCATTTCACTTAATATATATTGCCAGATAATTTCATTGTATATAAATTTCTTCAGTGTATTATGTTTCATATCGTCTAGTATGTTTGATATCGTTTAAGAATTCCATGAATACTTAGTACTAGTTTGTGAGATTTGTCATTACCCTTTTTGGGTTATTAGTAAATCCTCCCCGGAAGTGTAACCTGAGTCTCCTGGAGGGAGAGCGTGGAATTTGTGAATAGATCTATTCGGGACTAACAATCCCACACCTTAACTGCTAGCTACAGTTAGGTGGGCACGCCTGGGGTGACAAATTCTGGATATCGTCCAACGTCTGACAAGCGTCAAGGAGGTCTCGTTGTCGTATCAGCATGGATACCTGACTCACAATATGTATTAATATAAGTTTATTCACGGTATCGCTTTGGGTTTGGTTTTGGATTCGATTTGATTTCATATCTACTTTCTGTTTATTGATCTTATATCTAGTACGGGATGATAGTCCCATGATTTCAACATATATCTTGTACGGGATGGTAATCCCATGTTTTCAACTTATATCTTGTACGGGATGGTAATCCCATGGTTTTTAACTTATATCTAGTACGGGATACTAATCCCATGATTTCAACTTATATCATGTACGGGATGGTAATCTCATGGTTTTGAATCTAAATATAGTCTGGGATGGTAGTCCCATGGTTTTCAATCTATATTTTCATGTATATCAAACTATCTTATATCTAGTCCGGGATGGTAGTCCCATGGTTTTCAATCTATATTTTCATGTATATCAAACTATCTTGTATCTAGTACGGGATGTTAGTCCCATGGTTTTCAAACTACTTTCCATCTACAGTTCACGTATATCAAAGTATTTTATATCTAATTCGGGATAGTAATCCCATGATTTTCAATATATAGTTTTGTGTATTAAAGTATACTCTGTGATATTCAATCGGTCTTGTATTTCGGAAAATATGGGATTTTCCTGGGATAACATATAACGCGTAATTGAACTGGTAATGAAAGATAACTAAACTGTTTTACATAAGAAAATATGGGATTTTCTTGGATAACAAACCTTTTCGGAAAACTAATGGAAACTGGTACATTTTTCAGAAAACAAACATCTTATGAACTCACCAGCTTTATGTTGATTTTCAAAGTGCTTGTATTCTCAGGTCCACATTAGACAGGTACCCGGTGATCTCTTTTTGTGAAGACGGAGTGTGTAGAAGACTCGTCTCATTTTGTTCATATATATAATATGTATCACACTTGTACAATTTACTTTTGAAACAAATGTAAACTTTCAAATATATATAATGTAATGGTTGTTTACTTTGATTAATATGTGCATTAGATTTGATACTCAACGTGGAGTCAACCCCGGAAATGTTTCTGCCTTTGGTTTTCGGGGTGTGACAGATTGGTATCAGAGCCCTTGTTTATAGTGAACGGAGTATACCAAACCTTACATGGTATAAAACTATAAACACCAAAGGGCCTAAGCACTCTGAACTAAAAGTATCCTTCAAAATATAAGTATTTTCAAAAAGTGTACAAGTATACCAAACCGTCGAGATCCGTAACTACAAGTAGAACAAAACATAAGTAAATGGGTGTTGTACGCTGCGGTTAAACCTAGGCAGTTATGTAGTCGTGTCTAGGATCAATATAGCCTGGCCAACTATATTCATTCGAGACACAGCCAACATGTGCTTGGGAGTGACTGTGGTATGCGGCATATCTAAAACTTACCCAATACCCCAAACAACGAGACGTCGTTGCAGCGAATTATGAAATACTATGGGAGTATTTCTCGAGTCAATCCTTTGTAGAAAATCCTCGTATACGCGTTGTTCCTTGATCATTCCTCTAGCAATAAAATTATCTGCCTTGATAACTCTTTCCTGCTTTATCGCTTAATATAATGTTATATCTGTCTTGATGAGATATCTCCTGTTCCATATCTCTTGATTCAATTCAGAGGACTTATGATCCTCTCTGTCCTGATCTTTTTAGATCACGATGCCTCCAAGGAAGAGACCTAGATCGAAGAACACCAACAACCCTCCGCCGCCACCTCCTCCTGAAATCGACCCCGTAGTATTTCAGGCAGCTGTTACCGCCGCGGTGGCAGCTGCTATGTCCCAATTGAACACCGGTGGATCCGGTGGTTCGGGAGGTGATACCCAAACCCAAAACCAAGAGAACAGTCAGGGACACCGAAAAGAGGGTTCCTATAAAGACTTCATGAACACGAAACCCACATCCGTTGATGGCACCGGAGGTGTCATTTCTCTCACCCGATGGTTCGAGAAAATCGAATCAATCTTTGAAATATGCGCCTGTTTGGAGTCTGACAATGTAAAGTTCGCCGCCTGCACCTTCCTTGACAATGCCCTGACTTGGTGGAACGGCCGAGTCAAATCCTTAACTCTACCTGTAGCAAATGCTATGGGTTGGGAAGTTATGAAGGAGCTTCTACTCGCAGAGTATTGCCCTGGGGGCGAAATACAGAAGCTAGAAGACGAACTCTGGAACCTTAAGATGAAGGGTTCTGAGATAGCCGCTTATACTTCAAGATTCGACGACCTGACATTACTCTGTCTGGGAATGGTTACCCCGGAGAATAAAAAGATTGAGAGATTCATCTGGGGGTTGACCCAGCCAACAAAAGAGAATGTCTTGGCTGCGAAGCCAGACACCTATGACAGCACTAAATGTTTTGCGCAAACCCTGATCGATCACCAAGACAACTCTGATGAGGAGGCTACCACTCCCGAGCCAGTCACAAGTGGAGGTGGAAGTAAAAAGAAATTCTAGAACAAGCGGAAGGCCCAAAGTACGCAAGGTTCTTCTAAGAAACAGAAAACGGTAGCAATCCATTTTGCTACTGCCCCTGTTGCTGTTTCAGCTGCCGGGTCCACGGCCCAAACTCCTACCAGTGGATACACTGGTACCCTTCCTTGATGTGGTAAGTGCAGCTACCATCACCGTATTACTGGTCCATGTCGCAAAAGAATCTGAGACAATTGTGGCAAGAAGGGCCACCTTGCTCGAACCTGCAGAAAACCAGCCAAATCAACAAACCAATCATCCGGAACGGGAATCAGTCCAGGCTGCTACAGTTGTGGCGAAGTAGGGCACTTTAAAAGAAATTGCCCCAAAGCAGCAACAATTGGCAACACCGGAAGAGTCCTAGCAATAGGACGAGAGGAGACAACTGCTGATCCTACTGTCGCCGTAGGTATACTCCTCTTTGAAAACTCTTATACCTGCAACTCTTTTCGATTCTAGTACCAGAAGGGAAACCTGTTATATATCTATTCGAATACCTTTCTAAACTTAATCTTTCGTTTGTAATCGAAATTGAGTACCGTCGAGACGGCTAACCAGTGAGATAGAGAACACTAACTTCGTACCTATAGATTGTATTCTCAGTCCGGAGGATTATTCTGTTCCACTCGATTTAATAGGAAACTTTTCACGAAATACTTTGATGCTATGTTTGACATGTAATGACCGAGTCTCATTGATGTCGTTATTCTTGGTTTCGAAAGGGTCGCCCGTCTAGACCTTTCCCCCGATCCGACTCTCGTGATCTTCGGCATCAAACCTTCGCATCATTTCATGCATCAAAACTCAAAAAGTTTTCCCGATATGAATTGCCATGCATCCCTCGTTCCTGTGATCATTGGGAAACGGGAAGTCTGCAGCTCTTTTCCCTAAATTTCTTTCCCGAAGGATTCCCGAGAATTCCTTCCGAACGTCTAGTCTAGTCTCGCACCGGCCTAATCCCTGGAACTACCTCGTCACCAAACCTCAACGAGAGTAACATGTATAATACGGTGACCAAGAATTGATCTGATCACTACGGGTTAGTAGTGGTACCTTTCGGTCAAATCATTTTCCTTGATCATGTAGCTAAGCAAAGCAGTCATACCCGTGAACCTTTCCAACAGCTAAGGCGATAGGGAATTAGTCGGCACCAGAGATACCCATAGAAACCTGTCGATTCTTGGGTCCCATCGACTATTATCGCAGGCCTACCCATAAATTTCTTCTAAAAACCATCAGACCCTTTGTGATCCTCGTAGAATCGATTTCGCAACCTTCAAATTTCGGCTATCCTCAGCACTTAGTAGCATCCATTTGGTACTTCACGTCTCGAATCCTTAGAAGTACCTACCCGACGAAACCCTAGTGATTCCTTTGAGGAGACCGAAGTCATCAAGGGTCGGAACCCCCATGGGAGAATCAATTGAGATCATAGATTGAGAGAGAGTCAATGTACGAAACAAAGTCGCGTCCCGATATTGAGGGTTCGCTGGAACGCCAAGCGGAGACCCTATTTCCACTTGTGAGCGTGAAGATCCGAGGCAACAAATCCATTCGTATCTCATTCCAATTCATGATCTGTATCTTAATGTTTGAATTTTGGGACGAAATTCCCTCTAACGGGGGGATAATGTAACAACCCGAAATTGTCCATCGCCGAAAACCCGTTCTACCCGTAAAAATTCGTCGTTTATCAATTCGTTCCGATTTCGTTTTGGGATAAATTACTTAAACTTATATGTTTATTATAATCTAATGAGTGTCCAAACCCCTTAGGAACTCATGAAATTAGCCCAAAATGTTTATTTCAGAAATTTTAGAAACGTCTCCGCCGGGTTACGGAAACTTAATCGGGTGCGACCAAAAGCCCCGTTTAATGCCGATATCGGGTAGAATTCCACCGTGTCCAAGTTTTGAGACCTATTTAAACGTGTTCAAACTTTCATTTGAAGCTTTTGCTTCCTCTCTCTACTCTCTCTCTCTCTCTAACCTCTTTCCTCAAACCAGGTTTACGGGTCCTAAATCATCAAATTTAAGCTCCAAATCACCAAGGTAACTACCCTAACTCCTAGTATAACATCTTAGGCCTTCAAATTCGAGTTCAAATAATGGAATAGGGCCATATTCATGAGTTTACGGCCCTAGAACAGTCCTAGGCCGTGAACTCACATAAATTGGGTTTTAGAGCCCAAAAACCCTTCCAATCGACCTTTGGAGCTTAGATATGGCCTAATGACTTAATGGAATGGACTTAGAGTGCCTTAAACATGGATTTTGAAGAGTAAACATGAGTTTATTGCCCAAGAGCATGCTTGGGCCGTAAACTCATATAAATGGGGTTTTTATGCCCTTAAACCCTTCCAAAACTCCATTGAAGCTTGGATATGAATTGTAGAATATTGGATTTGGCCTTGGAACACCTTGAACATTAATTTAGAGGAGTAAACATGAGTTTACTGCCCAAGAAAATGCATGGTCCGTAAACTCATTATCATGGGGTGTAAACTCCTTTTAGTGTGTTAAAATGCCATTTACACACACCATAAGCCTTGGGATAAATTCTAGCAGTGACCACAAACAAGATTTGGACCTTAAAACATATTAAATCCGCCATCTAAGGAGTTCATGTCCATGAGGGGGTTCATGGGCCGTAAACTCCAAAATACATGCTAAAAGTCCCCTAAAAATCCATTCAAGGCTTGGGAAAAATCATTGGAATCACATGTGATTGTTTAAGGACCAATACATTAAGGATTCTATGTGTGGGGGAGTTTACGGCCGTAAACTCCAAGTTTACTGCTGTAAACTCCAATAAATGGTCCCTAAGTGAGTTTTAATTCCCGCCAAAGCGTAAAACCCAAGCCTAGCAATAATCCCAAATGTTGTGAAGCCATTTTGCACCCAAAAACACCATCTATGAGTTCACGGCCGTGAACTCATATGCATGAGGTGTTAAGGGGCCGAAAACTCCTCTATGAGTTTACTAGTAAACTCCATATCCAAGCCTTATGTGACTTCAAACGCCACACGGGTTCTTCCAAACACTTGTAAGGGAGTGTTTCCGCAACTGGAAGTGTTGTTTCTATAAATTAATTAATTAAAGTCCTAATTAGATACAAATATGTATCTTTTCATAATTCATAGGAACCTAGTGCATTTGCAAACCCAAGACTGACGTTTAGGATCCAATTAGACACGTTCCTCGTCCGGTGAGTTCATACCCCTACCCTTTTTCAATGGTTTTTCAATGTTTTCAGAGGGGGGGGGGGAATACAAGCAAATTACAAATTTTTTCAAAACATAAGATGGATTTATTTCAATAAATATCTGGCAAACTTATAAATATTTTTACCCCTTATGTATTATGTTGAGCATAAGGGATGATTTATCAACTACAACTGTATAATTTTCAGTTAAGGAAATAATCTAACTAATCAAATTATTATGGGAATAATTTGGGGTTCTTTAGTTCTCGCTTAATCATATACTGATATATATATAAAGTTATTAGATAAACTATGTCTGGTTCAGTTTATCTCTGTTTCACTTAGTATATATTGCCAGATAATTTCATTGTATATAACTGTTTTCACTGTATTATGTTTCATATCATCTAGTATGTTTGATATCGTTTAAGAATTTCGTGAATACTTAGTACTAGTTTGTGAGATTTGTCATTACCCTTTTTGGGTTATTAGTAAATCCTCCCCGGAAGTGTAACCAGAGTCTCCTGGAGGGAGAGCGTGGAATTTGTGAATAGATCTATTCGGGACTGACAATCCCACACCTTAACTTCTAGCTACAGTTAGGCGGGCACGCCTGGGGTGACAAATACTGGATATCGTCCGACGTCTGACAAGCATCAAGGAGGTCTCGTTGTCGTATCAGCATGGTTACCCGACTCACAATATTTATTAATATAAGTTTATTCACGATATCGCTTTGGGTTTGGTTTCGGATTCGATTTGATTTCATATCTACTTTCTGTTTATTGATCTTATATCTAGTACGGGATGATAGTCCCATGATTTCAACATATATCTTGTACGGGATGGTAATCCCATGGTTTTCAACTTATATCTTGTACGGGATGGTAATCCCATGGTTTTTAACTTATATCTAGTACGGGATACTAATCCCATGATTTCAACTTATATCTTGTACGGGATGGTAATCTCATTGTTTTGAATCTGTATCTAGTCCGGGATGGTAGTCCCATGGTTTTCAATCTATATCTTCATGTATATCTAACTATCTTATATCTAGTCCGGGATGGTAGTCCCATGGTTTTCAATCTATATTTTCATGTATATCAAACTATCTTGTATCTAGTACGGGATGTTAGTCCCATGGTTTTCAAACTACTTTCCATCTACAGTTCACGTATATCAAAGTATTTTATATCTAATTCGTGATAGTAATCCCATGATTTTCAATATATAGTTTTGTGTATTAAACTATACTCTGTGATATTCAATCGGTCTTGTATTTAGGAAAATATGGGATTTTCCTGGGGTAACATATAACGCGTAATTGAATTGGTAATGAAAGATAACTAAACTGTTTTACATAAGAAAATATGGGATTTTCTTGGATAACAAACCTTTTCGGAAAACTAAAGGAAACTGGTACATTTTTCAGAAAACAAACATCTTATGAACTCACCAGCTTTATGCTGATTTTCAAACTGCTTGTATTCTCAGGTCCACATTAGACAGGTACCCGATGATCTCTTTTGGTGAAGACGGAGTGTGTAGAAGACTCGTCGTATTTTGTTCATATATATAATATGTATCACACTTGTACAATTTACTTTTGAAACAAATGTAAACTTTCAAATATATGTAATGTAATGGTTGTTTACTTTGATTACTATGTGCATTAGATTTGATACTCACTGTGGAGTCAACCCCGGAAATGTTTCTGCCTTTGGTTTTCGGAGTGTGTCATATTGTCAGGCATATCTGGGTGCCCGACATACCCCTTCGGTCCTCTCGACCAGATACTGGCTAGCATATCTAGGTGCTGGCCTCCCCTTCGGTCCTCTCGACCGAATGCTGGCTAGCATATCTGGGTGCTGGTCTCCCCTTCGGGCCTCTCGACCGGATACTGGGGACTATTTCACCCCTACTACCACCAGATAACACATATCACATAATCTATCTAGCATGGCTGGGCATGACTGCCCCTTCGGCCCTATCGACTGGAAATCTGGGGACTATCTCCCCTACTGTCACTAGCACATAGCATCATATCACACTAGCACGTAAACATATCAGGTAGTAGCAAACCTAGATGAATATCATATAGATAATCATCTAATCATACAACTCCTACTAATGGGCCGACATTATGGCCGTAGACCCGCCGGTACTGGAGGGTAACTCACCTCGAAGTAGCTACTGATCTGCGCGGGAACTGTCTATCTGTTGTTGCTGCTCCAGAAATCCTCCGCCTGTAATTCCCACAAAACAGTCCATCAAACACTGCTAACTGTCCTTAGGGTAAAATGACTACTTTACCTTCGACGAAGTCGATACTCAAAGTCAACTACCAGTTGAGCTGACTTGCCGAGTTGGCTTGGCAACTCGCCGAGTCCCTATCCTTCCATTTGCTCTTACACTCGTCTCTACTCGTTAAGTTAGGCGATGACTCGACGAGTTTTCCTTCTAATGGACATCGACTGAATCTTCATCCGGCTCATCGAGTTGTATGAACAACTCGTCGAGTTCATCTTCAACTGATAAACAGGTCCTGGCCTTGACTCGCCGAGTTGTATGAACAACTCGTCGAGTTCACCTTCATCCACAAGAAGATTGCCTTGGACTCACCGAGTCCGCTCATGCACTCGCCGAGTCCAATCTTGACAAATTCCATACAGTCAATTTCAATGAGATCTAACACACCAAAACCATAGATCTGGCCGCCTAATGTTCACTTTATACGTAAAGTTCCAAACTTGATGCACATGAATGGGGTTGTTAGCTTAAAAATCCATATAAAGAGTCCTACAATGTGCATGGGGCTCTCATGGCCCTAAAGTTGGCACCTTTATGCCATGAGACCCCTCTTAAGGTCCAGATCTGAAGTCTAAACCCACTCAACACTTCCAAATCCGAACTATGACTTAGAAATCCAAAGAGATCCCAAGTTAAAGATGAATAAACACATGGATGAGTCAAGACATGGGCATTATACCTTGAAGCTGCTGAAAATGAAGTAAAATCCCTGTATCTACTGGTCCCAACTAAAGTTCTAAGCTCCTTCTTTCCTTCCAAGCTTAACAACCACACAAGAACACCAAAAATATCTTCAAAAAAGCACAAACGGCTAGGGTTTCAATGAGAAGTGTTTTGGGAAGCATAAGGGACAATATGGCCATCATAACATTGCTTAAATAGGGTGCAAACCCGCGGATTAGGGTTTTTGTCCGAACAATACCTACTCGCCGAGTCCGGGACCCGACTCGCCGAGTCCATCACTTAAGTCCCACGTCTTATCCCGCTTCTACTCAGCGAGTTGGTCCTTCAACTCGTCGAGTCCAAGGCCAAAAATGCAAATATTTAAAGAGTTAATTACAAAGAATACGTACCATGAACCAGGTGCTACATGGTGGCTCATCACCACATCACCTCCATAACCCATCACCACAACCATGAAATGAACCAATGCAACCCAAAAAGATAACTTCCTGAAAAATTATATATATATATATATATATATATATATATATATATATATATATATATATAATATGAAAAATTATAACACAAGTGTACAATTTAATATTTTCTATTTTTTTTCCAATTGTAGAATCATATACATTTCAGATTATGACGTCAAGTACACATAAACATTTTTACATACATATACAAACATATACATACAATTTTAAATACATATATAAACATATACATACATTTTTACATACATATACAAGCATATACATACATTTTTACATACATGTCCACACATATACATACATATTCAAAAATATTACATACATTTTTTCATACATATTCATATACATTTCACATACAAATACATACATTTCATATACATACATACATTTTATCGTAGACTTTATATATATTTACACCAATATACATAGATTTTTCACATATACATACATTTCACATACAAATACTCTTATACACATATTTTTTCATATATACACGTAAATTTCGTAAAACAAAAAATACACATATAAATTTATATTTCACATGCAAATACTCTTATACACACATTTTTTCATACATAGTCATACATAGTCATATACAAATACGTATATACATATATATTTCACATACAAATACCAACATTTCTTATAGCTACATTAAAAACAGAAAAAAAAAAAAAAAAAAAAAAAAAAAAAAAAAAAAAAAAAAAACTGGAAATCGTTTAGGTGGTGGTGCTGTGGTCGAGGTCGCCGGAGTAAATGTGGTATCACCGGAGATGTTGCTGTGAAACCACCAAAATCACACCAAAATCCAAAATTAACACACAAATTCATTCTAGAAAAGAAATTGAAAGAGAAATGAGGGAAGGGAGCACCTACTGTTGCTGCAGATGCCGGAAAATTGGAGTTTGTTGCCGGAACACGTATCACAACGCCGGCCAAACGAGGGGGAGATGAGGAGTGAAGAGGATAGGAGGAATGAAAGGGTTTGTGGTGATGGTCGCCGATCAAATCGAGAGGATCAGGGTGTTTTTGGCCGGAAAATCGTCGGAAATCGTGTAAGAGATTTTTGGAGTGAAGCTGTAACCTGTTCTTAGAGATAATGGGGAGGTAAAGCGGTCGTACCCTTTAGCGGCGACGCTATTTGCGGCAACAAGACACTAATTGGGGCGACACATTGGAGGGAAGATATCCCGCGTCTTTTTTGGTGACTAGTAGCAACGACAACGTCGTCTCTATTACCGTTGCCGCTATTGCCTTGGAACGAAGAAACCCTACATGTTGGATTATATAAAAAACGAACAGCTACGATTCACTCTGGGCGAAGTCACACGGATCGCCGACTTGGACTATTAGAGGCGCCTCTTTAGCGGCAACTCCAAGCTTTTAGCAACGACAAACCGCGTCTTGTCACATGTCGTCCCTAATAGTATCTGTCGTCTCTAATGGCGTCGCCCCTAATAACTATATTTCTTGTTGTGCTTAACGCTCATGGTTTGTGACTAATGGATTAGGGCTTATGACATATGGATTAGGTCTCAGGGCAAAAAGCATAAAGGATTGGGTCATAAACACTTAGGCTATTATTAATCGGGTCAACCCCGATTGGGTTTCGGGTTCATCGGGTTTTTAAAAAATTAAAACTTCACCCAAAACCACCCTATTAAGCTATGGATAAGTCGGGTTAGGGTCAATTGTGTTTCAGGTTAATAGCGTCAAATTCGTTGGGTTAGTGGGGTTTAACCAAACAAACAGAAATAAGTAGTTTTTAACGATAGTTATCAAGATTTTTCTATTGTGCATTCCATGTTAACGTATAAATAATCATAATATAATTAGGTTATTCTCTATGAGTTTGGAGAATTACTTGTAACTTTAGCATTTTGCTAGCTTTTTTAAATAAAAATATATTCTTGTTCAAAAAAATTATGATTAATTAAAAAAAATTAATTATTAGAAGTAATTGTAGCTTATAGAAAGGTAAAAAAGATAATTTAATCCTTAAAAATAAATATTATATTAAAATAAGTTCTATCAAAAGTATTTTTCTTCCAAAATGACAAGCCTACATTTGGTTTTTATCTTCTTCGAAAATGATATGCAAATGAAAAGTCGTAGTTTCGTTTTTGATGAATAACTCATTGGCAACATATGAATACAAAGTCAAGGTTTGGTTTAGTTTAATATTCGATCCAAATTCATAGTCATGATTTTTTGAAATCTTTATAAAGTCAATGCGTTAAACGACGAATTTGTCTCGGGTCAAAATCATGTGGGACTATCAATATCATTACCAACTTTTCCTATTGTGTATTACAATAACTAATAACATGCACGTAAGAATGGAAAATTTACAGTTTTTTAATTGTACTGATTTATCTTTTAGAACTTCCCAGGTACTAAAAACTTATTCCTATCAAACCATTTTGGATTCGGATAATAACATCCGTCATTAATCAATTAATTGCACTACAAACCCGACGAATTTCACCTTCAGTCCCAGTTTTCACCTCAATATTACCCATCCTCACCATTGATCTTGCAAACTCAACGTTAAAAGTCAATCCAAGGAGTCCCCTAACTCCAAGAAACCGTTGCACTAACCTTTGTGTTGTTGGGTTGCTCCATAGCACTTGATCAGATTCAAGTACACCTCTCCGGTTCCTCAGGTTTGCATAGTATGAATTGTCAAACCTGTTTTGGCTTCCTGTATCTAAAGCCACACGCCTTGAACCATCTCCTCCGTTGGGGCACAGGTTTCGTAGTGTGGGAAGAAATGCTTGGTCAATAGATGGATCCGGTCCATTGGTGTTGTTGAAGTTGTATAGCCTGTAGCTGAATAATGCACAGGCTGCTGTCCCAATGGTGTGTGCTCCTGGAAATCAGTAAAACCCATAGACGCATCAGTTTAATACATTGATAGTAAGTGTTGCAACGGTTGAAGTGTTATATATGCTTAAGTACTTACCAGAAAGGGTAACAAGATCTTGGGCGTTAAGACCTTTCTCAGCAAACTTCCTGATTTGGACATCAACGGCGTCATTGAAAGCAGGAAGATTTGCAGTATCGGCTGCACGTGAAACCAATCCATCTCTACGGCCTAATGGCACTGCCCAGCGCGCAATTCCCCCAGCCTGAACAGCGATTGGAAAAATAGAATAAGTACAACAAGTTTTAAGCCCAACAAACGTAATATTTCTACTGGCGACTTGGAAATGCTTAAACAACGTATTGAGAAAGTAATTAATTACCAGAAGCACAGAATCACGGGCAGCCAGTGCAAGAATATCAGCACAGGAGACGACCCCAGGACAAACCCTTTCGAGTTCCGTCTTTGCAGCATCGATAATCTCGAAGCCTCTCAATAGAGAATTGGGCGGAGCAGTTCTCTCCGTAGAAGGACCATTGAGTAGGATAGAGGCGTCACAGCCATTAACAAAACAATCGTGAAAAAACATTCTAACCAAACCTGGTGGGACTCCTGCGTTGGCCCGATCAGCTGCTGCAACTGCAGACTGCACAATGGCTTCAACTCTTGGGCATGAGGTCTGGTAGAAGCCATTTCGGGTGCCTTGGCCTTGTGCCAAGGTGGTCAAGGTGGCTAACAAGACAACAAAGAAGAGGGGTATTTTGTTATTACAAAAAACCTCCATTACTAGTTTACTACGATGATTTGTTTAATAAGTTATGTATTGGATTTGGTATTTGATAATTTGAGGTAGAAGGTATTTTATAGTGAGTGGAGGTGGGGGAGTGAAGAGAAAGTCAAAGACGCGGCAGGTGATAAAAGTAGACAAAGTCGACCATAGGAGATACATAGACAAAGAGTCAATCTTTTGATGGATATAGCTCCTGTATCTATCCATGCAATTTTGTCGATAAAATAGTATAGAATAATGATTGGGGGAGGTGATACGTTAATATGCCGAACGAAGCTACATGTACATTCATTAGGGTTTTATTATGGTAGGTAAAAGATATATAGCAAGCTAGGTTAAGATTTGATAGTTTAAATGATTATAGTTGGAGAACATGAACACACATAGTCTTGAATTTCATCGGTTATTAACTTATTATAAAGTATAATAAATTATTATAAAGTATAACATAATTTATTTTTTTATCTCAAAATTATATATAAACAAAATTACAAGAATAGTACATGTTATGTTACAACTCGTAAGTTTGGTTAATAAATGTTTGGACTCGCGCTGTTGGTCTAAAAGTTTAATTTTGTTGTGAGTTTGCTCAAAAATGTTTTAAACTTTTTTATAATAACGGATTTGCCCCTTATTATTTTATTTTTTATTTTTCTTTTTTACAACAATTAAAAATAAAACAAAGATAAAATCTCTCTCTCTCTCTCTCATTCTCTCTCTCTTATTTGTTCAAGAACTTAGGTTTCTAGGATGAACCATATGATGATGTAGATCCTGAGCATAAACATGATGAAGATGATCAAAATTTGTTGGGTTTTCTGGATGTTCTTTTCCAAACTGGAGGATGGACAAAAAAAATTGATGAATAAGCACCTTTTAAACCCCTTTGTATGTTCTTAAAATCAAGAGTCAAGCTCCATTTCATGAACGCAATAACAAACTTCAAGAACTCAAGAAAGAATTTTAAGTTGAAAACCCATATGAAATCGACATTTAACAATATTTATGTTGGGTTTAAATCTAAAAACCAACAAACACACACCCACATACAAAATTGAAGTAGATGCGAAATTTTTGAAGATCGAAACTTTCTAAGAGCATCTCCATTGAAACCATTGAAGACCTTCAAATCGAAAATCAGTAGCTCGACTTGATTTTGAATCGACGGTAGCTCCATTGGAAGAAAGTGGCGATGGTTGGAGGTTTGTTTTCCTGTAGATCCAATGTTGAAGCAGTTATACACATACCATAATCCTTCTTTCCTTTCTTTCTGTCTTAAGTTTTGTTTCCATTTCTACCCTTTTTTTTCAGTGTTTCTCTTCCCCGTCTCATAATCCTCAATTTTTCCTAATTTACACTAATAAAGCTTCCATTTTTGCCGCCCAAAATGTCGATGAAGATAGGTGATCCTACTATTTTGTGATATGAATCAGATCCAATTCAAGACAGTAGTTCCTTAAATCCATGAACACTCATTAATTCTTTGATATTATTCGTCATGGTTTGGAATAATGTTAGGATTTTGATAGATTATGTTTTTATATTTTGTTTTCAATAACTTTCCAGATAAAAGTTATTCTAAAGAGTGTGTTCTGCATGACCATAGTTTGTTTTTATTTTCCTATCTCTTATGTGTACGACACAAGTTTAAACAATATAATCAGTTTCTAAGTATTTTTCTTCTATGTATTTATTTTGGGTTTTTACTAATTTATTTTTCTCCCCCATTTTTAAAATAACTTTGAAAATTTCATTAAAAAATCATTTATAAAAGAAACATCTTTATATCGACCAATTAAATTATAAAATATAATATCAAACTTTACTAAAAGATTTCATATATAACCGAAATGTATATCAACATGTCATCATAATAAAAGTATCAAAAAAATTCATGAGAATGTAAAATGCCATGTGCACTCACGTCAGGTTCCTAAATTGATATGATCTTGAATAACAAAAGTAGAGACATTTTTGTGTTGTCCTCATGACCAGAAAATAACTTCGATTGATTATAAGATAGAGATAAATGATTTATTAATATATTATATGATTAATACATTAATGAATAGTAATAATTAATTAAGAATTAATTAGAACTGATTTGAAATTAATTATGGGTTAATTAGAACCATTTAAGAACCATCTTCATTAAGGTTATTTTCGCCAGCGGTATCAAGTGGTGCTCTCCCTCTTTGAGGTCGAGGGTTCAAGTCCCGTTGTGGACATATGTGTAATTAGGTGTTAGTTAAGGAGTTGTTATATATTTTTATTTTCCGGTTTAAGAAAAAAGAGTATTACCCTAAAAACTTTCTCATTCTCTGATATTTTAAGAAACCATTTTCTCATATTCTCTCTCTCAAACACAAAACTTAGCAACCTCCATCACCATTTTTTCCGATCACTGTCGTTGTGTCATGAACGATTATCAGATCTGAAACCACCACGATAATCACTACTAAAAACCACCATAGATGTCATAGCCATCTCCATCTGCACAATTGTCTTCACCTATGTCGCACAACCTATTCTCTGCCACTCTCCACCGTCGCTAGTCGCTTAAGATCTACAATCGTCCAACTTGGTTTGTTTGACCAACATTGTAACCATTCGACACACCAGATCCACAATCGTAGCTTCCAGATCTAAGATATTCCTACCTCCGACATCACTCTGGTCTAACTAGATATGATATTTTTTGTTCGATTTCTCAACTATCATCGTCGACGAAGGCTTCACCACCACCACTGCCTCCTTCTCTGATTCCTTCTACCTCTAAAGAAATCAAACACTAACCTCATTTCCTCATATAAATATCTCTAGATCTACAATCTCCGATGACAAACCTATGATTTCTGGTAAAAATAAAATCTATAATTTTTGGCTCTAGTTTACCTCTATAGATCTACGAGCTTTGGCGACAGATATATGATTTCGACCACTAGATTTACAATTTACAGCTCCAAATCTATGTGTCAACCCATTTCCATCTCTCTCTCTGATCTCCGGTGGAACACTACCAGATATGCATATGCATCAGGTATATCGATTTTTCTTTTGATTGCGTTTCCTTCTGTTATGTTACTTACTTTTGTTAATCTTAGTTGTTTTACATGCTATTATGTTGTAAATTCAAGTTTGTTTTCTTATTTATCAAACTATGAATATAATGTTTTAAAGTGTTTATGTTTTATGGTTTTGTGAATTGATTTAAATTATGTGTCATTATGTTATTGTTTTCTCAAATTATGTGATTTTAAGTCTTTTAAAGCTACGAATTATAATGTTTTAATATATGAGTTATTGTTTACTTTTGTTATCGTTAGTTTTAACTATTAATAATAAGAATATACAAGTTTTAAGCCATGAGTTCATGAGTATTTATAAGTTTTAAGTTGTGAATTAGTGTGTGAACTAGTAAGTTGAGAATATGGTTGTGAATATACACTTTATGTATTTAACTATAAATCTATTATATTAAGTTATGAATTTTATGTATTAAGCTGTGAATTTTATGTATTAAATTGTGAATTGACTGTATTATGTTTTTTTTTTGGAAAATGAACTTCCCTAACAAGGGCTTCCAGGCCAACTTTCGCGCACCGACTAATCCCCAGCTGCAAACATGAGGCTTTGTCTCATGTCTTGGAGTCATTGCAGATGAACCTTCATGACCATAAGGGCTGAGTGGTGCTAGGATTTGAACATGGATCAATATGTCACCACAACCCAAGTGTTTAATTTATTATATTAAGTTGTGAAATGACTGTAGTAAGTTGTGAAGTTTGTGTATTAAACTATAAATTTATTATATTATACTTTTAATTTTGTACATTAAACTCTTATTTGACTGTATTAAGTTGTGAAGTAACTATATTTTAAATGTGAATTAATTGTAATATGATGTGAATTTTTTAATAAATTTGTGTTAATTTTTCTTTATGAATTTTGCGTTTTCTTCTAAAATATGATAAGAAAGAAGCCTTATACAAAAATATAATTTTCTCTAATTCTTAATAAAGTATGTAAAATTAAAATTGTGAATATTGCTTAAGCCAAACTTTGAAAGAAGTAGTGGCCTCAAATGTATCATTGTAAGTATTAAGTTCAGAATATGGTTTATTAAACTGTGAATTTGTTATATTATGATAAGAATTTTATCTGTTAAACTATGAATTAACAATATTAAGTTGTTATTTATTTTTTTGTCAATTTTGTGTTAAAATAAGAATGATTTGTGTGTAAATTCTTGCACTAATTTTCTTGTGAATATATTTATTTTTTTGTGTAGTACAAGTTTTTTTAATTTGTTTACATTAAGCTCAAAATTAGTAAATTAATAAGTTTATTAAACTGTAAATGTAGTATTTAAGCTTCCAAGGAACAACTTTTTATATAGATCTGATTTGGGAGAAAAGATGTTTGCAATTGTGGTAAAGGTGGTTGATGGCGATATATGGTGGAGGTGGTTCTAGTTGAGTTTGGTTTTGACTTCTCTAAATTTATTAATTAGTGTAAATTTTATAGTACAATGTTGTGAATTTTTTTGATTTAAACTGTAATATTGGACTATGAAAATTACGATTTTGGCCGATTCTAATTGAAAAAAAATTAGGATTTTATCTATGTAATAAGTATTCACAATATATTTTTACTTATGAAATAGGGGTTCTTAGGGTTCTTAATCGTTTGTAGTTCTTATTTGAATCGCTTCTTATATATATATATATATATATATATATATATATATATATATATATATGTATATATATATATATATATATATATATATATATATAAAGAGAGAGAGAGAGAGGGAGCTAGGTTCATATATAAAACCTATTTATTGTGTGAATGTATAGTTAGTTAATTCTAAACAAATCATTTGATATGAGTAATTTCGTAATTTTATTAATTAAATTAATTATTGTATAATATAAATTTACTAGAATTATGATAAGTGATTACTAATTGCTTATAATTAAGGTGTCTAATAATTTACACGTCGGCCAAGCCATTCTCTTCTCCCATCACCATACCACCATTATATACGATCATTACACCTGCCTAACACCAAACAAAAGTGAGGCTGGTTTCATCCCTTTTTAAGAAATCAGTTTCGCCACATAGTAGTTACCTTACATTGGTTTTGTTCTTCGACTTGCAGACTTTCAACCCGATTTCTAGATATAGAATCCAAACCTGCAACTCGATTTCATGATGGAGAATCCATACATGAACCTCTTCAATAGATAAGTCATTTTTATACCCTTTAGAGTTGCTTCCTACTTGTTAGATGCATTTTATGTGCATCTATTAGCACGTTTTTGTCATTATCTTCTTATAAAATGATAACTATTTCCTTTTTTTATTATAAATTGTGTGTTTTTCATTATGTTTGCAAAATACTCGTACTACTCACTTTTGTCATCATTTTCAGGGAAAATTAGCAAGGATTGGAAATACGACACATTGAGGATGCATTTAATGGAACTTTGGATGTAAGAATGGAATTGGAGCTTAACCGGAGCTAAACGTGGTTGATGATGCTAGAGAATTGAAGAAAGTAGCTTGGAATAAATTTTCATCCCTTAAAATGTGAAAAAATGTTTGGCATGGGTCGTGCTTCCTTGAAGTGGCAATTTTTGAATGTTATATTCTGTTGTATGATCTGCAATGGCCAGGCACGGGTCGTGCTTACTCCCATATGATAAATTTCTTGATTTTTGAAGAATGTTACATTGCGTCTAAAGGGCACGGCCTGGTCACCCAAGAACAGGTCGTGCTTCATGCCCGTGCTCCGAGAAAAAGGTTTTGTTTTGGCAATTTACATCATTCAATTATGTATGGAATCAACCCGCTTCTAAACATGGGCCATGCTTTTCACCAAAGGCCTTATTTTCTACCAAGCCCACTGTATAAATGGGGGATTTATTCTCAGTCGAACCCTAACCAACTAAAAACAATTTTTCTGGGGATTCTGAAGTTTTCGGCTGATTTTCAAGATCTGAAGATTACGGTTTGACTGGTTCATCTAGTTTAGTAAGAATTGTGATTCAAGAGTTTATCTTTATTTTTTGTAATTCATGGTTAGCAATGTCAGACTAAAAACCTTAGATTTTGGTTTTGCAAAACGACTCAACTTTTTATGCAAGTAATCATTAGGTGCGATTTTTTACTGTGTTTACTGTTTAGTCTAATCAATTTTATGCTTAACTGAACGTTTGATTTTGATTCAATTTTTGTTAGCAACTTTAATTGTTGAAAAGTCATTCCAGTTATCAGATTCTTTCAAATCTGTAATTGACTTCATTAATCAATCAAAGTAACAAATGTTGGATTAACTCTTTGTTATAGGTTAACTCTAACATAAACTGATCCAACAAGTCTTTACATTTCCGAGCTTGTGAGAAGTATTGGATTTTACTGGGAATTTTACATTGTGCTTAATATTCGTTTTCTAAATTAATTAAGAGCTTCTTTGGTTAATTCAGTAAAAAGTAAATTTTAATTCAAAGACCTTGCTTTGGTTAATCATTTTAGTAAAAGAAAATCGTTAGAGCTTATTAGTGATTTTTAGTATCAGTTTAAACAATACACAATTTATATATCGTGTTGAAAGTTACTTGTATGATTAGGATAGCCACCGCGAAACTGAAAATTATCTTTACCTTCTGAATTTTATTCTAGTATTTAAATTTTGTTTTTCTTGTTTAAATTTTTGTCAAAATTAGTTTTGATCGTTTAACAAGATCCCCCCCCCCCCCCATTTTAATTTATGTTAACTGAGTAAGTCCCTTACGTGAGAGAAGCATAAACCTTAGGACGTGTCCCTGTAGATTCGACCCTGCTTTCTTGTATGACCTCTTAGTGCATTAGAGAAGAATTTTTATTTATATTATTTTTTTTGTTAGGCGTTGCGACGTGCTATTAACACTACACTTATCGTCAATTTTTTCTGTAACAATTTCTAAAACTCCTCAATTCGTATCCAACCTTAACATAATTTCTTTGTAATTGCAAACAATCAAATCCAATTTTTAGGTAATCAATAGCTTCTAATGATGAAATCGAGTTGCCAATTGGTGATAAAGGAGATGAAAAACCAGTTGAAATTGATATAATGAAATGCAAGTAATCACTTAACTTTGACAATTAATGTGTGTTCTTTCAAAAAGCCACTTAATGTCAATTGTTGGTTGTTGCTAATTTACTATTGAAGGCATTAATCACAAGTTGAAGTAGTGATGTATCAAAAGTTAGATCAATGGTGTTGTTTTTTTACTACTAGTAGAAGCTAATGTCGTACTGATGTTGACAACTTTAGTTGTTAATTGACTGTGTTGTGCTCTTCTGTTACAAAAAGGTATAGTAGGAAAACATATTAAATGGTATTCTTTTTAAATGACTTTAAGTACTATAAAGCCATTAAGAAAGTAACTAAGTTAAGTAATTATAAGGAATGTAAAAGTATTGAAATAAAAGTAAAACAACAATAAAAATGTCAATCAAACCCTGTAATTAAATTCATGTAAAAGCCTTACAATCTTTGAATGACTGCTTGATAAAGCATATAAGGTTCTTGACATATTTTAATAGCTTGATCTAAGTATGTCTATGACTGCTTGAAAAGCCTTGGCTAAACCTTCGGTAATATCCAACTAATGCTACAAAGCTTCGAATCTCTGTGGGACTTTCCGGTCGTTCCCACTTCATCACAACTTCAATCTTTGTTGGGTCAACCGTTATCCCTTCCTGGTTAACCACATGACCCAAGAATTGGACTTCTTGAATCAAAAAACACATTTGGAGAACTTTGCATACAACTTCTCCTTATTTAAAACTTCTAACACTTCTCGTAGATGCTTACCATGCTCCTCCTGGCTTTTGAGTAAATCAGAATGTTATCTATGAACACTATCACATATTTATTGAGGAATGGTTTACAAACCCTGTTAATAAAATCCACGAATGTTGTTGGAGCATTGGTTAATCGAAACGACATAACCAAGAACTCATAGTGTCCATATCTCGTTTTGAATGACGTTTTCTCATTATTTTGGTCTCTTACCTTCAAATGATGACATCCTGACCTAAGATTGATCTTTGAGAAATAGCTCGAACCTTACAGTTGATCGAATAGGTCATCAATCCTTAGCAATGGGTACTTGTTCTTTACCGTTGCCTTGTCCAGCTTCAATCTTTAGTTAGATATGTCTCCTAGTATTTAGTATACTGCTTTGTGGTAATAATTTGTAGAACTGTATATTATATTTTCTTATTGGTTATCATTTATGGAGTGCCCTTAGAGACTATCAGTGATCATCTAGGATAGCCTGAGAACTCTTGGTCCAGGCTCTCTTACTTGTTCCTTCTTTGGTTGTGGCTCTAGAGTAGGACCATCTGTTTGGGTGGCTATTTCACATCTGGTTACTTATTTTTGAGCATTCTATGGGGGTTATCTGGTAGCGGGACTATATGTTGTGAGAGGATTATTAGGCAGTAGTGAGCTGTATGATTGTTGTTTTCCTATATTATGTGCCTACCTGGTCCTAATTGTTTATATGTCGAAATATTGTGTTTGGTTTGGGTTAAGGTGGTCCTGCTTTGTGTGGTAGGCCAAGATACCCGGTGCGGGTCGGCGGTAACCTGTAAGCATGGAGGCTCAGGAAGAGTAGTATGGTGGAGGCGGTAGGCCAATAAACCCTGGGTATTCCAACCCAATGGTTGACTGGATCTGACATGTTTTATAGTATATATGAACTATTTATATGGTGGAATTTTGGGGGAAAACTCACTAAGCTTTATGCTTACCTAGTTGTTTATGGTTTCACGTATCATCGATTATTGATAGATGGTGAAGGTGGGACTGTACACACTTATCAATAACAAAGAAGATTATGCGTTGCTACGATACTCTGATTTTTTATTAATGTAATTCAGAATAACTGGTTTTCTTAATTAACGGATTAATAAAATTGGGAAGTTTTACCTTAATAAAAATGACAATTTTTGGTTGTGAAATTGGGATGTTACAAGTTTGTATCAGAGCTCTAGTCTGAGTGAATTGGAGGAACACTTGTGTCAATCCAGTCTCAAACTAGGATCCAAAAGTTTTTGGAAAATGGTTTTTAAATAGAAATTATACTAAAAATATTTGGGTTAAGGACATGGGCTTGGTCCCCTGTCATATTCTTCTTGGATTGTTGGCTTGGGATCGGGAATGTGGACCTTGACTTAACTTTGATTTTCAGGAGGATGTGGTGTGTACAGCCAGCCAAAGGCTGAACAGGAGAGTGGTTCCAAAAATACCCATACTTTTTATGTTTGCTAAATTTTGCTTTTTGTTGATATATGAATTGTTAGAAAAGCATGCCAGTGGATAATCCTAGGAAGAGTTCCTAGGAAGTTAGTTGCAACTTACAGGTGTAGTGGGTATTAGCACACCTAGGAGTGGCTTAGTGCAGTGACTTAGAACGTTGGGATGAATTCTGAATCAACTACGGATAGGAGTGGAAGGTAGTATGGGTCCGTACTAATGAAAGCATAGGTTCCGTATGAGATTCAGGAGGAATTTTAAGACTGCTAACGAACTAATAGGAGTAACACCTCGTGTGGAGCAATGTATTGTGATGTCTGATCTTTCCTTGATATGTTTGTAGTATGGCGACTATCGGAGATTTAGGATCAAGAACCGGAACTGATGGCCAGGATGTGCTACGATTGAAAAAGGAACGAGTTAGCGAGATCATTCGTGAGGAAGTTGTATCTTTTGTCCTGGGACAGATACCAGAGCTGGTTGGGCTTGTCAAGAAAGCTATGATGAAGTACTTCGATGATCGATGTGCTACACTTTATGAGGTTGTTGTTACTGCAGCCACTGCGGTTGTTGTTGTCATTGGGGCTCGAGTAGAGAGAGAGGTTTCTAGTATCGGGACTTTGATCGTACATAGCCCCCAAATTTTGATGGGGTCTCGTACACGATCATGATGATAAGATGGTTGTCTGACATGGAGGGCTGTTTCTTCATGTGTTCTTATCCAAATGAAAAGAAGGTCAAGTGCACCCTAAACGTTCTCTTAGCAGAGAGTCGCGATGAATTGTGAGCTGTTCTCAGAGACGTTCCGTGTAAAGTATGTTCCCTGGTGGAAAGGGATTGACTAGCCTAGGAGTACCTAGATCTGAGACAGATTACTGAGTCATTGATAGAGATCACCAAGATGTTAATGGAGAGAGCTTTGTTCAGTCTTGAGTTTGCTGCTTCAGAGAAGGCTTAGATGGCTCGGTATTTGATCATGCTCAAGACGAACATTCGGTAGCTCGTGTCTACCCAATGCTATGGTTATCTCGCTGAGCTTTAGGATTCTGCGAGGATGCGAAAGATTGAGATAGTGACCGATGCGAGGGAGCAGTGTTAGACGTTGGATCAGTCCCAGCCTGCAGCAAATCGGTTTAAGTCCACCGGACCGAGTTCAAGATCCGCTGGAGGGAGGCGCAGAACTTATGTACATCACAGTTGTGGTGATGAGGGAAATTTTGGTAGAGATTGTAGTCGGAGTGCACGAGTTTGTTTCCATTGCAGTCCGGAAGGACACATTAGAGCTCACTGGCCTTTTCTTAGTGAGGTGTTGGATCCTTCGTCCTTAGCTTTGCAGTTACCCGATGGTCATCAGGGGACCGCCGGGGTCCCTAGGAGCGTAATTTGAGTTAGCAGTTCTTCCATAGATATTGTGGCAGTATTAGTATTCATCATTAATTTCTGTTTCTGCTTCAAAGTTCAGTTGTAATCTTGGATGATCAAATAAATGGAGTTATCTTAGCTTTGTTTCAGTTGGTCTTTAGTTATGTATTGATTAATTATCCTTGTCCTTGATTGTATTTGAGTTCGAATTTGTGAATGTGGTGTGGGTTCAGATTCTCATATGTATGTGGATATCAGTGGTTGGGATCAAGTGGTAGAGTTCGAGTTAGTCTGGGGATCGAAGGACTATGGAGTTCTTAGTTTCTACCATATTTCAAGTGGGGGAGAATGGAACCTCGCAACAGGAAAAACGTGGTGTCAAGTTCAGTTCTCATACGGATTTCTCTAAGCCCCATATTTCTATGCCACCATTAAATCTTCTGGTTTTGTGGCAAGATCATCGTCAGTTGTTGGACATTCCCTTCGATTTGTGTTAGTCTTGGTTGTGATGGCATCTATAGGGTACTTGTGCTTAGACCCTAAGGCGTTAGGAGCTCAAGATAAGGGTTTGCTTGTCTGTTATCGTCTGATTGGGGGTGTGCCCCAGTGTTAATAGTGGATAGCTCAAGTGGGCTGTCGGATCAGAGTAAGAGTGTGGTTCAGTTTAATATGAGATCAGTTAGTTTTAATTATGGTGATGCCCTTTTGGTATGAGATTACAGCGATGGCGTTGGTCCGAAAAGCTTGGAGACCGATAAATTTCAAGGATATTCGTTTGCCTTGGTTGTTGTAGGGAAGTGAGTTGGTTTGGAAAATTATTTCCAGATGAGGCTTTCTTTTGGAAGTTGCACGGGGCGATTGTGTTCATATTTTAACTCAACAACCGGGCGGGGATCCGGTGTTTCAGATAGTTGGTAGTCAAGTTGGGACTAGGGAGGTCTCGACTGCTTATGGAAAGTAGCTTGGTGTCAGCATGATCTTTTGGGCAGTATCAGTGATTAGGATTCGTGTGTGGTGTCACTTGTTATTGGAGCATATACTAAATCACTGGTAGTTTGGATCAAATAATCTCAGAGTAATTGATTTGACCCTGTTGCACAAGTCTCATTTGAGTCTAACCATTGTAGGGGTGAATCTTCTATTTGAAGGATTATCTGAGCCTTCTATTAAGTATAAGTGTTCTGCAGTTGTATATGCTCAATGACTTTGGTTCCCAATGGAAGCATCAAGATAACCAAGGTTAGCAGCGGTTTCTTTGGTCTGGGATTCTATGAAGATTTTGCATATTGGTGATTAAGTGTGGGCGGTCTGTCCGTAAGTCAGACTAATTTGAGATTCTCGGTTTTGGAATGGTAGAAGTGGTATTTTTGCATGGGTTTAAAGATTCGTTCTTCTTCGGGTTGGAAGCTTCTACTTGGGTTGGGTTCCATTTCCTTGGGAAGACCATTGTATGCTTAAGATTATGAGTGTGTCCCTCTGACTGTTGGGAAAGTAGGGGATAGTAAGGAATGATTTCGAGGAAGAAATCAAATTTAAGTGGGGGAGAGTTCTAACACTCAGTTTTGAATCGCTTCATCATTCGGGGCTGCGGACCGATCATCCATTATTATCAGACTTAGGGCCTTTGGGATGAGCGGAATTGACCATTTTTGGTTATATGTGTTGTGGATTAGGTAATTCGAGGGCTCGTTTGTGTTTTGGGGCCCAAGGGTATCATCATAATTTAGCACCTTGCTTCTTTATGGACATTGGGTATTTATTCAGAAAGTTTTATGTCTGCGGTGTGCTGTCAGAGGTGTAGGGCTTTTCGCCACCTTTCCGTGGATATAAAGTGTATTGGAAACGAACATAAGACGAGGAAGTTATTGATGTTTTCATTCATTGCCAAAAATGGTCCTTGGTTGAAAACATTTGTAAGATAGGTCCCATGCGTGCATGGTGAGATGGCACGTGTCTGGGTGGGTATGTCCAGCGTAAGCTGGGGTAAGCTCAATGTAATTGGCAGAGTGTGAAAACCTAATTTTTAGGGTTTGTGCATTATTTAAACATCCTTATAAGCTCAAGGTTCTCTTATTTCTCAGCCTACACTGATCTTAGAGCCTCATTTCGAACCCTAATTCCCTTGGTATTGTATTCTTGAGATTGGAGGTGATTTTGAAGGGTTCTTGGTGTTATTTCAAGGAAGTGAATCTTTGTGATCAAGCTTAGTATAGCCTTGTGGTTGTAGATCCAGAACCTTCGCATTATTGGGAAGCTTAAGGAGGGACAAAGTTCCTATCTTGACCCTTCTAATGCTAGTTTGAGTTTAGGGCAATGTTAGGAAACTTTAAGGTGTATTAAGTTCTCCTTGTGAGTTGGAGCCACTCCAGGAGCTTGGAGTGATAGATCTTGCCCTACTAATGCTGTTAGTTCATAAAAATGTTATCTTGATTGTGGATATTACCCTGCATGAGTTTGAGCCCTTGTTGTGAAACTTGATGGAAAAAATTGGATATTGGGTCCTATTAAGACACACAAACGGGGAAATTTGCCAACTTTACAAGTTAAGGACTTAATTTGAAGGTTTGCTGAAGTTTGGAGGTTAAGTGGTTAATGGGTTAAGTTAGAAATGAGATTTTGAGTAGGACGCCATTACGTTGCACGTAATGTGTAGTACGCCATGCGTACTAGATTTTTCTCCCGTCCTAAGCCGTTGAGTGTACGCCAAGCGTACGAGGTGTACGCCGAGCGTATGCGACCACCATGCAATTTGGAGTTTCGGACATTTGAAGACTTTAGGACTTTGGTCTTGGGTTTGGATTGAGTTTTTGGGATTGTTTCTTTGAAGTGAGCATTTTCATTAAATGGTTGTAATTATTTATTGGGCCTAGGATTGGATCTTGGGCCTTAGTGGTCCCATTGGGCTTGGGCCATTATTGGGCCTAATTAGTTGGATCGTTTTTGGAACTAGTGTTTAGGGTATGGTACTGGTTAATTTTTAAGGTATGGTTTAGTTGTTTGATTCAGTTCATGGAGTCGGTTCGCTGCAGCTGCAGCAGTTGTGGGATTTATCTGTCGATTGAGGTAGGTCCCATCACTGTTCTATGGGTCGAACGCACTAATGTGGGCCCATTTGGCTTATGTATTATAAGAAGACTATGGGGAGGCACTTGGCATTTTGTATCAAAGACCAGGAGGAGGCTCCCTCATATGATATTACGTGTGATCTCAGATGGGATGAACTCCCTCATCTGGTCGTCAAGCTGCCCGACTCGAGAGCCCGAGCCCGATCCCTCACCAACACTTGAACTGCCCACTATTCTACATTATAGAGTCACCATTCTAAAAATATACCACAACAATCATCAGGATACTCATCATATATCGAGGGATCACACACACTACAAGTTCCATGGTTTAATCTCAACTCTCCTTGTGTCAAGTACAAATCCTATGCTTTCAGTAGTACGGGCCCTTACTACCTTCCACATCTATCCGTACTTTCCTGAAGGATTTCCTTGACTTCACCTAGTCCCTTTCACTACTACAGTTTTCTGTGCTACTCACATCTTAGGCTTGTCCTACGATAATCTCCGACCCATTCCCTGCCATCAGTTTCATAAGAAGTCCCTGCTACCTCTCCCTAACTAACTCGAAAATACCATTACATATTACTAAGACCAGATAATTCTTCGAATGAGGGGTCTCTCCCTACAACGGCTGGACTCAGACAAGAGGTGCACAATAGGGCTAAACCGAACCTTTTGAAATTATTCAGTCCTCATAACATGTAACTTAGCTTATTCGTTTACTAGTTAATTAACAATAACTAGAACTCCTAAAAGAAAAAAGCAAGCATCATTCGAGCATTGAGTAACCAAAACCAAAAATATCCTAATCATGCCATCATATCACTAACTAATCAGTACTAACATGTAGTTTAATAAGCTCAAACAGTAGGCATACAAGGCATCTTTCCTAGATCCTTAGCCCTAATCTAGCATACAATTCACATATTCACAATTCATATCATAATATAAACATGTATGGGTAATTTCAGAGAACTTACTTGAACTCGGCTCATTGCATGCACCACATCCTTTTCTCTTTTTAAAATCCTTTTTATAAAAATGGTTTTCTTTTGAAACTGTTCATACCAAGTCCTCAGTTTGAGTTTAGACACACCCAAGAGTGTGCCTGAATCCCTCCAACCAAGGCTATGATACCAACTTGAAACATCCATAATCCAGAACCCAAAATTTTTTGTTTTTAATTCATAAATAAACCATAATTATGAAATCATCTTATCAAAACACAAGTCATAGTATCTCAAAACGTCATAACACATGTCAAAATATCAGAGTATATATCCTAGGCTATAACATAATGTTGTTTGTAATGCAGTCACCCCAAGCTCTTCCCTTTACTACCAAAAGTACGTAATGTTCGATAAGGTTTCTAAGTCCAAAACTATTTCTAGTATGTACTTGACCCGACCCGACATGGTCCATTTGGGTTGCATGGCATTATGCATTGGGATAGACTAAATGAGAGAAATAACACTTGAGGTTTATCAATATATTTTAAGTTCTAATATATTAATAGTATTATTTAATTAGTATTGATCAAGAATTAATTTGGAATTAATTAATTGATCAAAAGATGACTAATTAAATATATGGGTTGATTATGTAAATCATCCATTAGTTGTATAGTGGGCTAAAAGGCTCCATGGATTATCAAGTTGGGTTAAACCCGTAGGATGCTCCATGGGAGTTACAAACCCATGGGTCATGGAAATGAAGACTCATGACACATTAGGGTTTACATGGTGTAACCCTAGATGTGTCACACTATATAAGGAACATGTTATCTACCAAAATCATTTACACTAAGAACATAAGAGGGCTAGGCCGATTTTAAATGTGTGTGTATTCTCTCAAGAGACTTTCCAAAGGCATTTGGTGTTGTGTGAAGCATTTGAGGCATCACACTTGGGGTGCTAGGCTCTCAAGGTTTTCAAGGAATCAAATCAACTACAAAGGTATGCAATTCTAGCCATCCTTTTAGGATAAAAGTTCCCCATGTATGCTAGATAGGATTATGATCCTTGGAAATCATATTTTGCATGTATTTTAGATAAACATAGATCCAAGGTTATTAGGGTTGCATGTACACTTAGGAAGTGTTAGAATGCTCAAATCTCATCAGTGGTATCAGAGCCTAGGCTTGTTTGTGAATACTTGATGCAAAATTGTGTTGAAAATCGATTTTTTGCAGTCTGCACAGGTGACTCGACGAGTCCATGGGGAGGACTCGACGAGTCCATGGGGAGGACTCGACGAGTCCAAGTGAAAATGCAACCAACTCGGCAAGTCAGTTCATGCACTCTACGAGTTGGCCATGCAGAGTGCAGAAATTCGATTTGTGCTACTGGAAATGGACTAGAAACATTACCCTAAACTGTTTTGGTGTTATAAAACTTGTTTTAGATGGTGTAATGGTTGTTCTAATCCATTTACAATGGCTAATATCAATTTTTCATGATTATATGTGTTCATATGTTCTTAAAATTTTGATATGAATTTTCATGTTCTTATGACTTCTTGATAGATCATAGGAGTTACTTGTTTATATGATTAATTCATGATCTTTATGTGTTTTAATGGATTTCATAACTTGTCCTCAAGTTAAGGATAACCAAAAGTCTCTTTGTGTTAAAAGCCATTAAAAGAACACATAAGTTATAAAATGAAGAGTCTTCATTTTAATGACTCATAAGTTATGAATGTGAAAGGTTTTGTAAAGTTATAAAACTTTCCCTCAAGTTTTGGAACATGTAAAGTCACTTAATAAACTTTAGTTCCAACCCTTATAATTTTAAAAGTTAAAATTCAACCCTTATACTTTATATTATAAGTTAATAATATATATATATATATATATATATATATATATATATATAAGATTAAGTTGTTCTCTATAAAATGGCAGCTTAATGGGTGTCCACTCTCACCCACCACTTCCTTGATCGGTGGAGGGTCATTAGTCGAACGGGTAGGAAAAGGACTTATAAATTCTCATTAAAAGTATGATAAATATTATAAAGTAACTAAATGTTTTATTAAATTCCCAATCTTAGTTACTTTAGGAAAAATGTGAATAAGGTGCTAATCCATGAAATTACACTTTACACTTTGTTTAAGTCGTTGGTGAAGCATGTGTGGTTAACAGGCACACTAACTTGGACTTAACAAGGTAGGTAAAGTGTGACTTAAATTTTATCATAGTATCGGTGGAGCGTGTGTGGTTAACCAGCACATCGATTAAGTGATCAACTTTAAGGGTACCAAGTGATTTGTATGGTTACTTTACACCTCGTTTTGTGATCCTCGGTATCCCAGTCACAAAACTTGGAGGGCACACTTGAGATTGAAACATGCCTTTGAAAAGTTCATTGAATCTCAAAAGAATCTAGGAATTTCTAAGAACCAATTAAAAACCTAATATTTATATTTCGTTTTTCATGGTGGAAATTGGTGAATCGTTATTCACCTACCATTCAAATATGTTATACCTTGGATTAGGGCATACCTCTTCTAAGTTATAATATATTGTGATTGGGTCCTAGCCTTAATATTACATTTGGGTGTTTTATTAAGGACTATATCTATATCTAAACTAATCTATTCTTTCTTCTCACTCATATGTCTTCAAATGATGCTGCTTCTGGCTCTAATCGTAATGGCTCCTTTACCCTTATGAACTTGTATGGGAAAGTCACTTTTGATGGATCCAACTTCAATGAATGGATCAGAAACATCATGATGATTACCCGCTATGAGGACAAAGAATATGTCCTCGATAAGGAGCTTAAGGAGATTGATGAGACCACTGTTACTCCACAGAAGATCGTTGACTTTCGGACTGATGAAAGAGATGCCACCAAAGTGGCATGCATCATGATGGCCACCATGACAACAGAACTCCAAAAGTCCTATGAGGACTTCTACCCTTTTGAAATGCACCAAGATATGATGGAAAGATACCATCAGAGTACTCGTCAAGAGCGGTATGAAATAATCTGCTCCATGATAACAACCAGGATAAAGGACAGAGAATCTGTCACAAGCGATATGCATAAAATGCAAAGGTATGTGGATCATTTGCTGAAGCTTAATGTGAACTTCCCTGAGGATCTTGAAATAGATATCATTTTGCACTCCTTACCCTTGTGTTATGATTAATTCCGCATGACATACCACATGAATAAGGAAGAAGTCACACTTAGCAAACTTCAGGGACTCCTAAAGACCGCAGAAATAGGTCTTAAAGGTAAGTAGGTTGTTAACACTCCTACTCCTACTCCAAACTCCGCCCCTGTCTTGGCAATCAGGAAAGGTAGAGGGAAGAAGAGGAAGAGCTCTTCGAAGGGTACCAAGGTTAGGACCCTTGATGGCTCTTCTTTAAGTGGAACCAAGAAAAGTTTCGTCACTTCTTCTTCTAACCCAAAAGAGGCTGAATGCTTCTATTGCCATGAAAAGTCGCACTGGAAGCGGAACTACCCAAAGTACCAGCAAGATGTGAAGGATGGGAAAGTTAAACCCAACCATCCAGGTATTTACACTATCTTATCTAATAACTCACCCTATTATAACTCTTGGGTCCTTGATACCGGTTGCGGTATTCATATTTGTTCTGATTTGCAGGGACTAAGAAGAATTGAGAATGTGGAGCATGGAAGAATAAACTTAATCATGGGGAATAGGAAAGCTTTACCTGTCACTAAGATTGGAGTTTATACTTTATCGCTAAGTAGTGGGTTTAATTTAGATTTGAATAAATGTTGTTATTTGCCAGAAATGGAACGAAATATTATTTCCTTTCATGCATTGTATAAACAAGGTTTTACCTTTTCATTTGATATTGAAGTTGGTTCGATTAATGCTTTCTTTAATAATGTTCTTTATTTTAAAGCATTACCTTGTGATGGTGTGTATGAAACTGTATCTGTGGTTGATAACTTAGGAAATAATGTAGTGTGTATTGATTCTGTTAATGATAATAACTTGGATAAAGCATCATTATGGCATTGTCGTCTTGGACATATAATCAACAAACGCATAGGCCAACTGCAAAGGGATGGAGTCTTGGAGTCATTTGACCTGAAGTCAGATGATAGTTGCGAATCATGCTTACTTGGAAAAATGACAAAGTCACCTTTCACAGGTTCTTGTGAGAGGGGTGAAGGTTTGTTGGATCTTCTACACACAAATGTGTGAGGACCCTTCAAACATGCCACAAGGGATCCTAATCGTTATTATTTGACTTTTACTGATGATTACAGTAGATATCAATATGTCTACTTAATCAAGCATAAGTCAGAAAATTTTGAAAGGTTTAAAGAGTTTAAATAGGAAGTCGAGAATCAATTGGGTAGGAACATTAAGATGCTTCGATCTGATCGAGTTGGTGAGTATCTTAGTTCAGAGTTCCTCGACTATCTTAGGGAATGTGGGATTGTCTCACAATTGACACCTCCCATGACACCGCAGTTGAATGGTGTAGCTGAGAGGCGTAATTGGACCTTGTTGGATATGGTTCATTCCATGATTAGTCGAGCTTCGCTACCAATCTCATTTTAGGGGTATGCCTTAGAGACTGCTACCCATATCCTTAATTTGAACCCTACAAAGAAAGTTGCCAAAACTCCTCATGAGATGTGGACTAGAAAAGTACCCAAACTAGCCCACATCAAGATTTGGGGTTGCGAGGCTTTCGTGAGACGCGAGACTCATAATCAGCTCGAACCTCGAAGTGAGAGGTGTAGTTTCATCGTGTCACAACTAGCATTTTTAGCTAGGAAATTCTATTCTCATATAAACATCATCCATTGTAAAAGCATGTACTCTAAGTGAATATAATACTCTATCCTCGTTCAAAATACACCTCATATGTTCAACTAAGGGTTGGAAACCTTAGTAATCCCGGTCCAAGTTCCTTATGAACTAAAATTCTCCTATTGGGCCTAGAAGCCCTAAGTGGGCTCTAAATAGACCACATTCATAAAACCTTAGTATTTTGGGCCATGTGGGCCTAAAATAACCCATTTTACCTCTAATGAGCCTTGTTGGGCCATAAAAGATTTCATTTGCCCCAATGGGCCGAAAATTTATTTTTGGGCTTCATAAATTCGAGTATGGGCCCAAGATGATTCCTTTCCTCTCTCCTTAGCCCAAATCGGCCCATGTTTAATAAAAAAAAAAAAGAAAAGAGATAAGGATGGTGAAGGAAATAAAAACAAAATTTGGAAATTATGGGAAATTTGTGAGGATGCCACCTTCTTAATGCATGGTGGACATTCAATCAATGTCACCTCACTTCTCTCCTCTCTCTCTCTCTCTCTCTTTTCTTAATCTCGGCCTAAGGCCATTCTCCCTCACCAAAAATCATTCATGTTTCCTTTCACTCCCAAAAACCTCAAGAACTCTTCCATTTTCTCCTTAAACCCGTGAGTGGGTGTGTGTGCACAAGAAAGTTCATCAAACTCACATGCTAGGTAAGTTACTTCACCCTCAAGTTGTATAAATTCATCTATGATCAAATCCTCCTAGAAACATCACAAATCTCTTGATTATCCTACTAGAAACATCATAGTTTTGAGGATCCTCTCAAGAAGCAAGCTAGGCCAAAATCTCTCACTTTCTTCATCAAAAACCGAAACCTTCAAACAAGGTGAGCTTCATACTCCCTATTTTTCTGTTTTATAAGTTTTATGGGGGGGGGAATACAAGTGAAAGTGTAGATCTATATGTATTTTGTATGCCTTGTATGATTTTTATGCTTATATGTGTGTTTTTGTGTGATTATGATGTTGGATCTAGTCATAAGCCCCTAAAAATCGAGATATACTTTATGTTAAATGATACTAGCATCAATTATATTTCTACATACAAAGTATTTCAAGAAAAATAGCTAAGTGGTTTAATAACATCTTCTTTGGGCTAAAAACTCAATTTTTGGACACAAAATGTTAAAAATATAAAGTTAAAGGGCCCAAAATGACATATCACGAATTCTGATGGGTGAGATGAGTCAAAACAGTTTCAATAAAGTGTTTTCTGGAAATACATTCTTTTGGAGGATTAAAAATATAAATTTCAAGCTTAATGGGCTAAAAATGGCATTTTTGGCCCAATAGGCAAAATTTTCTGTTTTGAAGGGCCAAAACTGTGTTTTTCTGTAAAACAGTGGACTACTAGTGTTCCAAGTCCTTTTCTAAGGTTTAAAATGCTTTTCAAAATTTAAAAAGGACCAAAGTTGCAAAAAATTTCCAATTTGGGCCAAAATTGTAAAAACTGCGAAAAAGAGGGGTTACAACCGAGAAAACTGTATTTTCAGGGACTAAAACTGTTTTCAACTAAAAATGTGCTGAAAAGTATCAATTCCAATAAGTTTTGATGTTAAAATGCCAAGAAAAATAGTTTAAGGACTAAACCGGAAATTTATTTATGCAAAGGGTTGAAAAAGTAAATTTATAAAATAAAGAGGGGCTGAAAACAGAAAATTTTCAATGCTAATTCAATACACCCATCGTGATCAAATATTGACACCGCGACTACCGACGAAATACAATACACAACAATACCAAAAATCGTTGTTAAACGAATTGATTCGGCCTCGAATCAATAACAACCCGATACTACTAACACGACGATAACTCGATTCATACAAGTATCATTTGGGAATTCAATACACACGTGAGAGTGCACAGACGTCGACGCACCATCTTTGGGCCCCAAAGTGTAAAATCTTGTTTGTTGGGCCTAGCTAGCCCAATGACCTGATCTTTAGGCCCGAAGACTTCAACCTTACGAGTTGTTGGGTCTTACATGATCCAACACAGTGTAAAAGGACTTTCAATGGCTTTTATACTATTGGTCCCCAAGGGTCCTTTGGTACTGCTAGTAAAGTCGGTTATTCTAATGCAAGTCGGGTCAAGGGCCCTTCGCACTCTTTTTATCCCCAACCGACTAACGGAGTTATCGAGGTCTTCGTGCCCTCTTTCTCTTCGGATGTGGGACTACAAGAAGTCAGGGCGGTTGGATTACGTGAATAGTACGGACGACGCCTACGGGATCGTTAGTATAGTTGTAAACTGGTCGTTTGTGTAACGCGTGTTTATAGCAATTCATCATGCGCAATAATCCGACGTCGCCTGGAATCATCAATGACATCACACGCCGCGATAGTACAACGACTACATGGAATTCAAAGTGTTAGGAAAACATCGGGTTTTCCTAGGGTTTTTCAATGCATACGGTTTCAAAATGTATACAAGTTTAAAGAACAATTTTTACAACTACAGAAACAAACAAGCATACTTATGGATCTTCACAAACTTTTTCATGAACTCTTTTCAGAAAATATCGGATTTTCTGGTGGTTTTCAAACAATACAAAACATTGGATTTCAAACACTACTTATGAACTCACCAACATTTCATATGTTGACGTTTTTCAAAATACTTGTATTCTCAGGTAACAGATAAAGTGATGGAAGGATTGTACTCTACGATGTTTTGCTGTGTGTTAATTAGTATCGAACAATCTACTTTTGAGAATGTAATGTTTTGAGACAATGTAATGGATGTAAACACTATCAGTTGTAATATTCAAATGTTGGTGATGAATGATGTTATGATTCATGTATATTCATTGTGATGGTATTCAATTGAGTCACAACAGCCCCTGGACGTTCCGCCGTCTGGTTCGGGGGTGTGACACATCGGCTACCCACATAAATCCTTTGGT
Source organism: Lactuca serriola (assembly GCF_051521515.1). NCBI lineage: Eukaryota > Viridiplantae > Streptophyta > Magnoliopsida > Asterales > Asteraceae > Lactuca > Lactuca serriola. The sequence continues at coordinate 148,084,127 of NC_136416.1, forward strand.
TACCTTTTCTACAGACCTAGTGAAAATGTGGTCTTTGTAGATAGGAGGGCTTTCTTTCAGGAGAGAGAGTTCATAAGCCAAGGAAACAGTGGGAGGCAAGTTGACCTTGAAGAAATTCAAGAGTCAAGTGGTGAAGGAACTTCAAACCCTAGCACTCAACTTGAGGAGGAAACTCCTGTTGAGCCAATTGACAAGTCTGTACCTTTGAGACGTTCCACGAGAGTTAGCAATGCACCTGAGCATTACTATGGATTCCATATTACTGCAGAAGGTGATACACTTATCAGTGATGAGACACTGATAGGTCTGGATGAACCTAACAGTTACGCGGAAGCCATGGCAAGCCCTCAGTCAGCCAAGTGGAAAGAGGCAATAGACAGCGAGATACAGTCCATGTATGACAATCAAGTTTGGAACTTGGTTGACAATGTACCAGGTTGTAAGACAGTTGGGTGCAAGTGGATCTTCAAGAAGAAGACCGACATGGATGGTAATGTACACACTTATAAGGCACGAATGGTTGGAAAGGGCTTCTCTCAAACTCCGAGAGTTGATTATGATGAGACTTTTTCTCCAGTAGCCAAGATTAAGTCTATTAGGGTTATGTTATCCATAGCTGCATTTCATGACTATGAAATATGGCAAATGGATGTCAAAACCGCTTTCCTTAATGGAAAGTTGACTGAAGATGTTTACATGAGTCAGCCAGAAGGTTTTGTCAGTAACGAGTACCCTAATAGAGTGTGTAAGCTTGAGAAATCCATTTATGGATTAAAGCAAGCACTCGCAGATGGAATCTTTGCTTTGATGAGAAAGTCAAAGAGTTTGGATTTTCTAGGAGTGAAGATGAATCTTATGTATATGTCAAGGCTAGTGGGAGTATAGTTAGCTTTTTGGTACTATATGTGGATGACATACTACTCATAGGAAATGACATCCCTACTTTGCAGTAAGTTAAGTCCTGGCCTGGGAAGTGTTTCTCTATGAAGGACCTAGGAGAAGCTGCCTATATTCTAGGGATAAGGATCTTGAGAGACTGGAGTAAAATACTAATTGGACTTAGTCATAGTACCTACTTGGATAAGGTGCTGAAGAGGTTCAGCATGCAAGACTCCAAGAAAAGAGAGTTACCCATCCAGAGTAACACTAGATTGAGTAAGACATAAAGCCCGAGTATTGGGGCTGAGATAGCAGAAATGAGTCGAATACCTTATGCTTCGGCTGTAGGATCGATAATGTATGCTATGACGTGTACTTGACCTGATGTAGCCGTTGCTTTGAGCATGGTTAGCATATATCAGGGGAACCCTGGCAAGGCACACTGGACTGCGGTAAAGAATATCCTCAAGTACCTACGGAGGACTAAGGACTGGGTCCTTACCCTTGCTGGGAGTGATGACTTGAGAGTTGTAGGGTATAGTGATGCTAGCTTTCAGACTGATAAGGATAATTTCCGCTCTCAGTCAGGCTGGGTCTTTACTCTAAACGGAGGAGCAATTTCTTGGAAGAGTTCCAAGCAAGAAACAGTGGCTGATTCAACTTGCGAATCAAAGTATATAGCAGCAAGCGAGGCAGCAAAGGAGGCAATATGGCTGAAGAACTTCATCGGAGACCTTGGAGTTGTACCAGCTATAAAGGATCCAATGGAAATTTTCTGTGATAGTGAAAGTGCAGTTACCTTAGCCAAGGAACCAAGGGATCACGGGAAATCCAAACACATCGACAAAAAATACCATTTAATCAGACATCGAATAGAAGGACTCCTCGTGGCAAAGAAGGTATCATCGGATGAGATTCCAGCAGATCCCCTTACGAAGGGACTGACTCGGATTAAGCATCTCCAGCATGCTCAGAGCATAGTGCTAAAGGTTGATATTAGTTTTAGTATTTAGATAATTTGAAATTTGTAAAGTGTAATTGACATTTGATGATAAATAAAAGTTGTGTTTATTTATGAGTGAAGTGTTGCAATCTCTTGTCAATCGTTTACTATATTTCCTTTGCATGTTTTGACTTCTAGAATAATTATGTTTGCTATATCATATTATTCGAATATCCATAGTCGATCATATGTTGGAAGTAGGTATGAATCAAGATTGTCGTGAGTTGGTTGCTGAGGTCTAAGCTGTTGGACATGGCTATAACACTCACTAGTGTTCATAAGTTCTGAGCATTGGAATCAACCCACGCTCACTGGAATCACTTCATGGAATTTATCTCGAGTGATCTTGAGATGGTAACATCATATAAGTCTTCAAACCTAGAGATATGATTTGTTGCCTATGAGTTGGTTATGCATTGATTGTACAAAAGCGCATTGGTAACTCGATGTTATAAAACGTGCTTTTGTGTATAATTCAACATATGAATCGAAGTTTATATGTTCCTTCTTGGATTAGAAGCTGATATCAAGGTCCCTCGATGATTTTGTTTTGACCTATGTACTTGGCCCGGTCAGAACCGAATTGATGTGTTCATTTTAGTTCTATGTCAAACAAATCGGAAATCGGGAAACAAACTGTTGGACAATAAGTAAGACATTGTTCCATGTATTTGTCAGGCTGATATCTAGAACAAAGGATTATATGATCACTTACCTTAAATGGCGTATCATCATCTTCTCACTTCCAAGAGACCATGAAAGAGATACGATTGCTTATCGGCTCCTGAAGTCATACTTGCAGTTATAGTTATTAGACTTATCCAAGTGGGAGACTGTTGGATAAGGTGTCTAAGTCCATAACTATTTCTAGTATGTACGTGACCCGACCCGGCATGGTCCATTTGGGTTGCATGGCATCATGCATTTGGATAGACTAAATGAGAGAAATAACACTTGAGGTTTATCAATATATTTTAAGTTCTAATATATTAATAGTATTATTTAATTAGTATTGATCAAGAATTAATTTGGAATTAATTAATTGATCAAAAGATGACTAATTAAATATATGGGTTGATTATGTAAATCATCCATTAGTTGTATAGTGGGCTAAAAGGCTCCATGGATTATCAAGTTGGGTTAAACCCATAGGATGCTCCATGGGAGTTACAAACCCATGGGTCATGGAAATGAATAGTCATGACACATTAGGGTTTACATGGTCTAACCCTTGATGTGTCACACTATATAAGGAACATGTTATCTACCAAAATCGGTTACACTAAGAAGATAAGAGGGCTAGGCCGATTTTACAAGTGTCTTCATTCTCTCAAGAGTCATTCCAAAGGCATTTGGTGTTGTGTGAAGCATTTGAGGCATCACACTTGGGATGCTAGGCTCTCAAGGTTTTCAAGGAATCAAATCAACTACAAAGGTATGTAATCCTAGCCATCCTTTTAGGATAAAAGTTCCCCATGTATGCTAGATAGGATTATGAACCTTGGAAATCATATTTTGCATGTATTTTAAATAAACATAGATCCAAGGTTATTAGGGTTGCATGTAAACTTAGGAAGTGTTAAAATGCTCAAAACCCATCACCTAAAACTAAAACTGCAAACTGTAAGCACGAAGCTTAGTGAGCTCCCCATACTACCACATACCATACACAAAATCATATACTGTGGGCCCCGCCGTTCATCCAGCCCCGCCCGACATCAAATTATATCCAGCATCGTGTTGCACCTAACATCGGTGTGATCTCAGATGGGATGAACTCCCTCATCTGGTCGTCAAGCTGCCCGACTCCAGAGCCCGAGCCTGATCCCTCACCAACACTTGAACTGCCCACTAAACTACATTATAGAGTCACCATTCTAAAAATATACCACAACAATCATTAGGATACTCATCATATATCGAGGGATCACACACACTACAAGTTCCATTGTTTAATCTCAACTCTCCTTGTGTCGAGTACAAATCCTATGCTTTCAGTAGTACGGGCCCATACTACCTTCCACATCTATCCGTACTTTCCTGAAGGATTTCCTTGACTTCACCTAGTCCCTTTCACTACTACAGTTTGTTGCGCTACTCTCATCTTAGGCTTGTCCTACGGTAATCTCTGACCCATTCCCTGCCATCAGTTTCATAAGAAGTCCCTACTACCTCTCCCTAACTAACTCAAAAATACCATTACATATTACTAAGACCAGATAATTCTTCGAATGAGGGGTCTCTCCCTACAACGGCTGGACTCAGACAAGAGGTGCACAATAGGGCTAAACCGAACCTTTTGAAATTATTCAGTTCTCATAACATGTAACTTAGCTTATTCGTTTACTAGTTAATTAAAGATAACTAGAACTCCTAAAAGAAAAAAGCAAGCATCATTTGAGCATTGAGTAACCAAAACAAAACATATCCTAATCATGCCATCATATCACTGACTAATCAATACTAGCATGCAGTTCAATAAGCTCATACAGTAGGCATACAAGGAATCTTTCCTAGATCCTTAGCCCTAATCTAGCATACAATTCACATATTCACAATTCATATCATAATATAAACATGTATGGGTAATTTCGGAGAACTTACTTCAGCTCGGCTGATTGCATGCACCACACCCTTTTCTCTTTTTAAAATCCTTTTTTATAAAAATGGTTTTCTTTTGAAACTGTTCATACCAAGTCCTCAGTTTGAGTTTAGACACACCCAAGAGTGTGCCTGAATCCCTCCAACCAAGGCTCTGACACTAACTTGAAACATCCATAATCCAGAACCCAAATTTTTTTGTTTTTAAGTCATAAATAAACTATAATTATCAAATCATCTTATTAAAACACAAGTCATAGTATCTCAAAACATCATAACACATGTCAAAATATCAGAGTAAATATCCCAGGCTATAACGTAATGTTGTTTGCAATGCAGTCACCCCGAGCTCTTCCCTTTACTACCAAAAGTACCTAATGTTGGATAAGGTGTCTAAGTCCATAACTATTTCTGGTATGTACTTGACCCGACCCGACATGGTTCATTTGGGTTGCATGGCATCATGCATTTGGATAGACTAAATGAGAGAAATAACACTTGAGGTTTATTAATATATTATAAGTTCTAATATATTAATAGTATTATTTAATTAGTATTGACCAAGAATTAATTTGGAATTAATTAATTGATCAAAAGATGACTAATTAAATATATGGGTTGATTATGTAAATCATTCATTACTTGTATAGTGGGCTAAAAGGCTCCATGGATTATCAAGTTGGGTTAAACCCATAGGATGCTCCATGGATGCTCTATGGGTGGTACAAACCCATGGGTCATGGAAATGAATAGTCATGACACCTTAGGGTTTACATGGTCTAACCCTAGATGTGTCACACTATATAAAGAACATGTTATCTACCAAAATCGGTTACACTAAGAACATAAGAGGGCTAGGCCGATTTTACAAGTGTGTGCATTCTCTCAAGAGTAATTTGAAAGTCATTTGGTGTTGTGTGAAGCATTTGAGGCATCACAATTGGGGTGCTAGGCTCTCAAGGTTTTCAAGGAATCAAATCAACTACAAAGGTATGTAATTCTAGCCATCCTTTTAGGATAAAAATTCCCCATGTATGCTAGATAGCATTATGAACCTTGGAAATCATATTTTTCATGTATTTTAGACAAACATAGATCCAAGGTTATTAGGGTTGCATGTACACTTAGGAAGTGTTAGAATGCTCAAAACCCATCACGTAAAACCAAAACTGTAAACCGTAAGCACGAAGCTTAGTGATTTCCCCATACTACCACATACCATACACAAAATCATATACTGTGGGCCCCGCCGTTCATCCAGCCCCGCCCGACATCAGATTATATCCAGCATCGGGTTGCGCCCAACTTCGGGCCCCTCCCGGCATCGGACAGTGTCCGACATCAGGCCCCGACCGGCATCGAGCATACGTTGGTATACAAATGAAAATATCAATAAATACACATAATATAATCACATAATAGATGCATACAACATTCGTCAGGCCACACCCGACATCAGACCGTAATCCTAAAAGCATATAAACATTCATCGGGCACAGCTCGACATCAGGCTGAAATCCGGAAACATACACATACAAGTACATGCATGAATCACGAAGATATCAAGCATACAAACATTCCTCGGGCATTTCCCGGCATCGGACATTGTCCGGAAAGCATATAATCATTCATCGGGCACCTCCCGACATTGGACCGAAATCCGGAAACTTACAATCATACATATAATACATATATATAGGCCGTCATTGGTTCCTTAGACCTGTTCACATAAGGGGAAACTCACCTCGAAAGTGGGATGGAAAACTGAACGTCTCTGCTCTGCGACTGGCTCTACTCAAACCCCTAATCAGAATAACCATTCCATACTAAGTACCCTTTATAGAGTCAACCTTGTTCAAGGTCAAAGTCAAAGTCAAAGTTAAAGACAAAGTCAATGCTCCAAGTTGACTCAACTCGTTGAGTTACTCTTCAACTCGGCGAGTTTCTATACATCACAAAATCGTGATTTCTCGATCTAACTCGTCGATTTTTCCCTCAACTTGCCGAGTTCTTCCTTTTTAACAAAATCAGGACATTACAAATCAACTCGTTGAGTTCCTCTATGAACTCATCAAGTTCTTCAGTCTGTTAACCCTTATTAATGTATTAAGTCGTTATTCTTCAAATCCAAGCCCCATATTCCAGATTTGGGCCTGAAATACATCTAGTAGGGTAAAGTTTCCAACTTTATCCATTGGAACTTGCTCTAGAAGGAGTAAGCTCTAACCCTAGATCTAAAAGGCCAAGGTCTTAATCTAAAACCCACCAAAACTATAAGATAAACCATGAGATCATAGATCTGGACTCTAGGAACTAAATGACCACGTAAAGTCCTAAACTTTATCCACATGCATGGCCATTAGAATCTCCAAATGACTAAATAAGGGTCTAAAGGTTGCATGGGAGTTCCATGGCCATAAAGTTGACATCTTTATGCCATGAGCGTCCCTTGAGATTCTAGATCTGAAGTGTTCTCCACCTGGGACGTCCAAATCCCAAGAATCAAATTATTTGAACCAAAAACAAGCAAGGAACTCCAAAATGGAGATCTAAATGACCATAAGGCAAGGTTGGGGATTTCTTACTAGAAAGTAACGAAAATGAAGAAAAGTTTCTAGATTCAACAACTCATCCTTGTTCATCCAAGCTTCTCTTTCTTCCACAAGCTTCAAACACACAAAACTCCCTCAAAAATGGCTCATAACTCTCACTATTGCAAAACCCCAAGATTAGGGTTTCATCTCTGCCAGCCTACTCGTCGAGTTGGGGCTACCAACTCGTCGACTGGGTTTCTCAAACCCGTAACAATCTTTACTCGACGAGTTTGGGGCTACCAACTCGTTGAGTTGCCCTGTGAATTTGAATAAATTATGACTTTAAATACATAGCAGGATCACGGCGTTACATAGAGTTCAAAAAATTTCCGGCTTGCATTAAAGGTCCAAAATTAGGAATTTTGCTTGATATTAGTCCTAAAAAACATGAAATGTTTACTTTACCCTTTTAATTTCTTTTTTGTATTATTTTATGATTTTATTAACAATTAAATTATTAAAAAATAAATAATTGCCCCACTCACCGTTTACTCCAAACGTACGCACCATTTCTTTATCTCTCTCTCTCTCTCTCTCTCTCTCTCTCTCTCTCTCTCTGTATCTCTCTCATTTGGTCGTCTTCTTCATCCCTTCTATCATTTCTACCTCATCTATGAATGATTCCCTCCTCGTTTAGACCAGAAAACCCACTCATACAACTCTAAATCCTATTAAAAATTAAGCAAGCAAGATTCAGAAACGAGGATGTTCTTTATCCCCATCTTCATCTTCGAAAGTACATAGTTACCAATTTACGAGAGCGATTATGGTGGGGAAGTGATGGGTGGGAGGTGAGTCCAGATCCAGCAAGTCGGCGCCATCGTGAAGGATGACACCTTTGTGGAAGATGAATGAGATGTCGTCCTCCCAGAATTTAAAGACAATAGGGTTAAAGAGAAATCAACTTAGCCTGTCCATACACCTGTTTCACTTCCATCCCATTTGTCTGATCAATCTCATAGTCCCATTTCTGAGGTTTGTTTAATCTTTAATTTGGAACAAGAGCTGAAATTCGCTTCCTTTATATTAAATAATTTCTTCTAAAATTTCAAATTTCTTCATCTGGGTCAATTTTCAAGTTAATTTCTTGTTTGTTATTACCTGGATTTGAAAATTGTATTAAACTATTATTTATAGAAAAATGTTATGGCGATTGAGACATGTTTGAGGTTGAATAGTGGTGTTGCTTACCATTCAGATTATTCACATAGAGTTTGTTAGATAGCACGATTGAGGAAAAAGCTGTTATCATGTTCTAGATTGGGATTCCGGGGAGAAATATATATATATATATATATATATATATATATATATATATATATATATATATATATATATATATATAGAGAGAGAGAGAGAGAGAGAGATTTTATGGGGTGGACCCAAGTTTCTATTTTTTTATTTTTTTAATTATAAAACATTTTTATTTGACATTAGAAAATAAAAAAAGAAATTAAAATGGTTAAACAGTCTTTTAATGTTTATTATGAATAAAAATGGATAAAAACTATAGAAAAGTTTTGATTTTGGATCTTCCATACAATTCGAAAACTTTTTGGATCCGAAGTAAAGTTTTTTACAAACCAGAAGGACCATATTTAAAGTTTTTGTCTAATTATTCATTACTTCATAATTAGGTAACAATTATAGATAAAATATAAAATTAATTCGTAATCATTGTAATTAATTTTAAAAAAATGTAATTATTAGAGGTAAATAATAAATTTAGATTATAGAGGGGTACAAAAAGATTTATATTATAGATGGGTAAAAAAGATGAACCCTTATAATATATATTATATTTAAATAAGTTCAATGAAAGTTCTTTTTCTTTCAAAATGTTAATCCTCCATCCTACATTTGGTTTTTGTCTTCTTCGAAAATGATATGTAAATGAAAAGTCGTAGTTTTGTTTTTGATGCATAAATCATTGGCAAGTTGGCGACATAAGAATACAAATTAAGTCGAGGTTTAGTTTAGTTTAAGATTCGATCCAAATTCATAGCCATGAGTTTGAAAACTTTATAAAGTCAATGCGTTAAACGACGAATCTGTCTCAGGTCAAAAGCATGTGGGACTATCGTTATCAACTTTTCGTGTTATGTATTATAATAACTAGTTAATAACATGCACGTAAGAATGGAAAACTTACAGTTTGTTACAGATTTATCTTTTACAACTTCCGTCGTATTAAAAACTTATTACTATCAAACCATTTTGGATTCGGATAATAACATCGTCATTAATCAATTAATTGAACTGCAAACCCGACGAATTTCTCCTTGAGTCCCAGTTTTCACCTCAATATTACCCATCCTCACCATTGATCTTGCAAACTCAACGTTAAAAGTCAATCCAAGGAGTCCCCTAACTCCAAGAAACCGTTGCACTAACCTTTGTGTTGTTGGGTTGCTCCATAGCACTTGATCAGATTCAAGTACACCTCTCCGGTTCCTCAGGTTTGCATAGTATGAATTGTCAAACCTGTTTTGGCTTCCTGTATCTAAAGCCACACGCCTTGAACCATCTCCTCCGTTGGGGCACAGGTTTCGGAGTGTGGGAAGGAAGGCTTGGTTTATAGATGGGTCGGGTCCATTGGTGTTGTTGAAGTTGTATAGCCTGTAGCTGAACAATGCACAGGCTGCTGTCCCAATGGTGTGTGCTCCTGGAAATCAGTAAAACCCATAGACGCATCAGTTTAATACATTGATAGTAAGTGTTGCAACGGTTGAAGTGTTATATATGCTTAAGTACTTACCAGAAAGGGTAACAAGATCTTGGGTGTTAAGACCTTTCTCAGCAAACTTCCTGATTTGGACATCAACGGCGTCATTGAAAGCAGGAAGATTTGCAGTGTCAGCTGCACGTGACACCAATCCATCTCTACGACCTAATGGCACTGCCCAACGCGCAATTCCCCCAGCCTGCACAGCGATTGGAAAAATAGAACAAGTTCAAGTTTTAGGACAACAAAGTAATATTTCTACTGGCGCCATGCATGGAAATGCTTAAACTGAAATGACTATTGAGAAAGTAATTAATTACCAGAAGCACAGAATCACGGGCAGCGATAGCAAGAATATCAGCACAGGAGACGACCCCAGGACATGCGATTTCAAGCTGGGTCTTTGCAGCATCAATGATCTCGAAGCCTCTCAATAGAGAATTGGGAGGAGCGGTTCTCTCACTAGAAGGACCATTGAGTAGGATAGAGGCGTCACAGCCATTAACAAAACAATCGTGAAAAAACATTCTAACCAAACCGGGTGGGACTCCTGCGTTGGCCCGATCAGCTGCTGCAACTGCTGACTGCACAATGGCTTCAACTCTTGGGCATGAGGTCTGGTAGAAGCCAATTCGGGTGCCTTGGCCTTGTGCCAAGGTGGTCAAGGTGGCTAACAAGACAAGAAAGAAGAGGGGTATTTTGTTATTACAAAAAACCTCCATTGCTAGTTCACTACGAAGATTTGTTTAATAAGTTATGTATTGGATTTGGTATTTGATATTTGAGGGAGAAGGTATTTTATAGTGAGTGGAGGTGGGGGAGTGAAGAGAAAGTCAACGACGCGGTAGGTGATAAGAGTAGACAAAGTCGACCATTGGAGATACATAGAGAAGAACCAACCTTTTCATGGATATAGCTCCTGTATCTATCTGTGCAATTTTGTCGTTAATTAAAATCGTATATAATAATGATTGGGGAAGGTGATACGTTAATATGCAACGGGGAGCTACATCTACATTCATTAGGGTTTTACTATGGTAAGTACTAAAAATAGGCGTATTCGGCAAAATTAGCCGGTAACGGGTACCTTGTAGCTTGTAGTGTTTTGTTAAACGCTACATAAAGTAGCATTTGGATTTGGAGCGTTTTATTTAAGCTAAACGCTAAAATCTTGTAGTGTCGAATGAGGCTTTCTGTTTAAAACCGAGCGTTTTGTCAAACGTTAGAAGCTAGAAGCTTTCAAATGTTCATAAACGCTCCGTGTCGAACACGCCCTATATAACTAGTTAGTTTAAAATTTAATATTTTAAATGATTATTGTTGATCACAATAAACACACATAGTCTTTAATTTCATCGGTTATTATAAATTATAACCTAAATAACCTTGTTTACATTTTCACAACAAGACTCTACCACTGCTCTGACGACAACTGTTGTCGGTACAAGTCGGGTTATACCGACGACATGTCGTCGGAACAGGGTTGACCAAATGTCAAATTGACCAGCTTTTTAATCGACAACATATCGTCTGTGTAGGTAGGACGTGAAAATAAAAGTAAATCCCGCTTTTTTGAAATCTATTCCGACGACATGTCGTCGATATAGATTTTATAAAAGTAATTTCGATTTTTTGATTTTAATGTCGGAGATAAATGAGAAAAATGTCGTTTTGTTGACCTCTATACCGACGACATGTCGTCGATACAGAGATGGGTCGTCCGTTGACCAATAGGTGTCGAGGACGTGGTGGGCATAAGACACGGTTATCCATGTGAACTTTGTCTCGACGACATGTCGTTGGCACATGGTTTCACCTACACGAATTATCGGTCTTCGAGTTCATTTGCAGCGCCGCATCCTACCTTTTTCTCTCGATTTCTCAACAACGATTGACGTCGTCCAACCATCCCTCCGTCCGATTTCACCGATATTTTCATTCCTCCTATTTACGTTTGTTAATTTCACAGATTTTGAATGCAATTTTGAGGTTTTATGTTTCAATTTATAGAAAATACGGCCACCACAGTCTCTGGAGACCCCTCTACAAAGCGATTTCACTTTCATTCACTGGTATTTTGTTTGCCTACGTTATACATTTGCAGATTTCACAGATTTATTTAGCCACATAGTTGAATTTGTTGTGTTTCAATTTGTGGATATCTAGCCACCAGTCTCCGACGACCCTACCACTCATCTCCGGCCACCATTAAAGGCCAACACGTAAACACAGAATGTCCCTCTATCTCATATTTTTCTGAATTTAGTTACCATTTTGAGTGTTTGATTTTTTTTGTTTTGTTTTCTGATTTTGTGCTATTTTCCGGTGAGTAAACCACCATAGACGTCGGGCTTCAGATTTTCAGTGTTTTTCCGGTGGCATATCCCGACAACATGTCGTCGGATTTGGTATATAATAAAACCTTTTCTTTTTTCCTTGAAAATCATATCTGACGACCCTTTCCAGACGACATGTAGTCTACATTGATGTGTCTATACCGACGACACCTATACGGACGACATTTTCCACTTTTACCGACGGAGTTATGCCGACAACTTTTTACAGACGAAAAGTCGTCAGTATAGGTTGTCCCGACGACTTGTCGTTCGTATAATGATCGAAAATGTCGTCGATATACATGTGAATCCTTGTAGTGTTTTATCTCAAATTTATATATACAGACAAAATTGTAAGAATAGTCTCTGTGTCATTCATTGACATTTATTTATATTATAAATACCAACTTTTAGTTTAAAAAAAAAAAAAAAAAAAACAGGTTTGGACTAGTCCAAAAGTTTGATTTTAATTCGAGTTTGGTTCAAAGTGTTTTAAAATTTTTTGTAATGATGGATTTGCCTATTATTATTATTTTTTACAACAATTAAAAATAAAAAAATAATCTCTCCCTCTCACACACATTTGTTCATGAACTCACGTTTCTAGGATGCACAATGATGCAGATTCTTATCATAAACATGATGAAGATTATCAAATTTTCATGGGTTTTTTGGGTATTCTTGTCCAAACATGAAGGACAAAAAAATCTGATGATTAAACAATTTTAAACTGCCTTGTATGTTCTTAACATGATGATGATGCAGATCCTAAGCATAAACATGATAAAAATGATCAAAATTGGTTGAGTTTTGTGGGTGTTATCGTCTAAACGTGAAGATTGACAACAAAAGAATCTAAAGAATAAATACTTTTAAAATCCCCTTATATATTCTTAACAATTCTAGACTCTAAATCGATTTCATTAACTTAATAACGAACTTCACGAACTCAAAAATGATTTTTAAGCAACTAACCTACATGAAATCGACTTTTAACCATATTTAATATATGTTTAAATCTAAAAACCTGCAAACACACACCCACACAGATAATCGATGTAGATGTGAAATTTTTTTACAATCCAAACTTTCTAAGAGCATCTTTATTGAAACCATTGAAGATGCTCTTAGAAAGTTTGGATTTACGATACGCATTTTTTGTGTATCATTGTTTGCGTATCGTAAATCGTAAATCCAAACTTTTAAGCGTGTCATTGTTTGCGTATTGAAACAATGATTTTAAGCGTCTCATTATTTGCGTATCGTAAATCGAAAATCAGTCACTACTAGAAAAACAACATTTTACGATGCGCAAACAATAACACACATGAATTTACGATACGCATTTTTTGTGCGTCCTAAAAATAATGTCAGTTTTCTAAATTTTGAAGTATAGAAGACACACATTTTTTCGTGCCCTAAAATTAGTGGCCAATAAAAAAAAACACGTAGGACACCTATAATAAAAAGCGCGTCATGTAAAGGCGTCGTTTTATATTTTTTTTAAGAAGGCGCGTTTTCTATTTTTATAATAACCGATGGGGGGAAATGATCTCAAAAAATTGAACACCCCGCCTGATGTGTCTCCTTCTTCTCCTCCTAAAAACAATCACAGGAACTATTCATTCTAGGGCTTTTTTTGAAGAACACAGAAAACACTATCATTCAAAACGCTTTTCCATTCCACACGAGTGCTCTTCAATCAACGACCTGATCAGCCTCACCGACAACCTCTGTCTCACCTCACCTCGTCGGCGAGCTCAGGCTCACCTCTACACACATGCGACTACGACACCTCAAATCACCCTAAACCCTACCCTTTCTCTCTATTCAGGAGCCAGTAATGGCGGAAAAGAAGATCAACAATGAAGACCAACTGGTTCGATTTCTCCCTAAAAATGGTACAACTTCTCCTAAATCCGATTTCACTCTTCACTCTCTGAGTTTGTTTTCTCGCTAATAGATACATCCACCTTCTCATCTCTCCCCCTCCACCAAGTTTTCTCTCATATTTGTCCTCCATAGACGAGGATTGTCAGATTTGTGAAGGAAGTAACCGAAGGAAACCCTAAAACTGGTACAAATTCTCCTAAATCCGACTTCACTCTTCACTCTCTGAGGTTTTCTCTCATCTCTCTCTTCCATAGATGAAGATTGTCAGAGATGTGAAGGGAGAAGATTCTAAACTCTATTGGCTTGGAAGGGTATGCATTTCTATAACATCATTATTCATTACTGACCCTTTTATTTTTCCTTTTTTAATATATAATTTTTATTCGTACTAGGTTGAAGAAGCAAAGCTTCTGCGGGCCCAAGGTCAATATGAGATGGCAATTAATCTTGCAAAGTACATCTCTGGAAATCGCAAAATGAATGAGGCAACAGCAGATGTATATCTTCTAGTTGGAAAATGGCTGGTTGAAACACGTTCTAGCAAGTTAGTTGTAAAATATAACTGTTAACCATATTCTCAATTTGTCTTCTTAAATATTGCAAGACAATGAAGCTAACTTTACCATTCTGCCCTTTAGCTCTAGGACTATCTTGGAGAAGTATCTGAAAAACGTGGTCAACCTTGCCGACAAACACCTGTCAACATACAAGAAGTCAGTTGCAAGACAAGGCCAAACACATTTCCAACTTGGTCATTATGCGGATGCTGTTTTCCGTAGCTATGAGGAAAGACTCACCTATAATGAGTGGCAAGCAGCAATACGCTTGACAAAACATAAGGTTGTTTATTTATACATATTTCAATTCTTCTAATTTTTTAAAAAAATGAAGTTTTGTTTGGAAATGTCATAAACAGAAGTCGATTTTGTAGAAAAAAGAGTTGGATGTGCTTTATAGGCGATTCAAGAATTCCATGCTCAACATAATTTTAGAAGATTTATCATTTTCTTTTCATGTGTATAGGGTGATAAAACAGATTATTCAGTAAAAATACAAGATTTGCAAAAACAACTTACAATGCACAAAGAGGAGGCTGAAAAGTTATAGGTAGAAAACCAATTAGTCTTCAAAAAGTACAACATATCATGTCATCTTAACTGTATTACCTTAATGTTTCAGCAAGATAGAGATAATTTCCTCGGCATGGCATTGGAAGGATATAAGCGATGTCTAGTCTTTGCCAACAAATATGACATTCGAGTGGTATGATGTTATCCAAATGTAGGTTTTGACTTCTTTTGTGGTCAAATATGATGTAATAAAGTTGTAAATCCAATTTCAATCACTTATTCCAAACAAATGAGTCAAAGATTGACTTGGTAAAATATGTTGTAATTGTCTCTTAGGTGTTTCGACTTGTATCTCTGTGGTTTGGTTTATCTACAAGACAAATTTTTGTAGATGGGATGCTCAGTACAATCAAAGAGGTACAGAAATGACTAGTAAAGTTAGTTGTTATTATCAACAAGGGAAAAGATCTAAGATTTATAACTAAAACTTCTCACTTGTATTTTCGTGTGCAGTCTTGCAAGTTTATACCCTTAGTATACCAAATTGTTTCAAGGCTGGGTAGCTCAAAAGATAGCCAGGGACCTAATACTTTTCAAGTTAGAACATTGGAGTTCACAGGTGGGCCAGGAGTAGATGAATTTCCTCCTATTTGGGTTTACAGAACTGGCATTAAAACCAATATCACAGGTGTTTACAAGGGACAACACCAAGTTTGTAAATAGAGCAATTGTTGGGGAGAGGAATGTATTTCAGGTCAGTGAATCTAGTCTTGTCTTGTTGTTGCATTATTATTATTGTAAGTGTTGTTATATTATCATTATTATTAATGTCACAATGAATTCCTTTTGTTTTTTTTGTAGATCCCTCTCAGTTCTTGGATAGAACTCCAGGTTTTTGTGGAGGAATAACATGAATCAATTAAAAAATGTGGCCACACGACTTCTATTATCAAGTTTTACTTTCAAGAAGGCTTCTAATGGGTTGCCTTTGCTGGTGTAATAGGAAATCCCATGGATTTTGCAAGGAGTGTGGGAGTTGGTATCAAAGATTTCCTCTCAGTTCCAGCCAGAAGCATTATGAAGGTAATATCATCACATCACATATGTATGTATATATATATATATATATATATATATACCAGTCTCAGACATGCTTACCGGCTTGGACCAGAAACCCAATAAAGCAAAGAAATTTACAGCAATTTGTTGCCTTGACCTCAATATGTATTTCATATGCAAAATGAATTAGTTAATTTTCAAATACATTAAAAAAGAAATATTACATATACATTTCTTATTATTGTTTGAAGTCATGGATTTATGTCACCTGTAAGAGTTATGGCACCAGGTTAGACATTTAGTCCAATAAGTGATTAATAATTTTAAAAAACAAACTCCCCTTAAATGTATCAATTCATATTAAGGCTAATTTAATTTATTATTTATAAAACAAACATCAATTTATTTGCTTTGCTCTTATTGCCCCTGATTGGGAGCAATACATTAAAGCAATCTGGTGTTTGATGGTGCAAGGAAAGTATTTGGATCTCTTGTTAAAGGCTTACGTGTTGGATTGGATTTATTAAGACCATGTCTTCTTGTTTTGTTAGTGAACAGGTGTTCCACTTCATCTATGTATTCACTTTCCACTTGCACAAAAATACTCTTCAAGATTGTTCTGAATTATTATGACCATTTTGCCCTCATAGGAATTTTGACATTAACTTACATGGGCACATTTCTTTTAGTGTAGATTTTGTCGAAGAGAAATGACACCAAAGAAGATAAGTATCTCCTGTTGTTTGTATATATACACTTTTTCTTCTTGTTAAATACTTAAAAACTATATAATTGTGAAAATTGAAGGTTCACACACTGTTAAAATGATTGGAAAAGATAGTTCCAAGTGTAGATATTCCAATGTTAGTCTGTGGTGACTTCAATTCAGTTCCAGGAAGGTATGTTGTGTATTTTTATGCCATAACTTTTATAAAAGTAAAAGCTTTATTATGTTACATAATCTGTATTTAATTATTTATTGTAAACTGAATTTTAGTGCCCCTCATGCACTTCATGCAATTGGAAAAGTTGATCCAATGCATCAAGATTTAGCAATTGACCCTCTTGAAATCTTGATGAAACACTACAATCGGAACCATCTATCCTAGAGATTTGACATAATTCCTAAAGAACAAGCTACAATTTATAAATCTAAATGATACCAATGAAGAAAAGAAAAAAAAAATCTTAATGATATTAGTTGTATGTATGTATGTGTGTATGTGTGTGACTTTGAAAAGTTAAATGCATCAAAAATAGCATTTTTACACAGGGAGGTATAAAGTTTGTTAGTTTTTTAGTTAGTCTTGGAGTGTGCGTGTGTGTGTGTATATACATATATACACACACACACATACATACACACACACACACATATATATATATATATATATATATATATATATATCTGAGAATGTTGAATAGCTTGTTTTTGTGGTCACAGAGGAGTTGTACTATTTTTTCCTAAAGGTTCTTCATCATGCTCGGTTGAAGTAAACACCCTTCCCTAAATTCTTAGTTTTTTTTTTCAATCAACGCTATATATATATATATATATATATATATACACACACACACACATGTACACCCACACACACACACACTATTATACTAATAGTATAGATCATTCATTCTCATTGGCAACTTACTTACCCACTTACATGATGAGGATAAGAAAAGATGAAATGTGTATCACTTGCTTGAGCAATCGTTTAATGATGTGATTTTTCTTTTTACTGCTGTGACAACCTGAAATTTATTCTGTCGCTGTAGCCCATTTCCGTTAATAAAATTTATTTTTATTGAAATTTTCCGTTAACTTTTGGGTTAGGCAAATCAATTAATGTTTTTGTTTTTATTTTTATTTTCATAAGTTTCAAAACGAAATAAAAACAGGTGAAACACCCTCGAATTCATTTAGAAATTTTTTTAGTTTACGACCATTTAATCGGGTACGACCATAAACTCCATTTAACATCGGTATTGGGTGGATCCCCACCTGGCCGCCAACTCAAACCCTATATAAGGTTTAAGTGGCCTTTATTTGAGCTTTTCTCCCACTCCTAAAGCTTTCTCTCTCTACAAGTTGGATTTTGGTCAAGAAACACCTCATTCAAGCTCCAAAATCATAAGTAATCCTTCCTAGCTTGATGTTTAGCTTTGTATCCATGCAAATTCAAGGTTGAATCATCCAAATAACTCAAAAACTTGAGTTTACGGTTGGGGAACACCTCCCAAAACCGTAAACTCCATAAGGGGGTTTTTGAAGCCCCAAAATCCCTCCAAAACCCTTATAATGCTTATCTATGACTTAGAAACTTGCATGCATGAAATTAGAAACCCAAAATCGTGTCTTTATAGGAGTAAACATGAGTTTACGTTCCATGAACATTCATGAACCGTAAACACCATAAAGGGTGTTTTGGTGTCCCTAACTCCTTCCTTAGCATGTTTTATGGACTAGAAACTTGTATAAATGAGCTTAGGACCACAAAACACGAAGTAAATGATGTGCTCAAGGATTCACGGCCGTAAACCCTAGTGTTTACGACCGTAAACTCCCAAGGAGTGGTCCAAGAACCGCTAACTCCAAGTGAGTACCCTTTTGAACCCTAATCACTTCTCAAGACCTTTGTTTTGACCTTCAAACCCTTCATAGTGATGCAAGAGACCTTTAAACACTCAAACTCGCCATTCCCATGAGTTTAGGGCCGTAAACTCATGGGGGAAGTGGTCTCTCAACCACAAACTCATGTTAGGGTGGTCACTTGAAGTGTAAACTCCATAATGAGGCCATACACTCTTTAGAAGCAACCCCCAGCACTCCTTGCACTTGTAGCAATGTATTTTCATGCACTAAAGGGTCTTTACTTGCTAAATTGGTGATAAAATGATTAATTAGACACCATCATGTGCCAGTATATGTTACATAGGATCCGTGGGCGTGTTCAAGTCCTCACTTGACACCTAGCATCCTACCCGGCATTCCATCCACTCCACTCACTGCAGGTGAATTCATACCCCTTAATTAAGCTTTCAATTGTTTTTAAATACTTTTATGGGGGGGGGGGGGGAATACAAGCTGAATCCAACAAATTATAGTCTCAATCACATGTGATTTGTAGCTTACAATCAAAAAGGATTTCTATACTTCTAACCGTTTTGCCATCAAAACTACTTTCAATGTTTATCAAACTCATTTTCATGTTAAATTGTTATAAAAACTATTTTCAAACTCTTTTAACTTCTTATGTTCCTAAAATATATCTACTAAAATATATTTATATAAGTAAGACTTGAAGGACTTAGGACTGATAGCTCGCATTATTTCCTGTTCTTGTTTGATTGGGGTCGTAGGGTATATTGTTATCTGTCCGACTGTCATTGAATTCTTAGTTATATATAGTATGTATTTGTGTTGGATATGAATGTCTTCACTCAGTTCAATACTTTTTTGTATCTAAGAATGACTACAACATGCCATTTAACTATAATAGGTATAGTTAAGGTTTACCACTCCTTACTACCATTACTATGATACTTACCACAGTTAGTACTATTATGAGTCTCTACATGTTAAGTACTATACAAGAAGAATACTATATACTATACAGAAGAACACTAAATACATTATACCGAGAAGCACACTATACACTAATACAAGAGAACATACTAAAACAGAATGTGATACACTATTTCTCTATACGGCACTTTACTGCGCCTTTGCCGTGTAACCATAGTCTCCTGGAGGGAAAGCGGACTTTACGTGTATAGATCTATACAGGGCGGACAATCTCACATCCCGACTGCTAGCTATAGTTCGAGCCGACTAGGCCCAGGGATGATAACATATTACCACACTACATGTGACCTGGAGGGTCATTATACATTCGATCGCCTATCCGCATGGTTACATACATATTCACATTCGGATCCCTAAATTAACAAATTAAGAATTAAAGGTAAAGTAGACTCCCCGAGGTGTATTATATGCTTATCACCACCTAGAGTCTGTAGTTTATTTACCATTCAGTCAGCAGTAACACTGCTGGAATAATACATTATTTTCCCATTCAGTTTGTTCAAATGAAGTCCAAACTATATTTTTTATAATTGAGAGTCTAATTGGGAAAACTTTTATAGACTCAAAGGATCAAACCTACAAGTAACCAAGTCTTGGCAGAAGACTACTTTTATTAGAAAATATAGGATTTTCTAGAGATTTCCCACAATTTTCAAACTTGATAACAACTTTCATGTTACACAATTGTAAACACTTTTATACAAGCAATGACACTAAATTCTTATGAACTCACCAGCTTTATGCTGATACTCGTTTTCAAAATAACTTGTATTCTCAGGTCGTCAGTAGACAGGTACAGATGCATCTTTTGAGAAGACGGAGCACATACAAGACTCCTCTTTATTTTTTATTATACTTTTTGTGTCTAACAAACTGTACGGAACACGCTTGTATTACAATTACTATATTAATGCAATGAATGTTGTTGCTTGTTTTTACTATTATGCATTGTTATGATACTGTACATGACGTCCTCCACCCCAGAACGTATTCTTCCGTTCTAGGTTTGGGGTGTGACAACTGCTAACTGTGTCTTATGAAGTACCTCAATTATTGAAGTTGGATAAAAATGCCCTTCCATATTGTTATAAATTATTATGACCATTTTGCCCTCTTGGGAATTTTTATATTAACTTCATGCAAGTCGAGACTGTTGATATTTGTTCCATGGAATGAAGGAACACCAAGTATTGAAATACTAATGGAAAAGGATTATCTGATGCAGGTAATTGACTTGGTTGGGACAAATGCAAAACATAGCAGTGAACTTTCATTTAATTTCAATCTGTCATGTAAATCTTCTCCAAGTAAGTTCAAAAAATATACAAATTTATTTAAATATTTGATTATGATACTTTTTTTTAATTAATGTGACATTATTAAAGCATATGGCAGGGTGGTTTTAACATCATTCAAAGTTCAAATCACATAACTGGTGTTTGTTTTTTCTTTCATGACACCAAGTTCACCATTTTTACCTGGTAGACCAGGTGGAAAACCAATGACACGAAGGATTTAGTTTGACATGACTTATGAAACAAGGAGTCCCTTGATAGCAATGTAGTATTTAGTTATATAGTTCAAGAAAACCCCTTAATAAAAATGTATTAACAGATCCCCTTAATATTAATGTATTACAATTTTTGATAACTTGTTTGACATGATGTTATTAGATGAAATTGATTGTTTTGGTATATATATTTTTTTCTATATTTTTGTATTATGTGTAATAGAGTATCGTAAAGGCACATCGTATATGCATATCATAAATGGTTGCTGAAGTTTATGACACGCAAATGCGTGTCATCTTCATTTATGACAGGGGCTATAATGATACACAATGCGTGTCCTAAACGCCCGTCGTAAGGTTACAACACCCGAATGCATGTCGTCTTCCTTTATGATAGGGTCTTCCTTGATACACATTGCATGTCGTAAATGAGCGTCGTAAATGCATGTCGTAATTGCATATCGTAAATGCGCGTCGTCTCTCGTTATGACATGGCCTTCCTTGACATGCATTTGTGCCTCGTCTGAACGTTTTACGACACACATTGCACGTCGTAAAAGGCTGTTTTTCTAATAGTGAGTACAAGGACTAGATTATGAATCAATGGTGGCTCCATTGGCAGAAAGTGGCGGTGGTTAGAGGTTTACGTTCTTTTTGTATATTCAACATTGAAGTTGTTATACATAGACCACAATCCTTCTCTCATCTCTTTCGTCCTTTAATTTTGTTTCCAATTCCACCCCTTTTTCTCTTCCCCATATCCATAATACCTAATTTCTCCAAATTCACACTAACAAAGCTTCCACTTTTGCCATCCGAAATGTCGATGGAGATGGAGAACATCGATCCTAAAGGATTCGACGGTGTTCATATGACCTGTGACGACTGGCCACACACAAAAGTTGAAGCCAAAAAGTGTGCCATCCCTTTCGCTTCCTCAATCTCTCTGATGCAAGACCTGTTGTCACAACTAGGAATTTTGATGCCTTGTAAACATTGAACAATGATAACAAATGTGAACCAACAATGTGAAAGCATGTAGGATGCTTATTCAATAACAACAAAACTTCAATCAAACACTTCATACAAATATTCAAATAGTCAACAAATAATTGGAAACCCTAGAAATCCTTGTTTAAGTCCATTTTGGACTAGGATTTCCTTATTGGGCCCAATGGACCAATAAGCTTCCAATTGAACTATCTTGGGCTTAGAGCTCTTGAATGGGCTCTAATTGGACCCACTTTCATTTATTTTAACATGTTGGGCCATGTTGGGCCTAGAATGAAATACAATACCTAAATGGACCTTATTGGACCATAACTAACCTAATTTAGCCCTGATAGGCCATAAAAAATCATATTTATATTTATTTGGGCCAAAAATCACTCAACATAACCATAAAATAGACTTAAGCATTTAAGGCCCAAATATTCTTTCTTCCCTCTCCATTCTCGGCCCAAGCCCAACCCAAGAAGAGGAGTTGACTCTTGGATGCCACCTCACAATTGTTCAAAGGATTTCCATGCAAAATGAATCATACTTCCATGTACCATCCAATCACTCACTCTCTTTTCTCTCCTCTCTTTCTTGCTCTCGGCTGAATCCAAACCCCCACACACACACTTCACTCCAAAAATCCTCTCAAGAAAACTCTCTCCACTCCTCTCCATACCTTCGAGATCTAGAAGGCTTTCAAGGAAATTCTCCACAAAAATTCATCATCTAAAGTAAGATATTGCTTAGATCCATAACCTAGCTACTTCTTTTCATCAAAAAAATCATCTCTTAATCCATTCAAGTTCATGATCTTGCATCTTAGAACCCACTAAGTTCGAGATCCATCCAAGGAACTTGCTAGGGCCGAAAATAGCACCAAACTTCTCCAAAACTGAAACCACAACTCAAGGTGAGCTTCATACCCCTTTCTTTTTGGTTTTTATGAGTTTTATGGGGGAGAATACAAAAAAATGTTTAGATCTATGTGTATATGTATGCTATGTGTGATTTGATGCATGTATGTATGTGATTTCATGTGATTTGTGATGAATATGTTACCAAAAAGGGTGTAAACGCGAGATCTAAGACATGAGAAAGGAAATAAACATAACTTAAGCTATCTTACACTAAACGAGTCAAGAAAAATAGTTTATAAGGTTATGATGAACATACTCTCACATAAAACCCATTTTTGGGCTTAAATTGTCAAAAATACAAACCTGGGGTAAAAATCAACAATTCACGGTTTCTTGAAGGTTAAAAGGGTCAAAACAGTTTCTATAAATATTTTTCTGAATATTATAAATTTCAAGGGACTTAAAATGTAAATTTTTAACCTAATGGGCTAATTATGGGCTTCTCGGCCCAATAAGCCTCAAAATGCAAAATTTATAAGTTTGAGGGGCTGGAAATGTAACTTTCTGTAAAACAGGGGGTAATTAGCATAACAAAATGTTTATATGGGTCAAAAATGCTTTTCATTATCAAAAAGGACCAAAAATGCAAACTTTTTAGATTTTGGGTCAAAACTGTAAAAGTTGTGAAAAATGGGTCCTTAACCGATAATCACAATTCTAGAGGGGCTGAAGCTTTCAACTAAGTAAACTTTGGGTTAAAATCGTGTTTTCATCAAATAAATTATACAAAAGTGTCAAGAATAGTGTTTTAAGGACTAAAAATGAAATTCTTTTATATAAAAGGACCAAAAGTGTTATTTTTATAAAAGGAGGGTTATGAAAAGGACCAAACTCCATTTTTAAACAAATTAAGTCATTAATACAAAATACAAGATCCACGACTACCGACGAAACGGAAAAAGAAATACACTCTCAACAACAAATATCGTTACAAAACGAATTGATTCGGTCTCGAATCAATAACAAAACAAAGTCGATAAACCAAAGCATTTCAATAAACACGCGATAACTATGATGAACCAACTTACAAACTTTAGGCTTAGAAGTTTCAAATCGTGCTTGTTGGGCCTTGCTAGCCCATTAACATGATCTTTGAGCCTAAAGGGAATATGCTTATGTGATATTGGGCCTTCTATGATCCAATTCCACGTAAAAGGACTTTCAATAGCTCTAATGTGCTATTGGGCCCTAGTGGCCCATTAGTACTGCTAGTGAGGTCGAGAAGTCAAATGCGAGTGGGGCCAAGTGTCTTTCGCATTCCCGATAGCCTTGAATAACTCATGGAAATAAAGGGGCTTCGTACTCACCTATCTCCTCGGTTGTTGGGCTTATGAGAAATCAAAGTAAACAGATTCAGGACGATAAACAAGAGTAATCATGGTGGCTGGATTAAGTGAGTAGTAACGACCGACGCCTTTAAGGATCGTTCGTAAATTGTAGTTATAAACAAGTCATTTTCTTTAATGCGTGATTATAACAACTCACAACCCTAATTAATCCAATGTCACTCGGGTAATCAAAATCATTCGACGTATTGGTATAACAATAGACAAGTCACTGTATTTTATGTGTTGGGAAAACATCGGGTTTTCCTGGGAAGTTCAACATTTTCACTTGCGTAATTTATACAAAAGTTCAACAATTGTACATGTTTTGAAAATCAACAAGCATTTATTCACGGATCTTCACACTTTTTATAACAATGATCTTTTCAGAAAATATCGGATTTTTAGGGTTTTACAAACTACACCAAATCATTTTACTACAACATTACTTATGAACTCGCCAACATTTCACATGTTGACGTTTTTTTTTTCAAAATAACTTGTATTCTCAGGTAACAGGTAAGCCGAAGAATAAGTACCAAGTAATGTCATGGTGTTTTGCTTAGAATATCCATCAGACAGTTTATGATATGAAATTGTAATGTCTAAAACAATGTACTGGATGTAAACAATATTAGTTGTAATATTTCAATGCATGGTGATGAATTATGTTATGATTAATGTATATTCATTGTGATGGTATTCAATTTAAGTCACAAGAGCCCTCGGACGTTTCCGCCGTCTGATTCAGGGGTGTGACACATGTTCTGCCGTTCTCAACCCTTTTTGCCACGTTAACTTCTCTGTCCTCATCCGGATCTGCGTATTTAGTTTCCAACGAAACCAGTTACCTCATCACTTTTTTGGTAACTCTGAAATCAATGTTCCTGCAAAATTCTACCCTCAATGGTGGGATTTTTTTTCGCTTGGGACACACGTTAAGGCTCATGAATTAGGGTATGCTGATATATCTAACGTTTATATATTTTGAGTGTCAAAAGATATGATTAAAGATCAAGTTTTGGATCAGCCAGGCAGGGGTTTCAGAAAGTGGTATATGGTAAGAGACCAAAGTGTGTACGTATGTGTGAAATGTATCTAGTTTTTTTCTTGAGGAAGAAGACAATTAGTTGTGTGTGTGTGTGTGTGAGAGAGAGAGAGAGAGAGATGGTGGATATTTTCTCTTTTCTTTTTCTTTTTTGATTTCTGTAATAAAAGAAATTGAAAAAGGAAAAATACCAAAGGCAAATATGTCTTTATAAAAAGTTTTAAAAATTTTAGGCCAAACTCACAATAAAATCATACTTTTGGACCATTAGCGTGAGTCCATGCCTTTTTGGACCAAACTTGCGAATTGTGACATAAAACAAGGACCATTCTTGCAATTATATATATATATATATATATATATATATATATATATATATATATATATATATATATATATATATATATATATATATATATATATATATATATATATATATATAAGTGTTGGTTGATGTTTTCTCCATAATTTTACTTTCCACTTTTTCAAATAATAATTTTCATTCACAACTTATCACTTTTTAAACTTTTATCCTTTAGTTCAAAGAGTATACGTAATATGATTTTCTTATGGTTAGGCACCATACAACTTTTTAAAATATCAATTTTAACTATGGTTTATTAACTTTGAAAATTTTCACTTTCATCTCATCGATTTTCTAAAATTTAATGTTTACCCCATTCACAAATAATAATCATCCTCCAGTTTTGTAAAATATCAGATCGACCCTTCCGTTTTGAACTTTAAAAAATATCGTTTTCACCCCATTGACTTTATAACCTTTTGTGTTCACTTCCCTCATATATAATTAGATTTTCTTGAAAACATTTGTTTGTTAGTTTAAAAAAACTACCTTATGACATGTTTATTTTTGTGAATATGACGGTATAAATTCGATGTGGTCAATATTTATGTAAATCTAGAAATATATTTCTTTAATTTTTAAAAATATTATTTGTTTTTTCTAATGTACATGTTCACGTAAATTCACCTTTCTTTATGTTTTGATATAAACTTTGAGTACGCTTATTTTTATATACGTTTTTTTATGTATAACTCGGGTCACATATTGTTTCGTTTCACGCAGGAACTTTTATTTGTTAATTTAAAAAAAAAAACTTACTACCTTTTTTTTTGTCCATATATGTTTAAATTTGAATTTGTTTATGTTCGACACAATTTTTTTTTTTTTACATTTCCCTTTTATTTTTATATGTGCTTCATATGAATGCGTCAAATAACATATAATACGTTATTATTATTATAATTTCAACCTTCTTTCGTTAACTTAAAAAAACATTCATAATTATGTTTATTTACATGTCGGTAAAAATTGAAGTTCTTTTTACGCTTCAATTTAAATTTTGTATTCATTTTCATATTTATTTTTATGTATGTTTCTACATATCATGATAAACATTTTGAACGTTGGAACACAACTAATCTAAATAACTAATGAAAGTGTGTTTTCAAGGGGGGAGGGGGGTGGGGGGTTGCACACAACCAAATTTTTTTATTATATATTTTTATTTATAAATCAAAACTTTTAATAACGATAAGGGCCTTTTTTTCTGGCTCATCCTGAATCTTTTAGAATATTTAATTTCTCAAAACCGGCCTCGTGTGTTTTATGTACGTTTGTCATGTATAGCTTTGGCTACATAGTTTTGTTGTAAATTAAACTCCTCTATATATACTTGCTACATATTTGCTAAATACCATTTGTAAGTTTTACACATGCCACCCAAATATATTGCCGTTTTACGAGTCGTCCACGCGGCGGACTGGCGGACCGACACATAACACCGCTGACGTATAGTTACTTGCTAAATTGCAAAAAGTCAGCCGACATCCTGAGATTATGTGTTAAACTAAAAGACACATTATCAGAAATAGCTTGCGAATTCATGAATATACACAATTTTATAAGTATTTTGAAAGTTTTACATGATTAATAAATTTTTTATGTCGAAAAAAACCCAAATTAGATAATATAAATATTTCCTAAAAATATACATAAAATAAGGTGCAACTCAAATAGTTAAGGTGTATATTTTCTTAGGCCACGATCACCTGTTCATAAGTCATCAAGGACAATTAAAGAGCGTTTTTTTTTTATGGTTCCAACTTCCATATAAAATGTGTCTTTCATATAATTTAAACTTACAATATGAGCTTTGACAACTATTAACCATTGTACTATGATGTTTTTTATTTACATTTTGTATCTAATCTGGTGAATTCTTGTATAATTCGAGCACGTAGTTAAAATTTTTGATTTTCTTTTTGTTATAAATATAATCTTGTGAATTCAAGGTTATTTTGTTTGTTTTATTTTTTGTTTATCAGTATTTTTGGTGTTTATTTTTTGATAAAAAATGGTAAACACGTTCTTTAATTGCCAGTTCCCTTCATCTACAAGTAGTACCTTTGAATCCATATTTTTCTCTTCAAGGATGCAACCATCCTTGTTAGGTCAAACCTAATTATTTTATGATTCAGACGGTCGGTTCGTCGGCAACCAATTTGAAGTTGAAGGTCCCAACGCTAAAAAAAATGAAGGTGGACATTGAAGATTTGGCAACATGGCTCAAAGAAAATTATGCATCAAGAAGGTGATCCTACTATTTTGTGATATGAATTAGATCCAATTCAAGACAATATTTCCTTAAATGCATGAACACTCATTAATTCTTTAAAATTATTCGTCATGGTTTGAAATAATGTTAGGATTTTGATAGATTATGTTTTTATATTTTTTATTCAATAACTTTATAGATGAAAGTTATTCTAAAGAGTGTGTTCTGCATGACCATAGTTTGTTTTTTCTTCCTATCTCTTATGTGTACGACACAAGTTTAAACAATATAATCAGTTTCTAAGTAATTTTCTTCTGTGGTATTTATTTTGGGTTTTTATTAATTTATTTTTTTCCCTGTTTTTAAAATAACTTTGAAAATTTAATTAAAAAATCATTTATAAAAGAACATTAAATTATAAAATATAATATCAGAGTTTACTAAAAGATTTCATAACCGAAATATAGAATTTATAATCTCAGTCTATATATCAATCTGTCATAATAATAAAAATATCAAAAAATTCATGAGAATGTAAAATGCCATGTGCAGTCACCTTCTGTTTTGAGTGTCTAAAGTATTAACTAAATTGATATGATATTGGATAATAAAAGTAGAGACCTTTTTGTGTTGTCCTCATGACCAGAAAATAACTTCGATTGATTATAAAATAGAGTTAAATGATTTATTAATATATTATTTGATTAATACATTAATGAATAGTAATAATTAATAAAGAATTAATTAGAACTGATTTGAAATTAATTATGGGTTACTTAGAAACATTTAAGAAACATCTTCATTAAGGTTATTTTCATCAAAGGGTCAATGACCTAGCGGTACAAAGTGACTCTCTCAATTGAGAGGTCATAGGTTCAAGTCTCTTTGGAGACACAAGTGGTTATTTAGGAGTTGGTTAATTAGTTAGTTTGTCATTTCAAAAAAAAAATTAAGGTTACTTTCTTCAGCGGTATCATGTGGTGCCCTTCATCTTTTAGGTCGAGGGTTCAATTCCCGTCGTGGACATAGGTGAAATTAGGTGTTAGTTTAGGAGTAATTATATATTTGTATTTGTCGTTTTAAAAAAAAGTGTTACCCTAAAAACTTTCTCATTATCTGATATTTTAAGAAACCATTATCTCATATTCTCTCTCCCAAACACAAAGCTTAGCAACCTCTATCACCATTTTTTCCGATCACCGTTGTTGCGTCATGAACGATTATCAGATCTGAAACCACCACGATAATCACTATTAAAAACCACCATAGATGTCATAGCCATCGCCATCTGCACAGTTGTCTTCACCTGTGTCGCAGAACCTATTCTCCACCACTCTCCACCGCCGCTAGTCGCTCCAGATTTACAACTGTCCAACTCGGTTCGTCAGACCAACATTGTAACCGTTCGACACACCATATCCACAATCGTAGCTACTAGATCTAAGATATTCCTACCTCCGACATCACTCTAGTCTAACTAGATATGATATTTTTTGTTCGATTTCTCAACTATCACCGTCGACGATGGCTCCACCACCATCATCGCCTCCTTCTCTAATTCCTTCTACCTCTAAGGAAATTAAACACTAACCTCATTTCCTCATATAAATATCTCTAGATCTACAATCTCCGATGACAAACCTATGATTTCTGGTAAAATAAAATCTATAATTTTCGGCTCTAGTTTACCTCTATAGATCTATGAGCTTTGCCGACAGATATATGATTTCTACCTCTAGATTTACAATTTACAGCTCCAATTCTATGAGTCAACCCATTTCCATCTCTTTCTCCGATCTCCGGTGGAACACCACCAGATATGCATATGCATCAGGTATATCGATTTTTCTTTTTTATTGTGTTTCCTTCTGCTATGTTACTTACTTTTGTTAATCTTAGTTTTTTATACATGCTATTATGTTGTAAATTCAAGTTTGTTTTCTTATTTGTTAAAGTATGAATATAATGTTTTAAATTGTTTATGTTTTATGGTTGCTATGTTGTGAATTGATTTAAATTATGTGTTATTATGTTATTGTTTTCTCAAATTGTGTGAATTTAAGTCTTTTTGAAGCTATGAATTATAATGTTTTAATATATCAGTTATTATTTACTTTTGTTATCATTAGTTTTAACTGTTATTAATAAGAATATACAAGTTTTAAACCATGAGTTCGTGAGTATTTATAAGTTTTAAGTTGTGAATTAGTGTGTGAACTAGTAAGTTGAGAATATGGTTGGGAATGTATACTTTATGTATTTAACTATAAACCTATTATATTAGGTTGTGAATTTTATGTATTAAATTGTAAATTGACTGTATTAATTTTTTTTTTTTTTTGGAAAAGGAACTGTCACACCCCCAAACCAAGGATGGCGGAAACGTCCGGGGGTGGAGGACTTCATGTATAGTATCATAACCACAATGATAATAGTAATTCAAGCAAACACAACCAAAATATATATAATTGAAAGAGTTACATCATTGTTTGAATTACATGTTTCCAAATCAATTACAATATGTTGTCAAAATATGAAATGTTGACGCCTTAACGTCTCATCCTCAAAATGCATTTGGTTACCTGTTTAGTGATTTCCTGAGAATACAAGTTGTTTGAAAAAGTGTCAACACAAAGGTTGGTGAATTCATAAGCTTTTGTTTTAACTTGATAAAAGCCTTTCTCTTGTAAATGTCATGTTTGTTCCAAAAAAAAATCTGATATTTTCCTTCAAATGTGTAATGTAGTCTTATATCCAATGACTGAAATGTATAAGTAACCTTTCTTACTTATAGAAAATAATGTAAGTTTAAATCGATATAAACACGTTTGAATTCAATGAAATTCCCGTAAATTCCTATGTTTGTTAATACTTTCTGTGAGTTATTATAACCATGCTACGACCTAGTTGGCCTGAAACGACGTTCTTCAGGCGTCGGAAATGTTATGACATTTGTCACCCCAGACCAATATAGATCTATATACAACTATCACGCTCTCCCTCCAGGAAACTCTGGTTACAATAGATGACTTATTGGTAAATGTGAAGCGAATGTCTCACAAAGCCACTAACAAATTTACGTGTAATGTAATGAAATTCCCTTTTTGTGTAAATGTACCCTTTTTGTATTAGTGTGTTATGTGATGTATCATAAACTATACCTATTGTAGTTTATCAAAACATGGGTAGTAGTGGTAATGTACGTAAACTATATTTAACGTAGTTTATTCAAATGTTTGAATGAAATGGATGTACTTTTATTATAACGATTTTGTTATCCTTTATATTCCATATATATATATATATATATATATATATATATATATCAAAATCCAATTATTAACTGATGCATCTCTATATACCAAGACAAAATATCATTTGTTTGCAATAACATATATTCACATAAAGATATACACCTTGCTCGACATGTTACAAGGTGAAATGAAGTTGTTAGCATTTTTCTGTTATTAACATTTTCCATTACTATTCTTAGAAAATTTATAGAAAATTCATAACAGGACCAAATCAGAATCCATAAATTCTGGGAGTTAGGAAAATGAGTCTAGTTAGTTCGTAATTTTTCCCATTATTTTCAGTGACCTCCAACTTAGGTGAAAAAGTCCATAAACATAGACTGGTCCAGATTGGTTCTTGAAATGATAGGCAGTTTTGTAAAAATCACCATAAATTTTAGAAAAATCGTATGGAAATGTGCAAGTATCCATTTTAAAGCAAAGAACTTGAACTACTTGCACCTTGTACAATTTTGAAAACTAAAATGTTTTAGTTGACCAAAACAGTCCGTGAATGGAGTCCAACTTTTCTGACAAAAGCTGTTAGAAATATTTAGTTGTGTTCTTGGTGATTTAACTTGTACTTGATCCGGTTGTGCATGGTCCTTTTGGGTTGCCTTCACCATAGCAACTTGATAGGGTGATTTAGAGAGAAGAGATATTATTATTAATGTATTATAGGAATAATATGTTAAAAGAATAATAGTATTATTTGATTAATATAAGTCATAAATCAATTAGGAATTAATTTGGTGACTTAAAGAGATTAATTGAATAAAGGGGTATAAACTGTCAAATGTGTGAAAGTTGTATTTTTGAGCTGATAACCCTTATGGATATAGGGTTGGACGATTTTAGGGATATGGATCACCTAGAAATCGTCCAAGGCCTTATCTAGGAACGGATTTGGATTGCTTTGAGGCTAAGTTATCCAATTAGGGTTTTAGGGTGAAACCCTAGGAGCTCACAGTATAAATAGACCCATGGGGTTGAGGAAATCGGCACCCTTGTGATTGGAGTAACCCTAGAGCCGATTTCCCTCTTCCTCATCTCTCTCAAATCATCTTCATGCTAGTTGGTGTTTGTAAGCCATTAGAGGAGTGACATTTGTGATTCTAAGCTCCAAGAAGAAGAAGTTTTTCAAGCAAGTAACTCAAGGTATCATTCTAGATTTGTTTTCATATGTTTTAATTGTTAGTTTACATTAGATCTAGCCATGAAAGTCTTGGATATGTTGCATGTTCAATTAGTGAAGCCTAGATCCAGGCTATAGGGTTGTATGTGCACATAGGTAAAGTTCTGATGTCCAAAACCCATCAGTGGTATCAGAGCCATGATTGGTTTCAATTGAATATGATGCCTAACTATTTTACTTGCTGAAAATCGTTTTTCTTGCCCTCTGTCGACCCAACTCGGCGAGTCAGTATTTGGACTCGGCGAGTTGGCCCTACTCGGCGAGTCCAAAGCTTGACTCGGCGAGTCTGAGCGTCAGACAGAGGATAATTCAGGATTTTGTTGCTGTTTTGTCTTGGATTGATACCTAAATCGTTTTATTATGTAAAAATCCGAATTTTAACTTAATTTAATGATTATCCTTGACATAAATATAGATAATTTCAAATCTTTTAAATATTGATTATTTATATGATAAATATTGGACTATTTAAGATTATTTGGTAATTATCTAATGACTAAAATTGGATTAGGTCAAATATACATAATTATGAAATTAATTGTTTAATTTGAATTATTTGTTATATGATCCCTATTGTTTGAAAAGTTCAATTTCTATCCCGAAGTTTTTGGAAATTTGAATTTTGTGATTAATAGTTTAATTTAGAAGAATTTAAATTTCAACCCCTAGAGTTTTACAAGTTTAAAATTCAACCCTATACTAATATATTATTTAAAGCTTAATAAATATATAAGTAAAATTAAAATGCTAGTCTTACCGTTAGTAGGCTTCATTCACGAAGCCGGTCTATAAGGTGGGTATAAGGTTGCTGCATATAAAATGGCGCTTAATGGGTGTACACTCACACCCACTGCTTGCTTGACCGGTGGAGGGTCGTTATCCGAATGGGCAGGATAGGGCAACTCTCTCTCCTCATTAATAAGTATAATGAATATATATAAAGTAACTAAACTATTTTATAAAATTCTCAATCTTAGTCTTTAGGAAAAGTGAATTGATGCAATCCCATAAAATTGCGCTTTGCACCCTTGCTAAGAAGTTAGTGGAGCGTGTGTGGTTTACCGGCACACTAATTGGTTCTAAGAAAAGGTGGCAAAGGGTGATTCATTGTTTATCATAGTTCGATGGAGCGTGTGTGGTTTACCGGCACATCGAATAGATGATTGTAACAATGAAGGCACCATGTAGATTTGCATGGTAATTCACACCCGCTTTGTGATCCTCGGTATCCCAGTCACAAACTAAAGGGGAATATCAAGATTTAAACATGCCATTGAAGAGTTCAATGAATCTCTAAAATCTAGGAATTCTCAATAAAACTTAAGGTTATGTTTTCGTGGTGAAGAATTAGTGAATCGTCATTCACTTACCTCCAAATTATTTACATGATTGGATTACGGCATCCCTTTTATAATATGTAAATAATGTTGTTGGGTCCTAGCCCTAATTTTTCATTTTGGGTGTTTTATTAAGGATCCAAATTCTAATCAAATTTTGTCCTTTCTATTTGTAGATGTCGAACGCAAACAACGTTGCTGCTAACTCATTCATGTTAATGAGTCTTTGCCAAAAGGTGACCTTCGATGGTACGAACTTTAGAGAATGGATAAGATACATTCGCACCATTGCACGCTACGAGGACAAAGAGTATGTCCTCGACGAAAAGCTCGAAAAGGTCCACCCGTAAATCGCTACTCCCGAAGAGATGGTTGTCTTTAAGACACATGAACGTGATGCAACGAAAGTTCATTGCATCATGATAGCCACTATGAACCAAGAATTCCAAAAGTCCTATGAGGACATGTATCCGTATGAAATGCATCAAGACTTGATGGAGAGGTACCACTAAAGCGCAAGGAAAGAGCGCTACGAGATCATCACTAACATGATCACCGCTATGATGGGAAATGGAGAATCGTTGACTGTGCACTTGCAAAAGATGCAACGATATGTTGATCGTCTTCGCATGTTAAATGTTAAATTTGGGGAGGATTTGGCCATCGACATTGTTCTTCATTCCTTGCCTTCATGCTGCAACCAATTTAGGATGACCTACCACATGAACAAGGAAGAGGTCACCCTAAGCAAACTCCAAGGACTCCTAAGGACTGCTGAGAGCAACCTAAAGGACAAGTCTGTTGCACCAACTCTCGCACCAGCCGCTACTCTTGTTTTGACTATAGGGCAGGGAAGGGGCAAGAAGTGGAAGGCTCCTTCAAAGAGCCACCGCAAGGGAAAGTCCCAAGATGGTTCCTCTTCTAGTGGGACCAAAGTTGATCCCGCTAAGCCCAACCCTAACCCGAAGGAGGCAGAGTGCCATCATTGCCTCAAGATAGGGCATTGGAAGAGAAGCTGCCCGGAATATCTGCAAGCCATCAAGGATGGAAAGATCAAGCCTTCTTTTGCAGGTATATACACAATTAGATCTAGTAATTCATCTCACACTATTTCTTGGGTTCATGATACATGATGTGGTTACCACATTTGTTCTGATTTGCAGGGACTAAGAAGAGATAAAGATGTGGAGCAAGGAAGAATAAATCTAATCATGGGAAACAGAAGATCGTCGCCTCTCACCAAGATTGGAGTATATTCTTTAGTGCTTAGTAATGGATTCGGTCTAGATTTAAACAATTGTTGCTACTCGCCAAATATGGAAAGAAACATCATTTCATTTCATGGTTTGTTTAGACAAGGATTTAGATATTCGTTTAATAATATGAATGGTTCTATTTATGCTTATCTAAATGGTGTGTTATACTTTGAAGCAATGCCTTGTAATGGAATTTATGAAACTGTTATGGTTATAGATAACCTAGGAAATGATGTGTTGTGTATAGATTCTTCCAATAGTATGGATAAAGCATCTTTGTGGCATTGTCGTCTTGGACATGTCAACAAGAAACGCATAGCCCAACTCCAAAAGGATGCAGTGTTGGATTCATTCGACCTTAGGGAAAATGACACGTGCGGATCTTGTTTACTTGGAAAGATGACCAAGTCACCCTTCACTGGCACTTGTGAGAGGGGTGAGGGTTTATTGGATCTCATACATGCTGATGTATGTGGGCCCTTTAGATCCACCACAAAGGATGGAAACCGCTTCTACGTGACTTTCATCGATGATTATAGTAGATATGGGTATATTTACTTAATCAAGCACAAGTCTGAAACGTTTGAAAAGTTCAAAGAGTTCAAGAATGAAGTGGAAAATAAATTGGGCAAGAAAATCAAGATGCTTCAATCCGATCAAGGAGGAGAGTACCTAAGTCTTGAATTCCACGACTATCTCAAGGAATGTGGAATAGTTTAACAATTGACGCTACCTAGGACACCGCAGTTAAATGGTGTGGCAGAAAGGCGCAATCGAACCCTGTTGGAAATAGTTCGTTCTATGATGAGTCGTGCTTCACTACCTATCTCATTTTGGGGGTATGCCTTAGAGACTGCCGCCCATATCCTTAACCGAGTCCCTACAAAGAAGGTTGCCAAAACACCTCACGAGATGTGGACAGGGAAAGCTTCCTCGTTGGCACATATCAACGTCTGGGGTTGTGAAGTTTTCGTAAGACGAGAAACTCATGACAAGATCGAACCTTGTAGTGAGCGATGTATTTTCATCGGCTACCCGCAGAAATCCTTTGGATATCTCTTCTATAGACCGAGTGACAATGTAGTCTTCGTGGCGAGGAGAGGGGTTTTCTGAGAGAGAGAACTCATAAGCCAAGGAGACAATGGGAGGCAGATCGATCTTGAAGAGATTCAAGAGTCGAATGATGAAGGAACCTCTACCGCTGGCACTCAACCCGAGGAGGAAACTCCGGTTGAACCAATTAACGAGTCATTACTTATTAGACGTTCCGAAAGAGTTAGAGTTCAACCTCAGTTTTATGTTTTCATATTACTACCAAAGGGGAAACGTATATTAGTGATAGTACACTAATAAATCTAGATGAACCTAATTGCTATAAGGAAGCCATGGCAGGCCTGGAGTCTACAAAATGGAAAGAGGCGATGGACAGTGAAATTCAGTCCATGTATGACAACGAAGTTTGGAATTTGGTTGACAATGTGCCCAAACGTAAGACAATTGGGTGCAAATGGATGTTCAAGAAGAAGACCGACATGGATGGGAATATGCACACGTACAAGGCGCGATTGGTTGCGAAGGGCTTTACTCAAATCCCGGAGTTGACTATGATGAGACCTTCTCAACAGTTGCGAAGATAAAATCTATTAGGGTGATGCTAGCTATTTCCACATTTCATGATTATGAGATATGGCAAATGGATGTCAAGACCGCTTTCCTTAATGGGAAGTTGGCTAAGGATGTTTACATGGCTCAGCCAGAGGGTTTTGTCGATCCGAAGCATCCAAATAGAGTGTGCAAGCTTGAGAAGTCCATTTATGGACTTAAGCAAGCGTCTTGCAGATGGAATCTTTGTTTTGATGAGAAAGTCAAACAGTTTGGATTTGTACGAAGCGAAGATGAATCATGTGTATATGTCAACGCCAGTGGGAGCATAGTTATCTTTCTCGATTTGTATGTCGATGACATACTGCTCATGGGAAACGACATCCCGACTCTGCAGGAGGTAAAGTCATGGCTCGGGAAGTGCTTCGCTATGAAGGACCTCGTAGAAGCTTCCTATATTTTGGGAATAAGGATCGTGAGAGAAAGAAGTAAGAAACTAATAGGACTTAGTTAGAATACTTACTTAGATAAGGTACTAAAACGTTTTAGTATGGAAAACTCGAAGAAGGGAGAACTACCGATACAGAGTAATACCAAGTTGAGTAAGACTCAAAGTCCGAATACCGAAGCCGAGATAGCTGATATGAGCCAAGTACCTTATGCTTCCGTAGTTGGCTCAATCATGTATGCTATGACTTGTTCTCGTCCTGATGTGGCAGATATCAAGGGAATCCTGGTAGAGCCATTGGATTGCGGTCAAGAACATCCTTAAGTACCTTCAGAGGACCAAGGAATGGTTTCTAGTCCTCGGAGGGAGTGATGAATTAAAGGTGCGAGGGTATAGTAAAACCAGTTTCCAAACCGATAGTGGCAATTACCGTTCGCAGTCGGGATGGGTCTTTACCCTTAATGGACGAGCAGTAACTTGGAAAAGTTCCAAACAGGAAACTGTAGCTGATTCAACATGCGAATCAGAGTACATTGCAGCGAGCGAAGCGTCAAAGGAGGAAATATGGTTGAAGAACTTCATTGGCGATCTTGGAGTTGTGCCTGCCATAAAGGAGCCCATGGAAACTTTTTGTGATAATGAAGGAGCGGTTGCCTTGACCAAGGAACCGAGGGATCATGGTAGATCTCGGCATATCGACAAAAAATATCACTTTATTAGGCATCGAGTAGAAGAAGGACACCTCGTGGTTAAGAGGATATCATCAGAAGATAACCCAACAGATCCGCTTACGAAGGGACTGAGCAGGGTTAAGCACTTGCAGCATGCTAGGAGTATTGGGCCGAAGGATGATATTAGTTTAGATTAGATAGTATTAGAAACGTGTAATAGATAAATGTAATTGACATTTGATGATTAAATAAAGGAGTATTATTTATAAGTAATGTTACTGTCTTATGATAATTGTTTAGCTATTGTTTCACTTTGCATGTTTTGACTTCTAGAATAATTGAGTTTATTAAGAATAATCGAATTATTCAAATTTTCCACAATCGTTCATATGTTGGAAGTAGGTATGAATGAAGATTGTCGTGAATTGGTGTGTAGATTGTCTAAATGGTATTAGACATAGCAAAGGTTTGTTGCAACGTTCATGAGTGCTTATGAACAAGTTTTGAGCATTGGAATAAACCTGCGCTTGCTGGAATCATTTTGGAGTGATCGCAAGACGATAATATCATTTGGTCTTAAAACCTATATATATGGTTTGTTATTTACTAATTGGTTGTACATTGATAATGCGAAACCGCATCAGTAAATTGATGTCATAAACTGCATTGTTGTGTATAATTGGTTAGTCGATAAGTAAATGCATATAAGTCGAAGTTTATTTGTTACTTTTGTCCTAAGAGGGTAAAAGCGATATCACAGCCGCTCGATGATTTGATTTGACTTATGTGTCGGGCCCGGTCACGACTGAATTGATGTATTCAATTAAGTTGTATGTCAAATAAATCTGAGATCGAGAAAATAGTTGTTGGACAATGAGTATGACAATGTCTCATGAAATCGTTTGCACGATATCAGAACAAAGGACTGTACGATCCCTTATCTAAAGGACAGGTTACTGATAAGATCAGAGTTGACAGCGTCTTTGAGAGCTACGATTGCTAATCGGGTTGTGTTTGCGTTTATAGTTACTAGAGTTATCCAAGTGGGAGACTGTTGGATTAGTGTCTAAGGCTGTAACTATATTTGGTAAGTACTTTATCCAGTTGTGCATGATCCTTTTGGGTTGCCTTCACCATAACGACTTGATAGGGTGATTTAGAGAGAAGAGATATTATTATTAATGTATTATAGGAATAATGTTTTAAAAGAATAATAATATTATTTGATTAATATAGGTCATAAATTAATTAGGAATTAATTTGGTGACTTAAAGAGATTAATTGAATAAAGGGGTATAAACTGTCAAATGTGTGAAAGTTGTATTTTGAGCTGATAACCCTTATGGATATAGGGTTGGACGATTTTAGGGATATGGATCACCTAGAAATTGTCCAAGGCCTTATCTAGGAAAGGATTTGGATTGCTTTGAGGCTAAGTTATCCAATTAGGGTTTTAGGGTGAAACCCTAGGAGCTCACAGTATAAATAGACCCATGGGGTTGAGAAAATCGGCACCCTTGTGATTGGAGTAACCCTAGAGCCTATTTCCCTCTTCCTCATCTCTATCAAATCATTTTCTTGCTATTTGGTGTTTGTAAGCCATTAGAGGAGTGACATTTGTGACTCTAAGCTCCAAGAAGAAGAAGTTTTTCAAGCAAGTAACTCAAGGTATCATTCTAGATCTGTTTTCATATGTTTTAATTGTTAGTTTACATTAGATCTAGCCATGAAAGTCTTGGATATGTTGCATGTTCAATTAGTGAAACCTAGATCCAGGCTATAGGGTTGTATGTGCACATAGGTAAAGTTCTTATGTCCAAAACCCATCAGTGGTATCAGAGCCATGATTGGTTTCAATTGAATATGATGCCTAACTGTTTTACTTGTTGAAAATCGTTTTTCTTGCCCTCTGTCGACCCAACTCGGCGAGTCAGTATTTGGACTCGGCGAGTTGGCCCTACTCAGTGAGTCCAAAGCTTGACTCGACGAGTCTGAGCGTCAGACAGAGGATAATTCGGGATTTTGTTGCTGTTTTGTCTTGGATTGATACCTAAATCGTTTTATTATGTAAAAATCCGAATTTTAACTTAATTTAATGATTATCCTTGACATAAATATAGATAATTTCAAATCTTTTAAATATTGATTATTTATATGATAAATATTGGACTATTTAAGATTATTTGGTAATTATCTAATGACTAAAATTGGATTTGGTCAAATATACATAATTATGAAATTAATTGTTTAATTTGAATTATTTGTTATTTGATCCCTATTGTTTGAAAAGTTCAATTTCTATCCCGAAGTTTTTTGAAAATTGAATTTTGTGATTAATAGTGTAATTTAGAAGAATTTAAATTTCAACCCCTAGAGTTTTACAAGTTTAAAATTCAACCCTATACTAATATATTATTAAAAGCTTAATAAATATATAAGGGCTAATTGAGTCGTCTGGTTTGGCTTGTTGGCTTTGTTTGACTTTGACTTGACCCGAAATTGACTATTGTCACATCATCCCCCCGTTAGAGGGAATTTCGTCCCGAAATTTACGTTTTGGCTGGGACTTCAAGAGTTTCGGAAGAGATGCAGGTATTTTTGTTTAATTTGATCTTCGCGTTCCCAGTTGAACTCGGGCCCTTGTTTCGCGTTCCAACGAACCTTCACTATTGTAATGCCCGTAGATCTGGGCTAGTCAATATAGAGACGATAAGCGTTAAAAATGAATTTTTTGGGTAAGATTATTTAGAAAGAGTAATCTTAACTACGATGTAGTTTATGTTACGAAGTTTCTGAATATATAAAGAACGTCGAAATCCGAGTTATAACAAAGAAGTTATGACCTGTCGAAGTTTCGCGACAAAACCGGCACGACACAGCGCGACGTAAATAGTGAATTTACGTTAGAGCGATATGTATCCAAAAAGATCTAAATTAGAATTTAAGATCTCATCTATAGTAGTACAACAACGGAAATACGGACGAAAACGGACGTCAGACGAAGGAGTTATGAGTTTATAACGGAGTTTTCCTGTCCCGACCTACTAAAAATAATATATTAGTAATATAATTATAATATATTAAAAATAAAGTCAAAATTAGCCAATGGAGTCTAAACGATAGTTGTAGATCATAATCTCACCTTCGCGTCGATATAAAGAACATTGGAAACGGAGTTCGTATGCGAAAGTTATGAATTTCTGAAGTTCGGGCGCGAAACCCCAAAACTGTCAGATACCACGACATGGCAAGCAGTGCCACAACGTGGAAAGTCTTCTGACACCTCCGGGAGTCCCCCAGACGCAACTTGCAAAGACGCATGCAGTGAAGACCAAGCCCACGACGTGGAAAAAGGTGCCACGACGTGGCAAGGGCAGATTTTACCCTATAAATAGATTTGAAGGGCCAGCCGTTTAGGGTTCCTATTTTCTCTTCTCTCTCTCTCTCTCCCGTTTTACCTCGATTTACATGCAAGAAATATCCTGAAGCCCTGGTATCAACCCTAAGACCCGAAGCGAGTCCCGAAGCCCTGAAGATCCCGAGAAGAAAAGAGTTTCCGAGCCAAAGCTCTGCCCACGAGAAACCCGGTGTGTGAATATATCCCAGTTTCACCGAAGAATACTACTCTTAGAGCTGTAGTGTTGTTCGATCATCTTCTGATCAAGTGAGTGTATAGTCCCTTTCATAAACACGATTTTAATACAAGTATTGTTTGAATGTATTAAGTATATGTTTTGTGTGAGTGTGTAGTTACTTTCTTCTAACACATATATATGAAGTGTTTGCCATGAAATACATGTTATGTGTTATATATTGTTTGTCTATTTGAGATGGGCATGGAATTGATGTTTTATACATGTGTTAAATGATTTAAACTGTGTAAGTATTTATATCTATGAAAATGTTGGCTAGAACATGGGTAGATAGGATAGTTGGTGACTATGGAGTTAGCGCTTATTGTATAAACCTTGGTGACTATGGAGTTAGCGCCTATTTTATAAACCTTGGTGACTATGGAGTTAGCACCAATTGTATAAACCTTAGTGACTATGGAGTTAGCGCCTATTGTATAAATATTGGTGACTATGGAGTTTGCGCCTATTGTATAAACCTTGGTGACTATGGAGTTAGCGGCTATCGTATAAATCTTGGTGACTATGGAGTTAGCGCCTATTGTATAAATCTTGGTGACTATGGAATTAGCGCCTATCGTATGAATCTTGGTGACTATGGAGTTAGCGCCTATTGTATAAATCTTGGTGACTATGGAGTTAGCGCCTATTGTATAAACCTTGGTGACTATGGAGTTAGCGCCTATTGAGTAAACCCTGACAACGATGTGACTTCGTGCCTATACCTTACGTCAATCCTTAGGAATAAAGGATAGATGATTCTTAGGGTAGATCCTTAAGATAAATGGAGGTAATAGGGTTGGGTAATTGGGTTGATTGTTTGATGATTATATATATATATATATATATATATATATATATATATATATATATATATATATATATGATATAATATTGTGGGTTGAAAACCTTATATGCTCACTAGGCTCCCAAGCCTGACCCGCTAAGTTTAATTGTATCACAGGTATGGATACGAAGCTGCTTTGCACTGAGAGATTAAAGGAGATGTAAATCACTAGAGTAAATGAATGTATGTTTTGTTTATGCTTATGTGTCTGTATCGGAACATGACATCCCGAGGTTTTATTATTTAATGAAAATACATTCTCTTTGAGAAATGTTTTGATAAGTTTTTATCATATCTTGTTTTGGGAACAAATTCCGCAACCGTTTTCTTTAAACAATTACTCTGATTTTAAAATAAAGCATAAACAAACTGGCCTTTTCTAGCCGTGAAATTTGGGGATGTCACAACTATGGGAATACCAC
This sequence comes from Lactuca serriola, assembly GCF_051521515.1. Lineage (NCBI taxonomy): Eukaryota > Viridiplantae > Streptophyta > Magnoliopsida > Asterales > Asteraceae > Lactuca > Lactuca serriola. The sequence goes on from NC_136416.1 coordinate 148,126,951, forward strand.
TTTGTGTCGCTCTTTTGACCTCCCGATCCATAATCTCAACTAGTTCTTCCACGAAATGGAGACTCTCATTTACATCAATTTCATTGAGGGGTATCACGAGAGTCTCGTCAGATAGGCACTTTTTCAAGTTTGATATGTGGAAGGTAGGGTGTACGTTATTAAGTTCTTGCGGTAGTCGGAGTTTGTACACCACGCGACCAATCCTGGCAAGGATTTCAAATGGTCTGATGTACCTTGGGTTGAGTTTCCCCCGTTTACTGAAATGTATCATTCCTTTCCAAGGGGAAACTTTCAGTAGTACCCGATCTACGACCTGGAATTCCAAGGGTTTGCGTCGTTTATCCGCGTAACTCTTTTGCCGATCTCGGGACGCCTTCAGTCTTTCCCGAATTTGAACAATCTTTTCTGTGGTCTCCCTTATGATTTCAGGACCAGTGACGGTGCTTAGGGACTTGCCCCCTAGCTAACTAAGTGTCCCCCACTTCTGCCCAACACAGGGGTGATCGACACATGCGACCATAAAGAGCATCGAATGGGGCAACTTTGATGCTAGTGTGATAGCTGTTATTGTAGGAGAATTCGATAAGCGGTAAATGGGTATCCCATGCTTTACCAAAGTCTATCACACAGGCTCTCAACATGTCTTCTAATGTCTGTATGGTTCGCTCGCTCTGCCCGTCAGTTTGTGGATGGTAGGCCGTACTCATGTCTAGCCTAGTTCCTAGAGATTTCTGTAGGGACTGCCAAAATCGCAAGGTGAACCTACTATCCGGTCGGAGAGAATGGATATTGGTACCCCATGCAGTTGTACAATCTCCTTGATGTACGTCCTGGTTAACTTCTCCATCTTGTCGGTTTCCTTTATTGGCAGGAAGTGCGCATACTTGGTCAATCTGTCTACGATTACCCATATGGTGTCAAGCCCACCCGATGTCTTAGGCAGCTTGGTTATAAAGTCCATGGTTATCCGTTCCCACTTCCACTCAGGTATATCCGGCTGTTGTAGTAGTCTTGATGGCTTCGTATTCTACCTTGACCTTGGCGCAAGTCAGACACTTGCCCACATAGGTAGCAATCTCAGCTTTCATGTTCGGCCACCAGTACAACTTCTTGAGGTCTAGATACATCTTATCTGAACCTGGATGGATGGAATATCGTGTCTTGTGTGCTTCGTTCATGACAACGTCTCGGAACCCACCGAACTTCGGTGTCCAGATCTGGTTCATGAGGTAGCGAGCTCCGTCTTCCTTGACTTCTAGGTTTTTATCCATCCCTCTCAATGCCTCTCCTGTCACGTTTTCTAGTTTCAAGGCTTCAAGTTGAGCTTCCTTGATTTGTGTGAACAGGTGCGAATGGATCGTCATTGTTAATCACTTCACCCGGCGACCCGAATATTCCTTTCTGCTTAAGGCATCGGCTACAACATTGGCCTTGCCCGGATGATAGCGGATTTCGCACTCGTAGTTGTTCAATAGCTCTACCCATCTTCTTTGTCGCATTTTGAGCTCTTTTTGATTGGATATATGCTGAAGACTTTTGTAATCGGTGAAGATGGTGCACTTTGTGCCGTAGAGGTAGTGTCTCCAGATCTTTAAGGTGAACACTACAACTCCCAATTCGAGGTCATGGGTAGTATAATTAACTTCGTCAGTCTTAAGTTGCCTTGACGCGTAAGCGATAACCTTCCCTCTCTTCATGAGCACGCATCCGATACCTTGATTTGAAGCATCGCAATACACCACGAAGTCATCAGTTCCTTCTGGAAGAGACAAGATCGGCGCGCTGCATAGGGCTTGTTTTAACGTTTGGAAGGCGGCTTCTTGTTTATCTTCCCACTTGAACACCACACCTTTCTGAGTCAAAGTGGTAAGGGGTTTAGCAATCTTGGAGAAGTTCTGTATGGACCTTCATTAGTAGCCCGCGAGTCCTAAAAATTGTTGGATTTCTGTTGGCGTTGTAGGTGCTGACCAGTTTTCGATTGCCTTGATTTTTGAGGGATCCACGTGTATGCCTTTCTTCCTAACCACGTGGCCAAGGAATCCCACTTCTCGGAGCCAAAATTCGCACTTTGAAAACTTAGCATAATGCTTCTCGGGTCTTAGAGTCTCCAGTACCAGTCGCAGGTGTTAGTTGTGCTCTTCCTCGCTTCTCGAATATACCAATATATCATCGATGAACACGATCACGAATTTATCTAGGAAGGGTAGACATACTCGGTTCATCAGATCCATGAACACCGCAGGCACGTTTGTTAATCCGAATGGCCTCACTACAAACTCGTAGTGTCCATAGCGAGTTCTGAATGTCGTCTTGAGGATATCTTCTTCTTGAACTCGCAGCTGATGATAACCCGACCTCAAGTCAATTTTTGAAAAGTAGCTTGCTCCCTGAAGTTGGTCGAAAAGGTCGTCGATTCGGGGTAAGGGATATCGATTCTTGATGGTAAGTTTTTTTAACTCCCGATAGTCGATGCATATGCGAAAGGATTCGTCCTTCTTCTTTACAAAATGGACTGGTGCTCCCCAAGGTGAAAAGCTCGGTCTGATGAACCCTTTGCTCAACAGTTCATTCAACTGGCTGGAATGTTCTTGCATTTCTGCTGGTGCTAGGCGGTATGGAGCTTCAGCAACGGGGGTACCTCCGGGAATTAAGTCGATTCGGAATTCGATTTGTCGTGCGAGTGGTACACCTAGCAGGTCTTTTGGGAATACGTCAGGGAAGTTGCATACTTCTGGAATGTCTTTGATATCCTTCACCTCTTGTTTCTTATCTACGATGTGGGCTAAGAATGCGTGGTATTCCTTTCGGAGATACTTTTGGGCTTTGACGCGATAGATGATTTGCAAATTTGCACTGGGTTTATCGGCATAGATGAGAAGGATTTTGCCATTTGGTAGATTAAGGTGAACAGCCCTTTCGTAACATAGAATGTCGGCATGATGAGAACTTAACCAATCCATACCAATGATGATGTCGAAACTTTTAATGTGACTGGCATTAGATCGATTTTGAACGGATGGTTATCTAGAGTGAGGGTACACCCTATGTATATATCATTAGTGCGCTCAACCTTTCTGTTTGCCATTTCTACGAAGTATGAATCTTTTAATGACTGGGGGTTTCGTTTAAGTAATTTTTTGAATTGGTGGCTCACAAAACTCATCTCCGCTTCACTATCAAATAGTACGCATCCATAAGAGTTATTGAGGAGAAACGTACCGGTAACCACTATAGGATCCTTGACTGCTTCCCCATGTCCTATCGCAAGGACTCTCCCTACACCTCCAGTATTAGGGGCTTGTGCCTTGGGGCATTTCCTCCTGAAGTGCCCTGCTTCACCACATCCATAACAGATTTGGCTTGCCCCTGCATTGGCAACTTGGTTGATCGGTCGTGCTGGCGCTTTACAGAAACGAGCGGTATACCCCTTCCTGTCACAGTTTTTGTAGTGCATTTCCCGACAAGCATCAGTGTGGTGGAAGTTGCACTTGTTGCACTTAGGGAGGTTTCCAGCATATTGCTTCGGTGGTGCTGGAGTGGTAGCAGTAGTGGCAGCACGGACAGCCACAGTCTGTTGCTTTTTGGTGGGGTCCTGTGCCGGTTGCTTCTTTCTATTGTTCCAGAACTTCCTCTTGTTGTTCCCTCCTTTTGCTTGGTCGGTGGTGGTGATCACGGTACCATGGCTGGCCCTATGATCGATAAGTTGTTGGGCCAATTCCTTGGCACTTTCAAAGGTAGCGGGTTTCGAGGCCAGTACACTATCTTGAATATGGGATGACAGCCCCCAGAGGTATCGTTCCACCTTTTTCCCCTCCGGAGTGACCATTGTTAGAAAGAGGAGTGCTAGGTCATTGAACCAGGCAGTGTAAGTTTCAAGATTTGTTCCCGAAATTCTGAGGTTCCAGATTTCTTCTTTGAGTTTTTGTATCTCGCCCCTCGGGCAATACTCCTTTAGCATCAACGCTTTCAAGTCTTCCTAGCTTATGGAGTTAGCCACTGCGGGAGTAAGTAATTTAACTCGGCCATTCCACCAAGTGAGAGCCCTACCGGTGTAAGTGAATGTTGCATACTTGACCTTGCTCGTTTTGGGACAAGCACAGATTTCGAAGACTGCTTCGGTCCTTTCGAACCATTGCATCTGTGTGATGACGCCCCCGCTCCCATCGAAGGTATCAGGTTTACCATTTGTGAAATCCTTGTAAGTGCATTCCTTTATGCACCCCGAACTGTCACCCTTGTTAGAGGGTATAGCACCAAATCTAGATCCACCATTGCCATTAGTGTCGATTTGCGACATAGCTGCCGCCAGAGCTGCTGTTACTGCAGCTTGGAACATTGCCGGATCAAATTGTGGTGGCGGCGGTGGAGGAGGTGGTGCTGCGCTACTGGAAGGTCTTGGTCTTTTCCTTGGTAGCATAGTTCTGTCACAAGTTTTAAAAATGACAAGTCGATAAGACGTCAATAGTAATAATGAGTCGAGTGTTACTTGTTTTATCTTAATTGTATTATATACTGACTTTATTGAATTAGCAAGCAATTCATAGAAAATTTTTATGCAATTAAACTTATGAATTAAATAGTGGTGACCCAAACAGTGTCATGTGTTTGGTTCTGCGTCTGACCCGCTCCTAAGATTCACTCGATGTGCCCCAGTTATGTGTAATTAAAATTTTAATAAGTTGTTGATACTAATGAGTCTGCCCTAAGTCCACAACCAAACAAGGAACAGGTCGTAAGGCGGACTCACTATTTCTTGGTCGATTACTTCTTTAATTACCCATATCAATGAGTTACCCTTAAAAATCTTAGAGTTATCAGTTGTAAGTTGTTTGTAATATCACATAGTAAAATTCTCATGTCAACATCCAATGAAGTAAAATGCATGCCAAATTCATTGATAGACTTTTAGTACATATGGTTTTGGAGAACATTTGACCTCATAAGGGTCTACATTACATTAATGCAAAAGATAGTTTTGACAGCACAAAAGCCCTTTGAATAGTGTAATGACTTAGTCGTAGGGTCAACTTACATACAAAAGAGTAGCACCAACGCAAGCTCATAAACCTATACTACGAAGATGTGTGAGTGGTAATGAGTCCTACTCATGATGATCCTTCCCTGATGGAGCTTGGGATGATGTTGATGCGCCTTGCAGTTCTGCTAATCTCCGTTCGGTTGCAACCATTCTCTCCTCAAGCGCCATGTATCTTTCCCGATACTCCCTTGCTTCTGCTTGAGCAGCGAGAAGGTCCTGAATGAGTTGGTCTCTGTAGTGGGAGTCTCGTTCCAGGTCTCTGGTGCGAGCAGTGGTAGACTCTATGATGGCACTTAGCTCCCGGACCTGATCGGTCGTCATCCTACCGCGATCATCCATAATCGCTATCTGTCGAGTCATGACTGGGAGGGCTCTATTAGCCGGTCCCCCATGGCTGAGGTCGTAGTAACCACGTTGGTTGCCATATGGTGACCGTTGGTGTTGTTGTCGGCTCCACCTCTAGATCATTGTTGCCCAACGGGGCTCAGGCCCGTTGTGGCCAAAGCGGTTTGCAGGCACCCTGGCGATGTAAGGATGGTTGAAGACTTCTGGTTCTTCTTCACTTTTGTCCTCATCCATATGTACCTCGACGCCTTCCTCTTCTTCTTCTTCTTCTTCTGGTTCTTCCTCGGGTTCCTCTTCGGGATCCTCTTCGTGTTCCTCTTCGGGATCCTCTTCGGGATCTTCTTCGATTGGTTCTTTGGGCTCTTCTTCAATCCATCCGGCATTTCCTTGATTGGGAAAGTATGGGTCTCTTGGTAGATTAAATCCTGCCATATCATCTGTGCGAGAATAGGGGTGTAAGTAGCGTGTAACGGTTGATAATAATAATATTGTGCTATAGCAATCATACAAATACTCCTATAGTATTTTAAATGTTTAGATTTGGTTCTTAGAGCATTCATTTCTGGGTGAAGTTAGGTTATTAGATTTGTTGCCCACTACGGCTATCCCCTAGTATGTGTAAGTCACTTCTCGGACATATATAGTTGATCAGGCTATATCCCTCCCAGACTCGATTCACATATACTAAGGCATACCCTTAGTGTACAACTCCTCTTCTTTTACTTTATGTTCTCCTAGTTATGACACTACGTGAGTATGTAATGCATGTAGGTATACTTTAAACGAGAAAACTACCTATTTTCTAAAACTATATCCCATTAAAATGTTTTAAAATCAGAGACTTTTAGTCCCAAATGTGTTTATAGTTTGTATATCTTATGTTGTTTGATATACTTAATTCACTATAAACCGTGCTCTGATACCAATCTGTCAGACCCCCAAACCAAGGATGGCGGAAACGTCCGGGGGTGGAGGACTTCATGTATAGTATCATAACCACAATGATAATAGTAATTCAAGCAAACACAACCAAAATATATATAATTGAAAGAGTTACATCATTGTTTGAATTACATGTTTCCAAATCAATTACAATATGTTGTCAAAATATGAAATGTTGACGCCTTAACGTCTCATCCTCAAAATGCATTTGGTTACCTGTTTAGTGATTTCCTGAGAATACAAGTTGTTTGAAAAAGTGTCAACACAAAGGTTGGTGAATTCATAAGCTTTTGTTTTAACTTGATAAAAGCCTTTCTCTTGTAAATGTCATGTTTGTTCCAAAAAAAATCTGATATTTTCTTCAAATGTGTAATGTAGTCTTATATCCAAAGACCGAAATGTATAAGTAACCTTTCTTACTTATAGAAAATAATGTAAGTTTAAATCGATATAAACTCGTTTGAATTCAATGAAATTCCCGTAAATTCCTATGTTTGTTAATACTTTCTGTGAGTTATTATAACCATGCTACGACCTAGTTGGCCTGAAACGACGTTCTTCAGGCGTCGGAAATGTTATGACATTTGTCACCGCAGACCTGCTAGTCTAACTGTTGCATGCAGTTAAGATGTGGGTTTGTCAAACCCAATATAGATCTATATACAACTATCACGCTCTCCCTCCAGGAGACTCTGGTTACAATACATGACTTATTGGTAAATGTGAAGCGAATGTCTCACAAAGTTATTAACGAATTTACGTGTAATGTAATGAAATCCCCTTTTTGTGTAAATGTACCCTTTTTGTATGAGTGTGTTATGTGATGTATTATAAACTATACCTATTATAGTTGTTAGGAATAAAACCCTAATTGAGATTTGATGAACAAGATGCGGAAAATAAGAACAAACACAAATATGAAGATTAGGTCGAATGATCACTCGATTTATTGAATTGTAAGGAACAAATTACACTTAAGAAATAAGAATCTAACTCTACAGAAACCTCACAACGTGGCGGCTACATTTCGCCTCTCTCTTAACCCTAATTGTGAATAATACATGACTATTTATAGGGAAAAGACAAGTCTTGGGCTTTTAACCTACACATCATCAAGGGGGCTCGTTGCCATCATCCATGGAGTGCTTTGAAACCCTACAATCTCCCCCTCAAAGTATGGAATGGATGTCAATGCTTTAACTCCCAAAACAAGCATCTAGCAAATAAAAGGATCTGCAACGAGGAATATATGAAGCAATCCACCAATCTTGATTCTTCAATAGTCTTCAAACACGAGCTCTAGGATATATAAACCAAGCATTGAAGTAATGTCTTTAAACTTCATTTTCGAATGTAATCCCAAAAAAAATTGATGATAACCAAACCCGCCACAAAAACCCATTTCAGAACAAAGAAACTGAATCACTTCTTGTGTTTGAAGAGCTCCCCCTCCAAGTCACAATGATCTTCAAATAAGCTAATGATATAACCCAACAAAAAAATATCATGTAACAACCCAAACTTTAAGATTCGTAATGTCACTTGATCGAGAAAATACTAGAAGTCGGAGATATAACAAGTCCTTAGCTGAGCTCGATGAAGAACTTCTACTGTAAATGATACTTCTCTGTTAAAGCTTTAGCAGAGCTGGATGAAGAACTTCCACTATAAAAGCTACCTTCATAATTCTACCACAAGCTTTATCAAAAATCTTCAATTTTGGAAAGTCACAAATCCAATTTCGAATGACCATATCAAATTCTCCCCCGATTTATAATCAAAAACCTGATTATAAAGCCTTCAAATGGTCATGAGAATGATCTTGAATGGATAAAAAATTACTATGCTCCCCCGCAATAAAATGATATATACAATGAAGTATAAAATCCGAAAAAGTCGTGAAAATTTGACGCTATCACGAAAAACGACTTTCCAAACCGCCAAGACTTGATTGAATCTTTATTTTTCTATTCACGAAAAAATATGTACGTTAAAAAAAATCCAAAACTGTTCACCATCCCTCAAATTTGTAAGCTTTACAAAAATTAGGCTGAAATTGTCACTTTGCTGAAAGACAGGGGGCTAAGTAAAAATTCTGCATCATTCCCCCCTTCATTTGTAATAGTTTCTGGAAATGGATCAAGACTGCCAAGCTGTGAAAATAGCAAGGACGAAAACTATCAAATCGCTGAAGTTGTAGGGACCAAAAATGTAACTTGAGTCATCTTCCCTAATTAAACGAACGATTGACGAACACCAATACGATTGATGAACATAGCGATTTCCCCTCATTTACCAAAAACTCTCAATCCACCAATCAAACCTCTCGTTCCGAGCATACCAATACGAACGCGAATCCAATTTAATATCCGATGCGAGCCGACTGGAACAACAAAGCCAGGTTCGTTCCGATTTCATTGATACAAATCCGAAACCAAGTTCGGTCCAAGATTGTTGATACAAAAACCATGTTCGGTCTGATATCCAACTTCATGACAAGCGAAACCTTAGCCAAACCGAATCACAGGTTCACTTTCGGTCCTTCCCTCTTTCGTTCCAAAGGCTGACAAATGAACCCAATCATAGGTTCGCTTCCGAATCGAACGAGTGCGAACCCAAAACTTCAATCACCGATTATTCACAGGTGAAACATTCTCAAAAACTCAATTTTGACTTTCATGTAGACTAGGAATTTTGAACAAAAATACACCCCCTCAGACTTCATTCGTCCCGATTTTGATACCTTTCACTCCTAATCGACCATAGACCATTCGTTTGACTGTAGTTCTTCCCAATTGAGTACCAATTCCGAGACCCATTACACATGAACAATATGAACAGCGAACCATGAACTTGCGAACAGATTAGAACATCACAATTTTAATTTTGACTTTCAGGTTTGACTTGACAATTGCGAACAAATTATCAACACATTCCAGATGATTTCGATAACATTCGTTTCGATCATCACTCTATCGACGCGAATCCAGTTCTAGGTCCGAGTCACAATAACTTTCGCTGAGAGACCGTTCGCAGGGAAACATTCGTCCATTGTTCACATTCAATTTTGACTTTTCAAACTGTGACCAATTGTTCCTCAACTATACCTTCACACGACTCCAAAAATTGCATTCGAAAATCATACAATCGCCACTTCCAAAAATCGAGATAAATCACAAAAATATCATCAGTTAGTTTCCAAGATCAAAACGAGTTAATCAAATCGATCTTAAGAATATGAATTAGAAAATCGATGAAAGGTTTGATCTTGAATAAAACCACACACAGATTGATTCATCAGAACCGATGGTACAAGCAACAATTGTTAATCATGATTGATATTGAGAGAATGAATGAATGGAAGAACAGAGCACGCAAAAGCAAATGATGCAAACGGAAAATTGAATATGATATTAGGGAAAAAGAAATGGATCATGAACAGAACAGTAACGAATCAATGGCCCAATAACAAATGAAGCTGATCTATCGACAATACATTGGATTTGGATTAAACTGATTATAAGATCAAATCAGGCAACACTAACAAGATCTGAATCGAATTAAAAAAAAAATTACCCAGATGAACAGTGACAGAAAACAAAAGTTTTCATGAACAATTCTTGAACAAAAGCTTGATTCCATACCGTCAAAACACCAATAATCTACAATAATTTGTGTAGAAAATCACCAAATCAAGAACCGATACTTCAAAAATCAATAGATCTTCAAAGACCCGCTCTGATACCACTTGTTAGGAATAAAACCCTAATTGAGATTTGATGAACAAGATGCGGAAAATAAGAACAAACACAAATATGAAGATTAGGTCGAATGATCACTCGATTTATTGAATTGTGAGGAACAAATTACACTTAAGAAATAAGAATCTAACTCTACAGAAACCTCACAATGTGGCGGCTAAATTTTGCCTCTCTCTTAACCCTAATTGTGAATAATACATGACTATTTATAGAGAAAAGACAAGTCTTGGGCTTTTAACTTACACATCATCAAGGGGGCCCATTGCCATCATCCATGGAGTGCTTTGAAACCCTACAATAGTTTATCAAAACATGGGTAGTAGTGGTAGTGTACGTAAACTATATTTAACATAGTTTATTCAAATGTTTGAATGAAATGGATTTACTTTGATTATAACAATTTTGTTATCCTTTATATATATATATATATATATATATATATATATATATATATATATATATATATATATATATATATATATCAAAATCCATGTATTAACTGATGCATGTCTATATACCAAGACAAAATTTCATTTGTTTGCAATAACATATATTCACATAAAGATATACGCCTTCCTCGACATGTTACAAGGTGAAATGAAGTTTTTAGCATTTTTCTGTTATTAACATTTTTCATTACTGTTCTTAGAAAATTTATAGAAAATTCATAACAGGTCCAAATCAGAGTCCATAAATTCTGGGAGTTAGGAAAATGAGTCTAGTTTGTTCATAATTTTTCCCATGATTTTTAGTGACCTCCAACTTAGGTGAAAAAGTCCATAAACAAAGACAGGTCCAGATTGGTTCTTGAAATGATAGGCAGTTTTGTAAAAATCACCATAAATTTTAGACAAATCGTATGGAAATGTGCAAGTAGCCATTTTAAAGCAAAGAACTTGAACTACTTGCACCTTGTACAGTTTTGAAAACTAAAATGTTTTAGTTGACCAAAACAGTCCGTGAATGGAGTCCAACTTTTCTGACGAAAGCTGTTAGAAATATTTAGTTGTGTTCTTGGTGATTTCACTTGTATTCCCCCCCCCCCCTAAAACTTAAGAAAATATGAAAATGTAGGGGTATGAACTCACTTTGTGTGATTTTGGTGGATAGATGTTGGAGAAGGGAAGTGTTCAACTCAAGAACACTTAGAAGATTTCTTGAAGATTCGAAAATCTAACACAAATATGATGAAGTTTGTGTAAGTAATCTATGATTTGAGTAGAAGGAGGTGGGGTAATCATATAAATGATAATATTACTTACCAAAAGTGGAAGAATACTTGATGATCAGCCTTGAAAGCTCGAATTTTTAGAGAGATAAAGTGAGAGGAAAGTTGTGTTAGATCTTTGGTAAAATGAGAGAAATGAGTGATGTGAGGAGTGAGGAGTGATGTTCCAGCTCTAAAAACGTGGGAAAAGGTTGGAAATGATGAAAAAGTACATTGACATGACCTAGGCATGGTAGAAAGCGTGTGGCTGGTCAAGGAATGGGTGTGAGTGGTTGCTTGTGTCATAAGCTAAAGGAAAGTCAACACTCCACCTTAATTACTCCAACCACTAAATCTTGGATAAGATTTAAATTAAAAATGTGATTAATTAGTACATATGGGTCTTAATATGTTAAAATAAATTTTTTGGAAAAATCCCGCTTTAAAATGATGAAAAACAGGCTTAAAATGCTAGAAATATTGAAAACCAAGCAAAAATTGTAAATTTCCGAAATTCTGGGCCGGAGGTTCGGTCCCAGCCTTAGAACCGATGGTGGATGAGGGAACCGAAAGTAGGGTTCGGCCTTGGAAGAGGAACCGAGAGAAGGGGAAGGTGAATCGAAGTTGCGAAGGGAAGGGGCGAAAGTGAGGTTCGGTCGTCAGGCGGGTTTCGGTTCTCAAGGGTTTCGGTCCTCAGGGTTTTGGTTCTCAGGGGTCTCGGTTCTCGGTTGCTTCTCGGTTCCAGGGGTTTCGGTTCTCCTAGGATTCGGCTCTTAGGAGGGTCTCGGCTCCTAAGAGGGTTTTGGCTCCTAAGAGGAGTTTCGGCTCCTTAAGACTATTTTACTCATTTTTACTCTGTTTTAAGTGGTTTTTGACCCAGTTAAGGGTCGGGATGACCCCAGTGATTATAAAAATTTACGGGAACTATTGAGAGAGATTTGGGAGAGATTTAAAATAGAGAGAGATAGAGCGAATACGATTGAGAGAGGTTTCGTTTGTGACATTTTTGAGTGTCCGGCTTCGCAATGCAAGGTCTGTAAACCCCATTAAGCCATGTTTTAGTGTCCTACATACTCCCGATGAGTGTGTAATAGTGTTTTATCACTTTGGTTCATTGTTTATTACTATCACGACTAAGGAAAATTAAACACGCGAATTTTCCAATTGATGTTTTCTCATTAAAATAGTGACTTGTTTAGTAATTACACAATGTAAACCCTAATATACAAGGGCTAATTGAGTCGTCCGGTTTGACTTGTTGACTTTATTTGACTTTGACTTGACCCGAAATTGACTATTGTCACAGGAACTTTCCTAACGAGGGCTTCCGGGCCAGCTTTCGCACACCGACTAATCCCCAGCTGCAAACATGAGGCTTTGTCTCATGTCTTGGAGTCATTGCAGACAAACCTTCATGGCTACAAGGGCTGAGTGGTGCCAGGACTTAACCATGAATCAATATGTCACCACACCCCAAGTGGTTAATTTATTGTATTAAGTTGTGAAGTGACTGTATTAAGCTGTGAAGTTTGTGTATTAAACTGTAAATTTATTATATTATATTGTTAACTTTGTACATTAAACTCTTATTTGACTGTATTAAGTTTTGAAGTAACTATATTTTAAACGTGAATTAATTGTATTATGATGTGAATTTTTTAATACATTTGTGTTAATTTTTCTTTATGAGTTTTGTATTGTCTTCTAAATATGAAAGAAGCATTATAAAAAAATATGATTTTCTCTAATTTTTAATGAAGTATGTAAAATTCAAATTGTGAATATTGCTTAAGTTTAACTTTGAAAGAAGCAGTGGCCTCAAATGTATCATTGTATGTATTAAGTTCAAAATATGGTTTATTAAACTGTGAATTTATTATATTATGATAAGAATTTTATCTGTTAAAATATGAATTTACAATATTGAGTTTTTAATATTTTGTGAATTGTGTGTTAAAATAAGAATGATTTATGTATATATATTTTTTTGCATAGTACAAGTTTTTATAATTTTTTTGCATTAAACTCAAAATTAATAAATTAATAAGTTTATTAAATTGTAAATGTAGTATTTAAGCTTTCAATGCAAAACTTTATATATAGATCTGATTTGGGAGAAAAGATGTTTGCGACTATGGCAAAGGTGGTTGATGACGATATATGGTGGAGGTGGTTCTAGTTGAGTTTGGTTTTGACTTCTCTAAATTTGTCAATTAGTGTAAATTTTATAGTACTATGTTGTGAATTTTGTGATTTAAACTTAGACTATTAAAATTACGATTTTGCCCGATTCTTACTGGAAAAGAAATTAGGATTTTATCTATGTAATAAGTATTCATAATATATTTTTACTTATGAAATAGCGGTGCTTAGGGTTCTTAATCTTTTGTGGTTCTTATTTGAACCACTCCATATATATATATATATATATATATATATATATATATATATATATATATATATATAGGGGGGGGGGGGGGAGAGAGAGAGAGAGAGAAAGAGCCATGTTCGTATATAAAACCTATTTATTGTGTGAATGTATGGTTAATTCTAAACAAATCATTTGATATGAGTAATTTTGTAATTTTATTAATTAAATTAATTATTGTATAATATTAATTTACTAGAATTATGATAAGTGATTAGTGATTGCTTATAATTAAGGTGTCCAATAATCTACACGCCGGCCAAGCCATTCTCTTTTCCCATCACCAGACCACCATTATATACGATCATTACACCTTCCTACCACAAACCAGAAGTGAGGTTGGTCGCATCCTTTTTTATGAAATCAGTGTCGCCACATAGCAGTGACCTTACATTGGTCTTTTTCTTTGATTTGCAGACATGTATGTATCTCGATTTGAAGACTTCCAACTCAATTTCTAGTTATAGAATCCAAACCTGCAACTCGATTTCAAGTTGGAGAATCCAGACATGAACCTTTTCAATAGATAAGTCATCTTTATACCTTTCAGAGTTGCTTCCTACTTCTTAGATGCATTTTATGTGCATCTATTAGCATGTTTATGTCATTATCTTCTTATACAATGATAACTATTTCCTTTTTTTATTATAAATTGTGTGTTTTTCATTATGTTCGCAAAATACTCGTACTACTCACTTTTGTCATGATTTTCAGGGAGAATTAGCAAGGATAGGGAATACGACACATTGAGGATGCATTTAATGGAACTTTGGATGTAAGAATGGAGCATTGGAACTTAACCGGAGCTAAACGTCGCTGAGGATGCTAGAGAATTGAAGAAAGTAGCTTGGAATAAATTTTCAGCCCTTAAAAATGTTTAGCATGGGCCGTGCTTCCTTGAAGTGGCAATTTTTGAATGTTATATTCTGTTGTATGATCTGCAATGGCGAGGCACGGGTCGTGCTTACTCCCATATGATAAATTTCCTGATTTTCAAGAATGCTACATTGCGTATAAAGGGCACAGCCTGGTCACCCAAGCATGGGTCGTGCTTCATGCTCGTGCTTCGAGAAAAAATTTTATTCTGGCAGAATACATCATTTAATTATGTATGGACTCTACCCGCTTCTAAACACGGGTCGTGCTTCTCACCAAAGCCCTTATTTTCTACCATGCCCGCTATATAAATGGGGGATTTCTTCTCAGTCGAACCCTAAGCAACTAAAAACAATTTTTCTAGGATTTATGAAGTTTTCGGCTGATTTTCAAGATCTGAAGATTGCGATTTGACTGATTCATCTAGTTTAGTAAGAAATGTGATTCAAGAGTTGATTTTTATTTTTTGTAATTTGTTTTTAGCAATGTCAGGCTAAAAACCTTAGATTTTGGTTTTGCAAAACGAAACTTTTTATGCAGGTAATCATTAGGCACAATTTTTTTACTGTGTTTACTGTTTAGTTTGATCAGTTTTATGTTTAACTGAACGTTTGATTTTGATTCAATTTTTGTTAGCCATTTTAATTGTTGAAAAGTCATTCCAGCTATCTGATTCGTTTAGATCTGTAATTGACTTCATTAATCAATAAAAGTAACAAATGTTAGATTAACTCTTTGTTATGGGTTAACTCTAACATAAACTAATCTAACAAGTCTTTACACTTCCGAGCTTGTGAGAAGTATTGGATTTTACTGTGAATTTTACACTGTGCTTAATGTTTGTTTTCTAAATTAATTAAGAGCTTATTTGGTTAATTCAGTAAAAAGTAAATTTAAATTGAAAGAGCTTGTTTTGGTTAAATATTTTCGTAAAAGAAAATTGTTAGAGCTTGTTAGTGATTTTCAGTACCAGTTTAAACAATACACAATTTATATATTGTGTTGAAAGTTACTTGTATGATTAGGATAGTCACCGCGAAATTGAAATTGTCTTTACCTTCTGAATTTTATTCTAGTATTTAAATTGTGTTTTTTCTTGTCTAATTTTTTTTTTGAAATTAGTTTTAATCAGTCAACAAGATCCCCCCATTTTAATTTCTATTAACTGAGTGAGTCCCTTACGTGAGAGAAGCATGGACCTTAGGATGTGTCCTTGTAGATTCGACCCTGCTTTCCTGTACTACCTCATAGTGATGTATCAAAAGTTAGACCAATGGTGTTGTTTTTTTTACTACTAATAGAAGCTAATGTGGTTTTGATGTTAACAACTTTAGTTGTTAATTGTTTGTGTTGTGATCTTGTGTTACAAAAAAGTATAATAGGAAAATATATTAAACGGTTTTCTTTTTAAATGACTTTAAATACTATAAAGCCATTAAGAAAGTAACTAAGTTAAATAATTACAAGGAATGTAAATGTATGGAAATAAAAGGAAAACAACAATAAAAATGTCAATCTAAACCTATAGTTAAATTCATGTAAAAGCCTAACAATCTTTGAATGACTGCTTGATAAAGCATATAAGGTTCTTGAACAATTTTAATAGCTTGGTCTAAGTGTGTTTATGAGTGTGATTGTAAACTGAAGGCTATTAAAACTCAAACACTAGTATCTAGAAATTTATAAAGCGTTATAAAGAACCTTTAGGTCACTTTTTTTAATCGTATCCTGGAAACCCTAGATTCGTTCGATTGTTTAATAAGTAAAAAACTCATCAAAAGGGATTCAATATATTTAAAATATGCGATAATCAATAATCAGCAAAATAGAAAAACACTCAACGTGTGAGTAATGCCTTCAAAAGGGATTCCAGATATTATTGAAGGCATTAATCAGGAAAACTTGGAATTGTCAATGCTAAAATAAGTAAGACATGATTCAGCACCTATTAGAATCGAAGGCATTGAAGAGGAAATCAACGTTGACTCCACAACGACAAGGAAATGAAAACAGTGGCTTCTTCCATATATATGTTGTCTGTGTTTCCACTTTCTAGGCTTGGTTCATGTTTTCTAAGGAAACAAAGTATTACAACAATTTTGAAACAAGGGTACTCTAGTCAATGTAGACTTCTATTTAATTAAAATGATTTTGAAATTATAAAACTAATTATTTTCTAAGTGATTAAAATGGATTTGGATAAATATGATATATAAAAGGATTATAAAGGATGATATTATATTGAAGATTAGGATGGAAAAATATGATATTTTGTAGTTAACTAAGGACATATAGGAAATTCTGACATAATACTTTTTTTTCTATTCTTATTTAGTTTATACATGGACGATTATGATAGAATTAGGTGCTATTTTTGTTCTAAAGGAATTGGAATTAGAGCTCGAAAAAAATTATGTCAGGAATTTGAATCCAGTTCTATGTATTGTTGGTTGATAGGAAATGGAATTGGAATTAATTCCAAATTTTATTTGGTTGGCAGGAAATATAATTGTAATCCATGAAAAATGATAAAATAACCCTTTTTTTTGTAAGTTTTTGCTTAATTTCACTTTTTCTTGTCTATCATACATGTAATGATACTTTATATAAACTATAAAATAGTAAAATTTCAAGTTATTAATTAATCATTCAAGTCAATTGTAGTGATAGGTGACTGTGGCGGTGTAAATTGGTAGTGGTGGGTGGAAGTAGCGGTGATGGTAGTGGTGGTTGGTGGTGGCAGTGGTGATCGTGTGAGTGGTGTGTTGGATAAGGTGTCTAAGTCCAAAACTATATTTAGTATGTACTCGACCCGATTTGGCATGGTGCATTTAGGTTGCATGACATTATAACAAATGGATAGAAAATGAGAAAAGGACACTTATGGTTTGTTAATATATTATATGTTCTAATATATTAATATGAAATCATATTATTTAATTAGTATTGATCAAGAATTAATTTGGAATTAATTTTGTGATAAAAAAGAGACTAATAAAATATATGGGGATTGATTTGTAAATTATTCATTCTTATATAGTGGACTTATGGTCCATGATTCACTAGATTGGGCTCGGACCCATTGGGTGCTCCATGGATGCTCCATGGAGGTTAAAACCCATGGATCATGGAGGAACTGAAAAGTCATGCACATTATGGTTTGCATGGTGTAACCCTACATGTGACACACTATATAAAGAACCTCATGGTAAGCAAAATCGACATCTAATCAAGAACAAGGAGGGCTAGCCGATTTTGAGTGAAAGTGTTCTTCTTTCAAGTTATTCCAAGAGTTGTGGTGTTGTGTCAAACATTTGAGGCATAACATTTGGGGTGCTAGGCTCATAAGGTCTTAAGGAATCCAAGCTACAAGAAAGGTATGTTATTCTACTAGTTTTTTATATTACAAGTACCCCCATGCCATGCAAGTTAGGATGAGAACCTTGGAAAATCAAATTTGCATCAATATTAGAGAAAACATAGATCCCGGGTTTCTAGGGTTACATGTACACCATAGGAGTGTTAGAATGCTCAGAACCCATCAATGGTATCAGAGCCTAGGCTTGTTTTCTTGATATTTGATGCAATCTGCTTGAAAAAATTGAAAATTATGTTCACTGTTCAGTGGACACACCGAGCCCATGGGGGGACTCGACGAGTCCAAGTGAAAATGCATCCTACTCGTCAAGTAGGTTCTTGTACTCGGCGAGTAGGAGGCCCTGTGTGCAGATTTTCGAGTTTTGTGCTAGAATGGACTAGAATCATTACCCTAAACTGTTTTGGACTTATAAAACCCGTTTTTGATGTGGTAATGATTATACTATTCCATTTTCATTGGTTATTATCACAATTTCAAGTTTTATACATGTTTATATGATTCTTGAAATTGTTGATATGAATGTTCATGCTTACGAGTTTTGGTAGATCATTGGAATTATTTGCAAATTGCTTGATGATGTAATTCTTGATCTAAATGTTATTGATGGAGTCCATAATTTGTCCTCAACTTATGGATTACCAAAGGTGATTTTTTTAAAGAGTCATTAAAAGAACCATAGGTTACATAAAATGAAGAGTCTTATTTCTAGTAAACCATTAAACTCATAAGTTATGAAGTTGAAAAATATTGAATAGTTTCAAAACTTGCACTCAATTTTTGGAATTTGTAAAGTCACTTTAGAAAACTTTAATTCCAAAACTTAGAGTTTTAAAAGTTAAAATTCAACGCCTATACTTTATAGTATTATAAGTTTATATATATATATATATATATATATATATATATATACACACACACACACACACACATATATATATATATATATATATATATATATAAGGGGGGTATAAGGTTGTTGCCTATAAAATGGCAGCTTAATGTATGTCCACTCTCACCCACCGCTTCCTTGACTGGTGTAGGTTCGTTAGCCGAACGGGTAGGACGAGGACTATAATTCTCATTATAAGTATAGTGATAAATATAAAGTAACTAAACCTTTTAAAAATTCCGAATCTTAGTTACTTTAGGAAAATGTGAATTTGGTGCTAACCCATGAAATTACACTTTGTCCCTTTCCAAGTCGTTGGTGGAACATATGTGGGTAATCGGCACAATAACATGCACTAATAAGTGTGGCAAAGGGTGACTTAATGTTTATCATAGATTAGTGGAGCATGTGTGGGTAACCAGGACATCAATTAGGTGATAAAATTAAGGGTACCAAGTTAACTTGCATGGTTATTCACACATTGTTTGTGATCCTCGGTATCCCAGTCACAAACTTGATAGGGCACAATAAAGATTTAAACATGCCATTAAAAAGTTCAATGAGTCTCAAAAGATCTAGGGGTTTCAATACAATTAAAACCTAATTTCTATTTCGTTTTTCATGGTGGAAATTGGTGAATCATGATTCGCCTACCTTCAAATATTTTATAGCTTGGATTACAACATCCCTCTTCCAAGTTATAAAATAATGTGTTGGGTCCTAGCCTTAATATTTCATATTGGGTGTTGTATTAAGGACTTAAATCAACTAACTTGAATTTCTCCCATTGTAGATGTCTAGATCAGACACTTATGATCTTCCCAAATCTCTTGGAACAAGCTTTCCTAATGAAGATGATGTCCCGCGATTGGATCATGGAAATCATACCTCTCTTCCTACATCTCATGTAATTATTCTCCTTGACCCACAAGCTGAAAGACTTGAAAAATTCAAGGTCACTCAAGACCTACTTGCAATGAAACATGAAGATGGAAGGTTTGTGTGTTCTCACGTCTTAGAGATGAAGTCACATATCAACATGCTGAGAGTGTTAGGTGTTGAAGTTTTAAGGAAGTTGGCTATTGACTGGGTTCTTCAATCACTTCCTGAGTCATATAGTAAGTTCATTAAGAACTACTATGTGACAGACCACGACATGAACCTTATTGATCTTACTTATTTGCTTGTTGCTGCTGAATCAGAAATGTTTTGGCGCACTGGAAAAGTAAATTTGGGTGGAAGATCTACTTCTCAAACTTCCATGGACATTGACAATCGTAACATTGGATGTCCGGAAAAGCATTCTCTTCCCAATGGAAAGGGATGGGCCTTAGTCAACCCGGTTGAACAAAAGGTAAGGGGAGAGGCTAAGTCTGTGATAGTCCCGTGTACCATTCCCAACGAGTCTATGTTTTTATTGTCAAGAGAAGGGGTATCGGTTGCGAAGCTACCCTGACTACCTGAAAGATCTGAGAGAAGGAAGAATAAAAAAGTTTGACTCTACTTTAGGTAAGCACACTATCTAACTTTGTTAAGATTCTAATTGTTGATTCTTAATACATGATGTGACTAGCTTGCATTTTGATGTTTGGCAGGATCAAGAAAAGTGAAGGAAACTTAAAGGAAGAGTATGTTGAATCTGATCATGAAGATGGATTGCAATCGCATGGTTCGAAGATCGGATTTTTGAGCTGCTGCTTAGGAGTTAGATAGATTTCTAGGAAATATAGAATGTGGCTCGGTCTTTTTTAGTTTCATGAAAAATAAGGAACCGATATAAGCCGACCGCTCGGTCTATTTCGGCTCCGTAATTTTAGGGAACCGATATAAGCCGACCGCTCAGTCTATCTCGGCTCCATACTTTTCAGGAAGCAATATTTGGTGAATGCTCAGTCTATCTCACTTTAAAATCTCTAAAGGTCAGTTTCGGTTGTATACGTTAATCAAAAATTTTATTATGTTTTTTTACTAACAAAAACACAAAAATATCTTTTTATTTATAAAGTTTTTTTTTTATTATTCGAATTTTTTTTTGCTTTTTGTGTGGTTTCTTAATTTTTTTTAGGGCTCGAAGACATAGAAAGTTCGTGATCTTACAACAAGGGAAGGTATGAAAATTCTCATTATACAACTAGTTAGGTGTCCCTAGAAGAGTGCTGCTGCATGTAGACCAAAGCCTCAAAGACTCTGAGTAAGGCCTTAATGATTCGATCTATACCTATCGTTTCTACCCAATCAGGCTAAAAAATATTCTCAAGTCACGAGCTACCTTACTCTTATCAAAGTAGTTGAGAGTTTACTGCTTTGTCAATCTTTAACAGCAGAGGTACTTTCGATTCTTTAACCACCTAATACATATTCTTCATCTACTTTCGGTTCACAAACGTAACCCATGAGACTCTCGGTTCTTACCACTAAGGTTTATGGTTACCCAAAATATGAGTTGATGATCTTAGATGCGTATACCACGTGCTGAATGAGACCCACAATCCAATACTAATAAGGAATTAATGGTGAATCTTCAAATTCAAGATTTAACTTGTTACCAGTTGAAATATCTTTTTCTTTTCTATGCGAGAGATCTTTATGAAATTGTCTAATACCAAGGTGTTTCTTCCCAAAAGGTCCAGTTTTCTTTTATTTTTGAGATTTCAATACCTAAACACTCATACACATATCTCACCTACTTGTTCAACAGACCACATCGGTCTCCCAAGTACTTCGCCTGACCTTCGGTCTTACATTAAGTATCGAGGTTCGGTTGGAGATAAGCCACCCTTAGAGCCGATAGTTGAAAAGAAGCCTTTCGATGTTTATTAACAGACACTCGATCGTATTTTTTCGGGGAACCATGCAAGCACTTCAAGTCTCTCTTGACTTTGAAGGAAGCGATTCGTGCCCGGAATCAACTGCTTTATGTCGGTTTAAGACATCACTCACATCCTATACACGTTTGATTTAATTCTTTATCTTTTTCACTCTTGCACGAAATTTTTTTTAATTTTCCACAATACTAATGATCATTTTCAAGTGCATTTTGATTTTCCTATGGGTTGTGCAAGAAAAAAATTAAGTTGACAAGGCATTGTGTGGATGAGAATTTCAAGCACTTTAACAGATAAGGACGGAAATAGGGACGTGCATTTGCAATGGATCCTAGCTGCATGCGTGATGACGTTTATCTGGGGAAACCAAGTTGTCAAATCCTGCTTTTTTGGGTGACGGTTCAAAGATCGTGTAATCATAACAGAAGATTCTTTCTCTCTCATGGCAATGGTATATAAAGTGTTTCTCACACCCATTGTCCTTTCTTACCTTCTTCATCATCTCTCAAATATAACAGGCCATTCTCAACTGTTCATCTTCTTTCATTCAACAATGGCGGATTCATCTTCTCACCATGACCAATCTGCTTCATCTTCTCTACTGGTGATCAAACCCAACTAGAGCTTGATCATTGATCTGAATCCATTTTTGTAATACTACTACATGCTCCAGGTTGTTGAGTGACTCAAGTATTCTCCACTGGTTTTAGCACTCTCTCAGGTGGAATCTATTCCGATGTCTCTTTTATTGGAGGTTTACTCCAGTGCTTCATATGATAAGAACAAGGATAGGATTTATTTTCAGATCTTTAGTCGCAAAACTTCAATTTCAAAAGTTCGATTATGTTCGTTGTTAGGGCTTGCAGTCGATGCCTCGGTAATCTCCTTGGATTTTATTACGACAACATAGCTCTTTGCCATGCTCTATGAGATGGGATATACTGAGGTCCTAGTTTCTTTTTCAAAGTTCAAGAAGTCATGTCTACCACCCTAATGGAATGTGTTATTAACTCTACTTCACAACGGTTTGGGTGAGAGTAGCAGGGTCAGACAGGTCCAACAACAGGTGCTTCATGATCATTATGTATGGTCTTTACAATGGTCTCAATTTAGACTATGGGTCATTGATTTGGTCTCAGCTAGTGCAAAACCTCAATTCTTCGACCAAGCATTCAGAGATTTCTTGTGGGAGATTCTGGACGATAGTTACGCAACGAGCCATCTCTTCACTAAACATTCCGGTGATGAAGGGCGTTTTGTTATCCTCTATGCCACTTTTCACACCAAGAAGGTGATTATCACCAATGAGTCCAAATACACTCATGTTGCTTCCGTCCCTGAGACAATGTTTCGATGTGTTCCACCACTCAATAGCACAGTGATGGAGTCTTATCGTAAACTCAGTCCGATTGGTCCTTGTCAATTAATGCCTGAGATGAAGGAAGCTTTGGAAGATGTGGAAAAACCTTCTAAACATGGTAAGAAGAAGGATGAAAAGCCTGTTGAACCAGAACTGGGTGCGTCTTCAAAAGTTGACAAATCAACGAAGGGTGATAAGAAGGAATCGAAGAAGCGGAAATCAGAGAAAGGGGGATCTTCGGCTCGTTCAAAGAAAGTTAAGAAGATGGATAGAAGGCCTACATAAGCTGATGAGGAAGAAGAAGCTCATCTTGAAGACTCACCAAAAGGAGACACACCTTTTAGGTCTCCAACTCCAACTAATGACCTCCATACCAAGGTACCCACTCCACCTGACTCACCACCGAGAATCACTGTTTTAGAATCGGTTGCTTCAATACCTCCCATTTCTACAACACAATTGATTTCTTTGCCAATCCCACCATCACCCGTTCGCACACCTCCTATTATCACAACTACACCCATTATTACCTCAATCATAACCGATCCACCGGTAAATGTCAATGTATCTGATACGGCGCATTATTGGTACTGAACCTCCTGTTACCACTACACCCATTACACCTACTGCTTCAGAGGACTCTAATCCGATTCTTGGAGGTGATGATTTTGAGTATGACTCCACCTACTACAGTCCTTACCGGCTCCCGACTTAAGAAGATGATGTTGCCCCTGTTACCAAGGACCAACTTGACAGTGTTCCTACGAAACTAGACAAGCTACTTGAATGTTATCAAAATCCTGTTGACGTTATCATGAAAGCCTTCATGGATATAGCCTTGGAGCAATATACTCAATCCATGGATAAGTGCTCAGCTGCTATGGATGATTCTATTTCTCAGTGTAAACAAGCTACTAAGGATGTTAAGGATCTCATTCAAGATTATAAAATTTTCTTAGAGTCGCTTTAGGGTCATGCCACTTCCAATGCTACAAAGGTAAATGCTTCGGTTGACACTCTAACCCACTCGCTTCAAGGAGAACAAGCAAGATTTGAATCTATTCAAGATGATCTTGAAACCGAGAATAAATCTCATATTTCCTCTATTGATTCTCGGTTAGAGAAACTCCAGACTGATTTAGCAGCTCAACGCCAATTAAGAAACGAACTTGCTAAACAGACTGCTACTGTGGTGGCTTAGAAGGTCCAACTGGAACAAGCAGAAAAGGAAATTGAATTATTGAAGGTTGAAAGTGTTGTTCTCAAAAGTTGTTGTGGTGATGTCTTGGGTTAGGGGTGCAAACGAGCCGAATCGAGCCCAAGCCTGGCCAGGCTCATCTCGGGCTTGTTTAAGTTCTAAGAGGCTCGAGTTCGAGCTCGGCTCGATTCGAGCTTCTTGTACTGATCTCGGCTCGAGCTCGTAAATAATTATACAAGCTTGACTCGAGCTCGGGCTCGGCTCGTTTTTTATCTGACTTGCTCAAATATGCTTAAGTTTGGCTCGAGCTCGTTAAGAAGCTCGTTTACTAATACCCTAAATTCCTAATCCACAAATATATTTTTATTTTAATATATAAAAAAATAAGAAATTATATTATATAAAGGTTCGTTTAGGCTCGCGAGCCTAATCGAGCTTAGTGACATAGGCTTGAGCTCGAGCTCGTTTAATAAACGAGCTTAATATTAAGCTCGAGCTTGGCTCGGCTCGTCTAAAATATGTTTCGATTCGAGTATTTAGCGATACGATCCCGAGTAGCTCACGAGTAGCTTGGCTCATTTGCACCCCTATCTTGGGTATACTAAACAATGTCATTAAAGCTCATGATCCCATCTTGACGCTGACCATCAAGAATCATCTTACTACCAACCTTCTTCCGGCGATTGCACTACTTTGTGAGATGTAGGGTGTTACGAAGCCGATGGCTGCTCCGCAACAAGGGGGAGAAAGTGTGCCAATTACAGTAGAAAAGCCTTCAAGTCAACCTCCTATTCAACTGAAAGTTGTGGTCCAATCTATATCGAAGGGTAATGAAGCTGCGGGTTCTGATGTTAAAGAAAAGAATGGTCCATCCTCCGATGATAGTGATGAAGACCAACAGGCAATAACCGACATTCTCAAAATAAAGCAAAGAGATTTGGAGTTAAATGAGACTCATAGGATTATGAGGGAAGAATAGGAGAAGGAAAGGAAGAAGAAAGCAGAGCATGATGCTCTTGACTGTAAAATGGTCCTTTTTCCCACGCTAACTAGGGAAAATATGATAAAAGTGGCGATTGAATTCCCAAGTGTTTTCTAGTTGGAACCAGTGGCTTCATTTGATATTGAAAACACGAAGGATTCTCAATTCGATATGCCTATGACAAGGAAGGCGTTCGTGTTTCATTGTTTTGATTTTACTGCTGAAGTCCCTTCGCCTCATCCTCAGATCGATCGAGAGCTCATAGATTTTTATCTACAGTTCGGTCAACCTTAGTACTTGGCGTGGAGTGCACAGAAGATCACGTCAGTCAAAGTGTTGAAGCCTACACCTGCGGGGAAGTTTGTTAATGTACGATTCAGAGTTACTCGAGGTTCAGACAACTTGCTCTCTATAATTTCTCTTGCAGATCTCCCAAACTTGAATCCTCATGATTGGATTTTGTTATACAACATTTTTCTTATAAATGCAAAGGAGTATGAACCGATCCTAAGTCATTTGAAGAGGATGTTGGGGTTGTATATTTACGAAGTGGCTAAAACGGATCAGGAGATTGCTATTGTCATGCACAAGAAACTGATCGTGAATCCCACTCCGAAACAGGGAGATGTGAATAAAATGACAATAGGAAAAATTGATCCTACGCATCTAACGGTCATGTTCACAAGAGCCGAACGTAGCTGATTTTTATTTGCTCTTGAGGATAAGCATCTGTTCTGAACCGATTGCCTGGAGCACATCATTGACATTATTCATCGGTGCAAGAAGAACAGTGAGTCTGATAAGAAGAACTTCACGGACATGATTCGATGGTATATTACGTTTCATCACACTCTTCTAGCCATTATATCGAATTTGTTCAAAACTATTAAGAAGTCTTCAGTTGCTCAACCGAGTTGAGCTTTCGATTCCATGGACGCAAAGGGGGAGAATGTAGGATAAATATGTTGCGTCATGGGCTTTATTTGTATTTACCGGATTGGGCCTGTCCATCCGTGTTTTTTTAGGGTTATGTAGTATATATAGTGCATGAATATATGCATTAGATACTCTCTAGAGTTTTTATCACTTTTGATTATCGTTCTGTAACCCTAAAAGACCTCTACGGCAGAAGTTCTTTGTCGAGCTCTTCTGGGGTGTTTTAGTTTAATCATTCAACATTGTTTGAGCCATTCCTGTGTCTTGTTCTTATTTCTTTATTTACTGTTTAGAATATATCGATCCTACTAGAATATTAATTCCAACACCATTCTTTAGTTGTGGACAACATCACTTGAAGTGCCCCTTCTCCTTATAGATATAACACTTGGCATTCGATGAACCTTTAGACTTCGATTTTGAAAGTGATCTCCCTCTGTTTCCTCCTTTCCTCTCTTCTGTCCTTCCCCTCCCTGCAAACCAACCGAAACTGGAAACCTCTTCTCCACCTGAAACTTTTCTTTTCAGTTCCTTGGACATCAGAGAGTCCTTCACATCATTCACAGTGATCATTGCCTACCATAAAGCATGGTATCAACAAAATTCTCATATGAGTTATGAAGCAAACATAAGAGAATGAGCACCTAATCTTCATCTTCAATCTTCATATCAACACCTTGTAGATCCAATATGATATGATTGAAGTTATCCAGATGATCTTTCACTTGGGTACTTTAAGATATTTTGAGAGGGTACAACCTTTGCTTTTTATACAACCTGTTCCTCAGTGAGTTGTTCTGGTACTTGTCACAAATTTTATCCCAAAGCTCAGAAGCTGTTTGTTGGTCCACAACCTCCTTCAGCACTTCATCTGTCAAGCTCAGTAGTATGGCACTATGTACCTTTGTCAGAATATCCACCTTCTTATCAGCCGCCATGTCCATTGGCACTTTTGCCTCTCCTTCCCGTGTCGTCGTACATCCTTGTTGAACCAGAAGAGCCCTCATCTTCACCTTCCACAAAGTGAATTCATTTGAGTCATTGAATTTCTCCAAATCAAACTTGTGAGTACACATATTCAATCACAAGAATACAAACTGTAGCTCTGATACCACTTGTTAAGAAGTATAGAGGATAACGAGCAAAACCAAAAGCACATAAGACACAATATTTACGTGGTTCGGTCAAGGTGACCTATGTCCACGGGCAGGAAGGGAGTATTATTTATTTCAGAGCTCTCAACACAGAGGTTACAAGTACAATTACATAGAGATTCGTCTATCACTCTAGAATTCATGACACAAAAAATGACCTAGCATGCATCCCTATTTATACTTGAGGGATCAGACCTAAAAACCCTAATGGGCCAAGCCCATGAAGGGTGTCAACCAATCACAATCTACCATGCAATATCTTTTGGAACATTCTTGAGCTTTATCACCTTCTAGGCATACTTAGATTAACATGGCACCGAAAAGGAATCAATATGGTGAATCATGTACCAAGATGGTCCATGATGGCGCAATAACTTCTTCATGGCTCAACAGCAACCCTAGTTGGTGCAACAGGGATGTAAATGGTACAAGATCATCAAGTATGGCGCACAACATCAATCTTGGTGCAACAACATCACCATGAGCAATAGGTACATGCATGGCTCAACAAGGGCATTGATGGCTCAACAAGAAAACAAGATGGCTCAAGAGGAGAACAAAATGGCTCATAAGCATCCCTTTTGACCCATATCTTCTTCATGTGGCTTAACAAGGACCCTTTGTTGATCCAAAACTCTTCCAAGTGCTCCAAACTCCTTGTAGATGCTCCAAACCCCCTTGTACACGATCCGTTCCTTTGGCACTTGATCGGTTCCTTTGTCTAATGATCCATTCCTCTCTTAGAAGATTTGTTCCTTTGTCACATGCTCCATGAACCCCAAGTTCTACATTGATGTCCAAGTGCTCCAAATGCTTCATGAATACGATCCAAATGTACGAAATGCTCGAGTCACATTTAACAGAATTGTTAGAAATACATGCTTGTGGGTAGGCTATGGATTCCTTCAGGAACTGGCTGATAGTATTGCTTGATTTTGTGATGACTTATGCCCTAGGGAAGTTCTTGTTATATGTTATTTTTGATAAATTAGGTGCCTAAGCCAATAACTAAATTAGTGTATACTTGAATTATTAGCGAAATCCTTTTGAGCTGCCCTCAAATATGGTAGTTGAATAGGATGACTTTTATAGAGAGTGAGAGAGAGAGAGAGAGAGAGAGAGATTGGTTTATTGATAAATTATATTTTTAATAAATAGCAATGAATGAATTTATTAATATGTTATGAAGATAATATATTAATTAGAAAAAATATTATATAATTAAGAATTACTCAGAAATTAATTAGAATTAATTGTTGGATTAATTGTATTAATTAAAAGGATAGGGTTTAACTATAAGTGTTCAATAGTTATGAAAGAGGTTCCAAAACTTTCCTCCCTTAGGGTGGACGATTTCTGGAGGGAATATTCTAGGGCTTCTTGAATATCCCTTATAGATAATTAGGGAATAGATAATTACCTAATTTGAGATATTAATATAATATTCAAATCAGGGTAATATAGGGTTTCTTAATTCAAATATAAATAGACCCTAAGAGCTTCAAATTTCGGACACTTGATCAGTCCAAGGGATAGCTGGAATTCTACTTCTCCCCCTCCTCTCTCTTTAAGCCTCCTTGTTGCTAGGGTTGGGTGTAAACCATTAGAGCCATGAGAATTCTGGTGCTAGCCTCCAAGTGACTACAAGAAGGATTGTGATTGATTATATATTAGTATAATAAAAGGTATGTAGCTCTAAACCTTTTTGTTATTTTTAAAAATATTAGGGTTCTTGTAGGGTTCTAGATATTCAATTGGTTATTGCATTTAATAGTGAAAACATAGATCCTTTAGGTTGCATGTGAACTTAAAGTTTATGTTTTTATGCTAAAATATGACTTTGTAACCTAAAGGATGCAAATTTCGACTTGGGATATGGTTCTTGAAACCCTAGAGTCCACCCTTACTTTCGAACTTTCTAGGGCTTCCTTATTTGATAACTATTACTTTTAAAATGTTATTGGATAACCCGTTATACCTTGATTTTTGAAAATTTCGATGGAAAGGGATTAGGATTAAATTTAAATTGTTTGATTAATAGTTAATTTATTTATTTCTCATAAGATTTAAGTTAATTTAGTTAATTGTTAAGTAAAAGATAGAGAATAAATCTTAATTGATTTATTTTAAATTAAATTATTAGTTAATTTTCAAATTTAATTATAAGCCTTGTATTTTAGAAATGTTTTAAAATTCACATTATATGTATATATCATGAAATGATAATTTCTATATGTATATGTAACGCTCGTAGATTCGGGCTAGACAATTTAGATATAAAGAGCATCAAAAACGATTTTTTTGATGGAAGATTATTTAGAAAGAGAAATCTTAACCGACTTATAATATATGTCATAAGGGTTCCTTACATATAAAGAACGCCAAAATCAGAGTTGTAACAAAGAAGTTATGGCTCGTCGAAGTTTCACAACAAAACCGGCACGACACTACGTGACATAAATAGTGAACTTATGATATAAGACTTGCTAGTCTTATCAATCTAAACAAAATTCATAATACACGTTAAACCGAGAGCGTGCATAAAAAGAACGCCAAAATCTGACTTCGTATGAGGAAATTATGATTTTTCTAAGATTTAGCCTAGCAATGCACAAACCGAAATTCGAATTTTAGATCGAACGATTTTTGGCCAATGCAACCAAAATGAGTATTCAATATCTCATTAATAGGAGCTCAAAAATAAAAATACAGACGAAAACGGAGTCCGTATGTAGAAGTTATGAATTTTACACAATCATTTAACAATATAATCTTCTCATACTGTTAAATTTAAAATTCGTCGAGAATTAGCCGACGGAGTCAAATGGAAAGTTGTAGAACATGTCTTTACCTATGTGTGGATATAAAGAACATCAAAAACGGAATTCTTATGCGAGGGTTGTGATTTTTAGAAGACGGGAATGAGCTGTGCGACTTTGGGTGACGTGGTACAATCCTGGTCATTGCTTTCGGCTCAGAAATGCTGCTTTAGTGAGTCCAGTTTAGAGAAAAACCTATTGTAAGTGAGATACGCTTACCCTACCTTAAGTATAGATTTTATTTAAATGTATTAATGTTATCAGGACCTTATAATAAATATTTGGGCTATTATTATGAGTTATATAAGTATCGTTATAATATCTTTTTAACCACTCACGGTATGGGGAATCTGGTTTGAAGGGCCGCTTCGGTTGTTCGATTTCAGAAGTGCTATACGCCAAAATGGTCCTACCCTCCGGTGTTTCATGTCTGGCCCTTGTCTATACATAGTGGGTGAAGAGTATTGTTTTAACGCTTGTATAATACCAATAATACCAAGACTATTAATTAGTCTCATCGAACAATAGACTAAACTCTAGTGGTAATGATACTAGGTTTTGTCAAAAGAAGTTGTTTTAAGTAAATGAAGCGTTCTCTACATACCGAGTCACCACCTTATAAGGTGAGTGCATAGTTACTTTCATCTTACACATAGATATGAATTATTTTTATATAAATTATGTGCTATGTGTATACATGCTATCTATGCTAGATGAATGATTTTATACATGTTTTAAATGATTTAAATTGTATATGTATTTTATATCTACAAAATGTGTTGGGTGAAACATGGGTGGATGTAATAGTTGTTGTGTGATGAAATAAAATGATGAGAGGCCTCAGTGTTGTTGTTGATCCAATCATCCAGCGGAGTATAGATGACGACCATAGACTTTTCTAGACAATCCAGTGGAATGCTAGCAGGCTCACAACCTGTAGGTGTTTATTAGAACTCTGTGTTCACCAACAGTACTCCATCCCCCATATGGTTTCCTTATTTGACATAAATTGTTGAGGAACCTCCGAAGTGGTGTTGTCGCTGCGGTAAAGAAATCCTTAGGCTAGGTCCCTTATATTAGATGCTTTAGGGACGTAAAGTGAGGATAATGGGAATGGGTAATTGGTTGATTGTTTGATGTTTAAACATAATTATATTATTGTGGGTTGAAAAACCTATATACTCACCAGTTTTCCCAATCTGACCCACTCAATATTATTTGTATCACAGGTGTCGATATGAAGTTACATTACAATGAAAGATTAAGGAGATATGAATCACTAGTGATAATAAATGTAAGTTATGTTTATGTTTATGTTTTTGTATTGACGATGACGTCCCAAATGTTTAAAAATGAATGAAAATACATTTCTTCAGAAATGCTTGATAACGTATTAAGCATGTTTTTCTGTGAACAAATTTCGCAACATTTTTATTTAAAGAAGTACTCTAATTTTTATATAGCATAAACAAAATCGGTATTTTCTTGCCATGAAAATGGGGATGTCACAGTTGGTATCAGAGCATTAGTTTAAGCGAACTAGGAATAAAGATTTATTTCTAGACATAAACTTAGAATGCTGAGAGATGATCGTGAGGAGTGTGTCTATTATATTTTAGGTAGTACAGCTGAATAGACACAAGCACTAGCTAATTTAGTGAAAATGCCTAACATGCTTTTATATGCTAAATGAATTGTGATGTTTTATGATACTATCGTCTGATCGGATCTATGGTCTGTTGCCGACCGGATATAGAAATTTATGTGTTGAGATTTCTAAATGTTTAATTACGGTATTCGAACTGGCATGTAACTTTTCGGAGTAATAAGGATTATTACACGTCTAAAATCTTCTCTATCTATATTCTCATCTCGATGCGCTGAACGCATGCTTCCGTGAACATAACGTCATTGTGAAGGCTCGTAGCGAATTGAGTAAACGGAGGAAACTAAGAGGCTTGCGATAATGAATGATGCTTATTGGAAGATATCGTATGAGAGGTATCTTGACATTAGAATGTGTCTAATAAATAATACGTCTAGCACGGGAGTATTACACTTTCGATTAGCAGAAGGAAGAACTTTTGGTATCATCCATGAAGTTATCCCATCATCTGGTATTTCCACCACTAACGGAGTTGAAGCAGAATTGATAATTAAAGATACGCATGGAAGAAGCCCTAGTAGATAGGGGAAAATTTTGTGATTGTTTGGACACATTTGTATGTGTTCAACTTTTTTTTGTGAAAATAACTTGGAGAACTGCGAGACAATACTTGGGACGAGTATGAGTAGGTGTGAATGGTAGTCGAGGCTTATACTACCGGAAGCACAAGGCTGACGTTTTGGTCAGGGAAAGTCACAAGGTTACCAATAAACTAGTAATTGATACCGTTTTGTTCATTTTTGTCATTACCATTGTTTCAGTAATGATTAAGAAGATGATTGTTATTTCAACCCTAGTGGTCATATCAAATCGAGTCCGACTAAGATGAGTATGTTATGTGGTTCAGAGAACTAAGTTCGATGTCACATATTACTTAAGCCAAAAGATTGAAATCAAAGCGATCAATAGAAGTATCACACTCGTTGTTAAAGAAGTTGGTAGCTAGAAATGCTATATGTTAAAATATGATTATATCACATTTGAACATAAAGGAAAGTATATTCCATTCTGGAATTTAACTCTAAAAGACCTGAGTCTAAGCGTTGCAACATACGATGAGAGGTCATTGGAACGTGACCCATCGGTCTATTGTGGAAATTAGACAACTTACCTTAAGTTTGTTAAGAAGAAGGAGTCTCTAATAAAGTTCGATATTGTGAAATGAAGGTCACGATTTAAAATCTAACATGAGATAGAGAGTGGGTACAAGATCAAGCATTGTCTGCGGTCAAGCACTCCAAGAGTTAGATACACATTCAAAGGGACATAAAAGTTATGATTATTACCTAGGATGGTATGTACTTGACCCAGTTGTGCATGGTCCTTTTGGGTTTCCTTCACCAAAGCAACTTGACCGGATGATTTATATAGAGAGAGGTTATTATTATTTGTTTATATATTATATGAATAATATACTGAAGGAGAAATCATACACTTTAATTAATATTAGTCAGGAATTAATTAAGAATTAATTTTATGGCTAAAATAGATTAATTAAATAAAGGGGACTAGAATTGTCAATTGTGTGATAGTTGGTTTAGGCTGTGAATCTTCATGGGCATAAGGGGGATGAAATTAGGAGTGAAATTCCACTCTAATTTCGTCCAAGGAGGCCTTATTCCAGAAGGTTCTCAAGCTTCTTAGGGCCTAAGTCATCCAATTAGGGTTATGACTGAAACCCTAGCAACTCAGCTATATAATAGACCCCAGGGCTTCAGTTGCAGCTACTCCAAGAAACCCTAAGGTTACTATAGCCAAAATTTAGCCTCTCTGCTTCTCTCTTCTAGATCATCCTCTTGCTTGTGGTGTTTGTGAGCCATTAGAGGTGTTACACTTGTGACACTAAGATTCTTGAAGATTGAAGATTCTTGCAACTATTGAAATGTATCATATAAACTTGTTTTTGTTATAGATCGTGATTTCAATGTATGCTAGATTAGGGTATTCAAGTCTTGGATGGATTTCATGTACAATAGAGAAACCTAGATCCAAGCTTTAGGGTTTTGCATGAGCATATAGAATTGTTCTTGTGTATAAGACCCATCAGTGGTATCAGAGCCTTGATTGGTTTCTATTGTATTTGATGTTTTGTACGTCATTCATGCTTGAAAAATCGATTTTTTTGGTCTTCTTCTTGACAGACTCGTCGAGTCCTTAAGTGGGGTCTCCGAGTCGGATGATCTTGATGAGTCCATAAGGGGATTCCGTGAGTCAGGCTGTCAGACAGAGGAAATTTTGGGATTTCATGCCTACTTTGCTGTGGGATAATTACCAAAACGTTTTTAAATGATAAAATACGAATTTTAATGATATTGTGTGATTATCCTTACCAAAATAAAAGATAATGTCAAATTAATTGAATAACTATTTCCTTATATGATAAATGTTAATTATTTGAATTATTTGGTCAATTATATTGCATGAAATTAGATTAGGTGAAAATTAGATAATCATTAAAACTAATTGTTTAATTAGTTATTTGAATTTTGATCTAGATAGTTTTGAAATGTTTCAAAACTTGCCCTCATGTTTTGGAATTTAAAATTTTGGAATAAAAGTTTAATTTTGAAATAAGTAAATTCCAAACCCTAGAATTTTACAAGTTTAAAATTCACTCTATACTATTATAATATTATAAGAATAATTATTATATATGTATGACACAAATGCTAGACTTACCGTTAGCAGACCTCATTCACGAAGTCGATCTATAAGGGGGGTGGGGATAAGGTTATTGCCTATAAAGTAACTAAATGTTTTTTACAAAATTCCCAATCTTAGTTTATTTAGGCAAAATGTTAATTTTATGCTATTCCATGAAATTACACTTTGTACCCTTGCTAAGATGTTAGTGGACCATGTGTGCTTAACTAGCATACTAATTTGGCTCTATGAAAAGGTGGCAAAGGGTGACTCGATGTTTGTCATAGATCGATGGAGCTTGTGTGGTTAACCGGGACATCGATTAGGTGACTATAACATTGGGGGCACCATGTATATTTGCATGGTTATTCACACCCTGTTTGTGATCCTCGGTATCCCATTGACAAACTTGAGGGGCATATCAAGATTTAAACATGCCACTGAAAAGTTCAATGAATGTTAAAAGATCTAGGAGTTTTCGATACGTTTAAAACATAATTCTCTTTTGTTTTTCATGGTGGAAATTAGGGAATCGTCATTCACTTACCTTCAAATTATTTGTTGTTTAGATTACGGCATCCCTCTTCTAAATTACAAATAATGTTGTTGGATCCTAGCCCTAATTTCTCATTTGGGTGTTTAATTGGGGATTCTTATCTAATCAAAATTTGTGTCTTTTCTTTTTCAGATGTCGAACTCAAACCACAAGACTTCAAGCTCAAACACCTCTGGCTCATTCTCACTCATGAATTTGTGTGGGAGGGTGATCTTCAACGGAAACAATTTTAACAATTGGATCTGCAACATAAGGATGGTCATCGGCTATGAGGACAAGGAGTATGTCCTCGGCAAGGAGCTGAAAGAGATGGATGTGAACACTGCCACTCTCGAGGAGATCGCTGCCTTTGAGGTCCATGAGCATGATGCCACGAAAGTCCATTGCATTATGGTAGTGACCATGACTGCTGAACTCCAAAAGTCCTATGGGTACTTCTATCCCTATGAAATGCATCAGGACTTTCTTGAAAGGTATCACCAAAGTGCAAGGTAGGAGAGGTACGAGATCATCACTTCGATGATCACGACCAAGATAAGAGACGAAGAGTCTATCACTGCTCATCTGCAAAAGATGAAGAGGTATGTTGACCGCCTGCTGAAGTTAAATGTTAACTTCGATGAAGAGCTGGCGATTGACACCATTCTTCATTCACTGTCGCCTTGCTTCAACCAGTTTCGCATGACCTACCACATGAACAAAGAGGAGGTCACGTTGAGTAAACTTCAAGGCCTGTTGAGGACTACTGAGAGCAACCTCAAGGACAAATCCATTGCACAAACTCCTACTCCTACTACTGCCCCAGTTTTGGCGATTAGGCTAGGAAAGGGTAAGAAGAGGAAGGCTCCCTCACAGAGCTACAATAAAGGAAAGTCGCATGATGGCACCTCTTCTAGTTGAACCAAGGCTGGTCCCACTACACCCACCTCAAGCCCCAAGGATGTAGAGTGTTATCACTACCACGATATAGGGCATTGGAAATGAAGTTTCCTGAAATATCTGTAAGATATCAAGGATGGAAAGATCAAGCCGTCCTTCGCAGGTATTTATATTATTCAATCTAATGATTCATCACATGCTATTTCTTGGGTTCCTGATACAGGATGTGGTTTTCACATTTATTCTGATTTGCATGGCCTAAGAAGAAATAGGGATGTGGAGCATGGGAAGACAAACTTGATCATGGGGAACAGAAGATCATCGCCTGTCACCAAGATTGGAGTTTACTCTTTAGTTCTTAGTAATGGATTAGGACTAGATTTCAATAATCTTTTCTATTCGCTAGAAATGGCAAGAATTGCCTTGTAATGGTATATATAAAACTATGATGGTTGTAGAAAACTTCGGAAATGAGGTGTTACATATCGAATCTTCCAATAGTTTGGACAAAGCATGCTTCTGGCATTGTCGTTTTGGACATGTCAACAAGAAAAGCATAGCCCAACTCCAAAAGGATGGATTGTTGGATTCATTCGACCTTAGGGACGATGACATGTGCGAGTCTAGTTTACTTGGAAAGATGACCAAGTCACCCTTCACTGGTACTTGTGAAATGGGTGAGGGTTTATTGGATCTCATACACACCGATGTGTGTGGGCCCTTTAGATCCACCACAAGGGATATGAGCCGCTTCTATGTGACTTTCACCGATGATTATAGCAGATATGGGTATTTCTACTTAATCAAGCACAAGTCAGAAACGTTTGAAAAGTTCAAAGAGTTTAAGTAGGAAGTGGAGAATCAGTTGGGTAGGAAAATCAAGATGCTTCGATCCAATCGAGGTGGAGAGTACCTAAGTCTTGAATTCCATGACTACCTCAAGGAATACAGAATTGTTTTGCAATTGACGCCACCTAGGACACCACAGTTGAATGGTGTAGCTGAGAGGCGTAATAGAACCTTGTCGGACATGGTTCGTTCCATGATGAGTTGTGTTTTGCTACCTATCTCATTTTGGGGGTATGCCATAGAGACTGTTGCCCATGTACTTAACTTAGTCCCTACAAAGAAGGTTGCCAAAACACCTCACGAGATTTGGACAGGGAAAGCTCCCTCGTTAGCACATATTAAGGTTTGGGTGACGAGGCTTTCGTAAGACTAGAGACTCACGACAAGCATGAAACTCGTAGTGAGCGATGTACTTTCATTGGCTCCCCACAGAAGTCCATTAGATATCTCTTCAATAGACCGAGTGACAATATTGTCTGTGTTGCGAGGAGAGGGGTTTTCCGAGAGCGAGAACTCATAATCCAAAGGGACACTGGGAGGCAAATCGATCTTGAAGAGCTTCGAGAGTCGAGTGATGAAGGAACCTCTAACACTGGAATTTGACATGAGGAAGAAACTCTTGTTCAACCAATTGACGAGTCCCTGCCTCTTAGACGTTCTACTAGAGTTAGTGTCCCGCCTGTGTTGTATGGTTTTCATATAACAAGTGAGGGTGATACGCTTATTAGTGATAGTAGACTAATAAATTTGGATGAACCTAATAGCTACAAGGAAGCCATGGCAGGCCCGGAGTCTACAAAATGGAAAGAGGCTATGGACAACGCGATTCAGTCCATGTATGACAACCAAGTTTGAAATTTGGTTGACAATGTATCAGGTCGTAAGACGGTCGGGTGCAAGTGGATCTTCAAGAAGAATACTGACATGGATGCAAAGGTACACACTTATAAGGTACGATTGGTTGCGAAGGGCTTTACTCAAACTCCCGGAGTTGACTATGATGAGACCTTCTCACCAGTTGCAAAGATAAAATCTATTAGGGTAATGATAGCCATTGCTGCATTTCATGACTATGAACTATGGTAGATGGATGTCAAAACCACTTTCCTTAATGGGAAGCTGGCTAAGGATGTTTGCATGGGTCAACCAGAGGTTTTTGTCAATGCGAAGCATCCTAATAGAGTGTGTAAGCTTGAGAAACCCATTTATGGATTGAAACAAGCATCTCGCAGATGGAATCTTTGTTTCGATGGGAAAGTGAAAGAGTTTGGCTTCCTGTGAAGCGAGGATGAATCATGTGTATATGTCAAAGTCAGTGGGAGTATAGTTAGCTTCCTCGTATTTTATGTCGATGACATACTGCTCATAGGAAATGACATACAGACCCTACAGGAAGTTAAGTCCTGGCTTGGGAAGTGTTTCGTTATGAAGTACCTCGGAGAGGCTGCCAATACTATGGGAATAAGGATAGTGAGAAACAGGAGTAACAGACTAACAGGAATTAGTCAGAATACTTACTTGGACAAGGTACTAAAGTGTTTTAGTATGGAGAATTCCAAGAAAGGGGAGTTATATAAAGTAATGCCAAGTTGAGTAAGACTCGGAGCCCGAGTACCGAAGTCGAGATAGAAGAGATGAGTCGAGTACCTTATGCTTCCGCAATTGGCTCGATCATGTATGTTATGACTTGTACTCGCCCTGATGTGACCTTCACTTTGAGCATGGTCAACAAATATCAAGGGAACCCTAGCAAAGAACATTGGACCGCAGTCAAGAATATTCATAAGTACCTTCGGAGGACCAAGGAATGGTTTCTAATCCTCGGTGGGAGTGATGACTTAAGGGTGTGAGGGTATAGTGATGCCAATTTTCAAACCGACTGGGACAACTATCGTTCCTAGTCAGGCTGGGTCTTTACCCTTAATGCAGGAGCAGTGACTTGAAAAAGTTCCAAAAAGGAGACCGTAGCTAATTCAACATGCGAATCAGAGTACATAGCGGCGAGCGAAGCGTCAAAGGAAGCAATATGGTTAAAGAACTTCATTGGAGACCTTGGAGTTGTGCCAGCCATAAAGGAGCCCATGGAAATTTTTTGTGATAATGAAGGAGCGGTTGCCTTGACTAATGAACTGAGGGATCATGGTAGATCTTGACATATCGACAGAAAATATCATTTTATTCGACATCGGGTGGAAGAGGGACTCCTTGTGGTAAAGAGGGTATCGTCGGAGGATAACCCAGCAGATCCCCTTACGAAGGGACTGAGTAGGGTTAAGCACATGCAGCATGCTAGGAGCATTGGGCTGAAGGACGATATTAGTTTAGATTAGATAGTTTAGAAACATGTAATAGATAAATGTAATTGACATTTGATGATTAAATAAAGGAGTATTATTTATCAGTAAAGTTATTGTCTTATGTTAATTGTTTACCTATTATTTCACTTTGTATGTTTTGACTTCCTAAATAATAAAATTATTCGAACGTTCCACAGTCGCTCATACTTTAGATTAGGTATGAAAGAAGATTGTCATGAATTGGTTTGTAGATTGTCTAAAGTGTATTAGACATAGCAAAGGTTTGCTGCAACGTTTATGAGTGCTTATGAATAAGATTTGAGCATTGGATTAAACCCACACTTGCTGGTATCACTTCACAGAATTTATCATGAACGATCGCAAGACGATAATATCATATGGTCTTGAAACCTAGATATATGGTGTAACACCCTGAGATTCAGGTACATTTCTTTCACCCTTGTTCTTTGTCGATTGGTCATGATTAGTCCTTGAGTGGAGGGAATTATAGCAAGTGAGTACGCTGGGCGTACCAGAGGGGTACGATGCGCGTACTCATGCACTTAAATTGGACGCGGAGTAGCCAAGGTACGCTAGCATACCCAGAGTTACACCGGGCATACCCGGCCCAGATGCAAAAAACCTAATCCGTCTTGTGCACTATTTAAAGGGTGCTAAGGCTCATTTATCAGCCTCCATATTAGTGAGTGAAACCCTAAAAGAGAGCCTCCTATCGTCCTTAGTGTGTGAGAGTGTTGTTGGAGCTAATTGTGCTTTGGTGACTTAGTAAAGGAGAAGGAAAGGAGCTCTTGGAAGCTAAAGTTTGAGGTGCCATTTTGGATCTGAGATCTACAGAGAAAAGGGCTACACTTGGAGGTATAAAGTTCAAAACTTTCCTCTTCTTTTGGTTGCTGTTGCATGTGCCATTTCTAGGGCTAAAAACCCCAAAGGTGGAGACTTTATGAGTGTAAAGTGCTCCATGGTCCGAGATCTGTCCCTTTTCAGTGGTATTAGTGATTTAGAACTGTAAAGTTTCCATCTTGGATGTTAGTTTGAGGTCATGCTTGTGTAATAAGCCTTCTAGAGTTAAAGGATGGAACATTATGGGGGTTGGTGGCTTGTTCAGCCATGCAAAGGCTTAAAGTCATCAAATTTATGGATTAAGAGGCTTAGATGTGGTCAGATCTAGAATTTGGACGTGGGTCTTAACTGTTTAAGACCTCAAGAGCTAAGGGGCTGAAGCTGGGGAGTACGTCGGGCGTAATCCCAGTATGCGTCGTGTACTGGGTGGCATTCCCCGATTCTGAGACACAGTCGGGTACGCTCAGTGTACACATCTTGTACGCGCAGCGTAAGCCGGAAAGTTGAATTTTAGTTGGCTTTTAGGGTATGGTCTATTGTGGGGCCTTTTGAGTTATGAGAGGGGTAAAATGGTCTTTTACCCTTCTGAGAGTGTCATAAGAGGACATAGTCTAGCCTTTGAGAGTTATATTAAATAGAGTATTTATTTCATATGATTAGGCGGAGGCTAGGCCAGCGTTTACGGAGTCAGAGATTTACCGAGATACCAGACGTGAGTCTTCTCACTATACTTTACCTAGGGTGGTAACAGAGTTATGTGACAGGGTGGTAACCAGAAAGGGATATTTATTGTGATATGTGATATGCATGATTCAGAGTTACAGAGTTGGGACTTTCAGGTCCCTAGAGTTAGGGCCAGAGGGCCCACAGAGAGTTGGGGCTGGAGGGCCCCACTGAGACACACTGACCAGAGGGTCGACAGAGTTACAACCTCGAGTGGCTATGATGTGTTAGAGTGGTATTTTGGGGAACTCACTAAGCTTATGCTTACAGTGTTACGTGTTATGTGTTTCAGGTACCAGTGATCAACGCGGGAAGGTGTCGGCTTGATTCGTACACACACATGGGATTTTATGTATTTTGATCTTGGGAGATATTTTGTGAAAACAAAGACATGATACTATGACATTTTATGAATGAATGAGTTTATAATGATGTGTTTGAAAATGCGAAAAATTGTT
This sequence comes from Lactuca serriola, assembly GCF_051521515.1. Classification (NCBI taxonomy): domain Eukaryota; kingdom Viridiplantae; phylum Streptophyta; class Magnoliopsida; order Asterales; family Asteraceae; genus Lactuca; species Lactuca serriola. The sequence continues at coordinate 148,168,022 of NC_136416.1, forward strand.
TTAAATTTTTACGGTGTTACAAGTTGGTATCAGAGCCTTGGTTTGAGGGTTTCGGGTGCACCTTCAGGCATATTTGAACTCAAACTGAGGATTTGAGGAAATTTTGATAATAAAATAAGTTTTCAAAAGAAGAACCTATGAGACAAACAGAGCAGAGACGTGTGTACGAACTGCCAGCGCCCGAACGGTGATTTCCCAAAAATACCATTATCATAAGTGTTATAAGATATGATGTGATATGTTATATGATGAGCTATGATATGCATGCTAGAGTAGACTAGGTGTTCTTATTAGGACTAGAGTGGCCTGATATGTGATGCCTGAGTCTAGGAGTCTTGCTGCTAGGAATACTTCAGAGTGTTTAGGTAGCAGCGAGGAGGTTGTGAGAGATCTGCTAGCGAGCATCATATGATTAGAGAGAGTAGAGTACTTGGGACTTGGGACTATGGGAGGAGGACTTGGGGTGAATGCTGATGCGGTGTGGACGGTAGTATTGGGCCCGTACTACTGAAGACACCGGGTCAGTGCACAGTCCAAGAAAGAATCCTTGGAGTACCAAGGGAAGAGTAGGGAGGAGTATTCGAGTGAGTATACTCGAGCGAGTCCCGGATATATATTTTTGTGTTGCATTTCAGAGAGAGGGAGATCATGGTTGGGACGCGTCACACACCAGGGACCAGCGGTACGAGTGATGAGGAGATCCGTAGGATCATCCAGGAGGAGGTGGATGCGGCCATCAGGGCAGAGATACCAGAGATGTTCGGGTCTATCAAGACCATGCTGATAGAGAAATTTGATGAGAAGTACGCTGCTCTTTCTGAGGCTGTTGTTGCTGCGGCCACTGCAGCTATAGCTGCGACTAGCCCGCAGGGTGGTGATGCGTTTCTGTTCCAAGAGTTCAGCAACACAAAACCACCGGAGTTTGACGGGACCCAGGACCCGATTGCGGCGATGAGATGGATTTCAGACATAGAGGGGTGTTTCTTTACTTGCTCATCTCCAGAGCATTTGAGAGTCCGGTTTGCACTGAACCAGCTTCGCTTAGGAGCGAAGGATTGGTGAAAGTTTGTGACAGCGCACTATACGCCTGCTGAGCTTGCAGCAGTGACCTGGGAGAGGTTCATTGCTATGCTCCGAGATGAGTACGTTCCCCAGGTGGAGAGGGAGTGTTTGGGCCAAGAGTTTCTGACCCTCAAGCAGGGTACTGAGTCTGTTACGGTGATTACGAGGATGTTTCATGAGCGGGCGATGTTCTGCCCAGAGCACGTGTCCTCTGAGCAGGCACGTATGAGCCGATATCTGAGCATTTTGAGGAGAGATATACGAGAGTTCGTGGCGAACTCGACGTACCGGACATTTGCCGAGCTTCAGGCAAATGCCCGGAAGAGGGAGATAGAGCTGGAGACCCAGGCTAGTGAGGAGGCTAAGTCTCAGGGGAGGGATCGGCGACCGGTACAGTCTCAGCCGGTAGCCAAGTGGGCCAAGCCCGCTGATTCGAGATCAGGGAACCAGAGGGGCCGCACTTGTGGCAAGTGCGGCAAGAGCCACGATGGGGTGTGCAGAGCAGGGTCTTGCTACAAATGTGGCAAGGAGGGGCATATGGCCAAGGACTGCCCCAAGGAGTTTGCAGTATGTTTTCACTGCAACCAGACTGGACACCGGAAGGCGGAGTGTCCGCAGCTGCGGGGATCAGCACAGGGAGCAGCTCATGGATCTACCCCTGCTGCCATCAGAGCTACTGAGAGCCGGCCAGTGAAGGCCGAGGCACCGAGAGCATGAGGGAGAGCGTTTCAGTTGACCGCGGAAGAGGTCCGGGCAGCGCCCAATGTCGTGGCTGGTATGTATTCTTTCGTGTATTTATTTTGATGTTGAGATATTGTCCCTATATTATGTTATGCGTAGGTACTTTTCTTGTGAGTTCTGTACCTGCCTTGGTGTTATTTGAATCGGGTACGAGTCGGTCTTTTGTATCTTTGGCTTTTAGTCAACACATTAGTGTTAGTCGTGAGGTGTTGAGTTGACCTCTGAGAGTTTCCATAGCTGACGAGAGGGTGGTATATGCCACAGAGGTGATCCGAGGGTGTGTACTAGAGATTTTCGGTGTTGAGTTCCCGATTGATTTAGTTCCTATTGCGATGGGAGATGTCTGTGTCATCGTGGGCATGGACTGGTTGAGCAGATTCGGAGCGGTTATCGACTGCAAGCGACAGCTGGTGACCATACGAGACCCTAGTGGGGGAGTTCTTACGGTGTACGGCGAGGGTACACGTTCTGGGTCAGCATTTTGTTCGGCCGCTAGAGTGAGACAGTGTCTACAGCAGGGCTGTAAGGGCTTTGTAGCATATGTGATGGATACGCGGGTTGATTCAGAGAGACCGAGGACAGTTGATGATGTTCCAATAGTGTGTGAGTTCCCAGACATATTTCCAGAGGAGTTGCCAGGCGTGCCTCCCATGAGGCAAGTGGAGTTCAATATCGATTTGGTTCCGGGGGCCGCACCTATCGCCAAGGTTCCCTATCGCCTTGCACCTCCAGAGATGCAGGAGTCATCCTCGCAGCTTCAGGAGTTGCTGGGAAAGGGGTTTATTCAGTCGAGCAGCTCGCCGTGGGGAGCACCTATCCTTTTTGTCAAGAAAAAGGATGGTTCACACCGGATGTGCATTGATTACTGGGAGTTGAACAAGCTGACGGTCAAGAACCGTTATCCGTTGCCGAGGATCGACGATTTGTTCGATCAGTTTCAGGGAGCATCTTGGTTCTCCAAGATTGATTTGAGGTCTGGGTATCATCAGGTAAGGGTGCGAGATGAGGACATACAGAAGACAACGTTCAGGACTCATTATGGGCATTACGAGTTTGTGGTGATGCCTTTTGGACTCACCAATGCCCCGGACGTGTTCATGGACCTCATGAACAGGGTGTGCAGGCCAATGTTGGATCGCTCGGTGATCGTATTCATCGATGACATTCTGGTGTATTCAAGATCTAGAGAGCAGCATGAGGAGCATTTGAGGGAGATCCTCGGAGTTCTAAGACCGGAGAGGCTTTACGCCAAAATTCTCCAAGTGTGATTTCTGGTTACGAGAGGTCCAGTTCCTAGGGCACCTCGTTAACCAGAAAGGGATATTGGTCGACCCGGCCAAATTTGAGGCAATGATGAGTTGGGAAGTGCCGAGGTCACCCTCCGAGATCAGGAGTTTCTTGAGGTTGTCAGGCTATTATCGGAGATTCATCAAGGATTTCTCCAAGATCGTCGTGCCACTCACCAGGTTGACCCGGAAGGGTGTCGCTTTTTCGCCAGAGGCTATGCGAAGCCCCGGTGTTAGCCCTCCCAGAGGGAATGGAGGACTTTGTGGTGTATTGTGATGCGTCGATCTTGGGGTTGGGAGCGGTGCTGATGCAGAGAGGGCATGTGATAGCATACGCATCGAGGCAGCTGAAGCCTCATGAGACGAGGTATCCCACCCACAATCTAGAGTTGGGGGCAGTGGTGTTCGCCCTCAAGATTTGGCGTCACTATCTATACAAGGTTTGGTGTACGATATACACGGACCACAAGAGCTTGAAGTATTTGATGGATCAGCCCAACCTAAATATGTGACAGAGGAGGTGGTTGGACGTGGTCAAGGATTATCATTGTGAGATCCTGTACCACCCGTGCAAGGCTAATGTTGTAGCTGATGCACTGAGCCGCAGGGCGGAGAGCGCCCCATTGCGAGATGTATGTTTGAGATTGGCCGTGATGGCTCCGGTGTTGGACACCATTCGTGGGGCCCAGGATGAGGCTGTGAGATCAGAAAACCAGAAGAGAGAGCGAGTTTTCGGGTTGGTATCGGAGTTTGTTACCGATAGCCGGGAGCTTATTACATTTTAGGGTCGTATCCGGGTACCGTTTGTGGGAGGGACGCGTACCATTTTGATGGAAGAGGCTCATCGGTCGAAGTTCTCGATCCATCTTGGGGCCACTAAGATGTATTTAGATCTGAAGAGGGAGTATTGGTGGCCCTGTATGAAGAGGGATGTCGCGTGGTTTGTTGAGAGGTGCTTAACCTGTCGTAGGGTTAAGGCCGAGCACCAGAGACCGCATGGTAAGTTGCAGCCGTTGGAGGTTCCCGAGTGGAAGTGGGAACAGATTACCATGGATTTTATCACCAAATTGCCAAGGACTGCTAGGGGAGTCGATGCATTTTGGGTGATTGTGGACAGGTTGACAAAGAGTGCCTACTTCCTTGCTATCAGTGAGAGCTCTTCCGCAGAAAAGTTGGTAGAGATGTACTTGAGGGAAGTGGTATCGCGGCATGGAGTGCCGATCTCGGTTGTCTCAGACCGAGATATGCGTTTCACTTCCAGATTCTGGAAAACATTTCATGAGGAATTGGGTACTAGGCTGCATTTTAGTACTGTATACCACCCCCAGACTGACGGATAGAGTGAGCGGACGATTCAGACGCTCGAGGACATGCTCCGGGCATGTGTGTTGGATTTCGGTGGGAGTTGGGACACGTATTTGCCATTGGCAGAGTTTTCCTACAACAACAGCCATCATTCGAGCATTCGTATGCCACCCTTTGAGTTGTTGTATGGGAGAAGGTGTCGGACCCCCATTTGCTGGGGAGAGGTTGGGCAGCGTGTTATGAGTAGTACCGAGATCGTGCTTCAGATGAATGAGCAGATACAGTAGGTCAGGCAGAGGTTATTGACCGCTCAGTGTCATCAGAAGAGTTATGCGGACAGGTGCCGGTCCGAGCTCGAGTTCCAGGTTGGCGACCTTGTACTCCTGAAGGTCTCTCCTTGGAAAGGAGTGATCCGATTCAGGAAGAGGGGCAAGTTGGGGCCCCGATATACTGGTCCTTTTTGGGTGATTGCAAGGGTAGGCAGGGTAGCCTACCGGTTGGAGCTACCTGCAGAGCTAGGTCAGATCCATGACACTTTCCACGTGTCGCAGTTGCGAAAGTGTATAGCCGATGAGTCGGCATTGGTACCATTGGAGGATATTCAGGTGGATGCGAGCCTGGATTATGCTGAGAGACCGGTGGCAATCAGGGATCGGAAGATCAAGGTTTTGAGGAATAAGGAAGTACCTTTGGTTTTGGTTCAGTGGCAACATCGGAAGGGGTCCGAGATGACTTGGGAGTCACATTCGGAGATGCGAGGGCAGCATCCAGAGTTGTTCGAAGAATGAGACTTCGGGGGCGAAGTCTGGTTCTAGTGGGGGAGAATTGTAACACCCCGAGATTCAGGTACATTTCTTTCACCCTTGTTCATTGTCGATTGGTCATGATTAGTCCTTGAGTGGAGGGAATTATAGCAAGTAAGTATGATGGGCGTACCAGAGGGGTAAGATGCGCGTACTCATGCGCTTAAATTGGACGCGGAGTGGCCAAGGTACACTGGGCGTACCCAGAGTTACGCCGGGCATACCCGACCCAGATGCAAAAACCCTAATCCGTCTTGTGCACTATTTAAAGGGTGCTAAGGCTCATTTCTCAGCCTCCATATCAGTGAGTGAAACCCTAAAAGAGAGCCTCCCATCATCCTTAGTGTGTGAGAGTGTTGTTGGAGCTAATTTTGCTTTGGTGACTTAGTGAAGGAGAAGGAAAGGAGCTCTTGGAAGCTAAAGTTTGAGGTGCCATTTTGGATCTGAGATCTACAAAGAAAAGGGCTACACTTGGAGGTATAAAGTTCAAAACTTTCCTCTTCTTTTGGTTATTGTTGCATGAGCCATTTCTAGGGCTAAAAACCCCAAAGATGGAGACTTTATGAGTGTAAAGTGCTCCATGGTCCGAGATCTGTCCCTTTTCAGTGGTATTAGTGATTTAGAACCATAAAGTTTCCATCTTGGATGTTAGTTTGAGGTCATGCTGGTGTAATAAGCCTTCTAGAGTTAAAGGATGGAACATTATGGGGGTTGGTGGCTTGTTCAGCCATGCAAAGGCTTAAAGTCATCAACTTTATGGATTAAGACGCTTAAAGTCATCAACTTTATGGCTTAAGACATCAAGAGCTAAGGGGCTGAAGCCGGGGAGTATGCCGGGTGTAATCCCAGTACGCGCCGCGTACTAGGTGGCGTTCCCCGATTCTGAGATGCAGTCGGGTACGCTCAGCGTACACATCTGGTACACGCAGCGTAACCCAGAAAGTTGACTTTTGGTTGACTTTTAGGGTATGGTCTATTGTGGGGCCTTTTGAGTTATGAGAGGGGTAAAATGGTCTTTTACCCTTCTGAGAGTGTCATAAGAGGACATAGTCTAGCCTTTGAGAGTTATATTAAATAGAGTATTTATTTCATATGATTAGGCGGAGGCTAGGCCAGCGTTTACCGAGTCAGAGATTTACCGAGATACCAGAGGTGAGTCTTCTCACTATACTTTACCTAGTGTGGTAACAGAGTTATGTGACAGTGTACTATAGAGTTATATGCCAGTGTATTTGCATGTTATTTATGTGTTGTGATTTATTGTGATATGTGATAGGCATGATTCAGAGTTACAGAGTTGGGACTTTCAGGTCCCTAGAGTTAGGGCCAGAGGGCCTACAAAGAGTTGGGGCTGGAGGGCCCCACTGAGACACACTGACCAGAGGGTCGACAGAGTTACAACCTCGAGTGGCTATTATGTGTTAGAGTGGTATTTTGGGGAACTCACTAAGCTTATGCTTACAGTGTTACGTGTTATGTGTTTCAGGTACCAGTGATGACCGCGGGAAGGCACCGACTTGATTCGTACACACACATGGCATTTTATGTATTTTGATCTTGGGAGATATTTTGTGAAAACAAAGACATGATACTATGACATTTTATGAATGAATGAGTTTATAATGATGTGTTTGAAAATGCAAAAAATTGTTTTAATTTTTTACGGTGTTACATATGGTTTATTATTTGCAAATTGGTTTTGCATTGATAATGCATAAACACATCAGTAACTTGATGTTATCAAACGCATTGTTGTGCATAATTTGATGAGTGAATGGTAAATGCATATATGTAGAAGTTTATCTATTCCTTTTATCCTATGAGGGTAAAAGCGATATCTGGGCCCCTCGATGATTTGGTTTGACTTATGTGTCGGGCCCAGTCAGGACTGAATTGATGTGTTTAATTAAGTTCTATGTCAGACGAATCAGGGATCGAGAAACAAACTGCTGGACAATAAGTATCACTATGTTCCATGTAATTGTCCGCACGATATCTGGAATGGAGAACTATACAATCCCTTATCTAAAGGACAGGTTACTAATAAGATCAGAGTTCGACAACATCTTTGAAAGCTACGATTGCTAATCGATTCCTGACGTCGTACTAGCATATATATAGTTACTAGACTTATCCATGTGGAAGACTGTTGGATTAGTGTCTAAGCCGATAACTATATTTGGTATGTACTTGACCCGGTTGTGCATGGTCCTTTTGGATTGCCTTCACCAAAGCAACTTGACCAGATGATTTATATAGAGAGAGGTTATTATTGTTTGTTTATATATTATATGAATAATATATTAAAGGATAAAACATATACTTTAATTAATATTAGTCAAGAATTAATTAAGAATTAATTTTGTGGTTAAAAGATTTTTGGAATGGATTAGTGTCTAAGCCGATAACTGTCAATTGTGTGATAGTTGATTGTGGGCTGTGAATCTTCATGGACATAAGGGGGACGTAATTAGGAGTGAAAGCGCACTCTAATTTCATCCAAGGAGGCCTTATTCCAGAAGGTTCTCAAGTTGCTTAGGGCCTAAGTCATCCATTTAGGGTTTTGACTGAAACCCTAGCAGCTCAGGTATATAATTAGACCCCAGGGCTTCAGTTTCGGCTACACCAAGAAACTCTAATATTACTATAGCCAAAATTCAGCCTCTCTTCTTCTCTCTTCTAGATCATCCTCTTGTTTGTGTTGTTTTTGAGCCATTAGAGGTGTTACACTTGTGGCACTAAGCTTCTTGAAGATTGAAGATTCTTAAAACTATTGAAAGGTATCATCTAAACTTGTTTTGTTAAAGATCTTGATTTTAATGTATGCTAGATTAGGGTATTCAAGTCTTGGATGAATTACATGTACAATAGAGAAACCTAGATCCTAGATTTAGGGTTTTGCATAAGCACATAGGATTGTTCTTTTGTATAAAACCCATTAGTATGGAGTCATTATACAACCCTGTTTCGTTGATGATTCTGGGACGTAATCATCCTAAGGGGGAGATAATTGTAACACCTGTAGATTTGGGATAGTCAATTTAGAGACAATGTGCATCAAAAATGAGTCTTTTATGGAAGATTATTTATAAGGAGTAAGCTTAACCAAGTTATAGTATATGTCACAAGGATTCCGTACATGTAAAGAACACCGAAATCCGAGTTATAACGAAGAAGTTATGGCTCGTCGAAGTTTCGCAACAAAACCGACACGACACTGCTTGACGTAAATAGTGAATTTACGATAGTGGACTTTCTAGATTTATAAATCTAAAAAAAAGTCATAGTAGACATCAAACCAAGAGTGTGCATAAAAAACGTGCAAATCTGACTTCGTATGAGGAATTTATGATTTTTCTAAGATTTGCCCTAGCAGTGCATAGCCTAAAATTCAAAATTTAGATCGATTGATTTTTGGCCAACGTAACCTAAAGGAGAATTGAAGATCTCATTAATAGGAGCTCAACGATAAAAAGACAAATGAAAACGAAGACCGTATGTGGAAGTTATAAATTTTACGCGGTCATTTAACAGTATAATCTCCTCATATTGTTAAATTTAAAATCAGTCGAGAATTAGACGGCGAAGTCAAAAGGAAAGTTGTTGATCTTGTCTTTACCTATGCGTGGATATAAAGAACGTCGAAACAGAGCTCGTATGTGATAGTTATGATTTTTAGAAGACAGGAATGAGCTGTGCGACTTTTGGTAACGTGGCATAATCATGGTCGTTGCTTCCTACCCACGGCTAGCCACTAGATGATGACATCTGGTATGAAATCGGTAAGTAGGAGTCCCAACTCGGCGAGTTGGACTATTTCCCAGCCTATAAATAGAGGCGTAAACCCCCTCCATTCTTCACACCATTTCCCTTCTTTCTTATCTCTACACTCTCTCTAACACCCCTCCCCCCCCAAACCCCCCTCCCCCTCCCTGCAAAGCCTAGGGTACCTTCCTAGCATGAGAAGGAATCCTTGGAGCGCCCAAAGGCTCCGAGAAGAAGAGTTTTCGGCTCAAAAACGTTGCTTCAGCGAAGCCCAGTTTTGAGAAAAACCCGTTGTAAGTGAGATAACCTTACCCTACCGTAAGTATAGCTTTTATTTAAATATAGTAATGTTATTGGACCTTATAATAAATATTTGGGCTATTATTATGAGTTATGTAAGTGTCGTTATAATATCTTTTTAACCACTCGCGGTATAGGGAATCTGGTTTGAAGGGTCGCTTCGGTTGTTGGATTTCAAAAGTGCTATATGCCAAAATGGTCATACCCTCCGGTGTTTCATGTTAGGCCCCTGTCTGTACATAGTGGGTGAAGAGTATTGTTTTAACGCTTGTATAATACAAATAATACCAAGACTATTAATTACTCTAGTCGAACATTAGACTAAAGTCTAGTGGTAATGATACTTGGTTTTGTCAAAAGAAGTTGTTTTAAGTAAACGAAGCGTTGTCAGAGTACCGAGTCACCACCTTATCAAGTTAGTGCATAGTTACTTTTATTTTACACATAGATATGAAGTATTTTATATAAATTATGTGCTATGTGTACACTTGTTATCTATGTTGGATGAATGATTTTATACATGTATTAAATGATTTAAATTGTATATGTATTTTATATCTACAAAATGTGTTGGGTGAAACATGGTTAGATATAATAGTTGTTGTGTGATGAAATAAAATGATGAGAGGCCTCGTTGTTGTTAGATCCAGTCATCTAGCAAAGTATAGATGATGACCATAGACTTTTCTAGACAGTCCAGTGGAACACTAGCAGGCTCGCAACATGTAGGTGTTTATTAGAACTCAGTGTTCGCCAGCAGTACTCCGTCCCCTACATGGTTGCCTTATTTGACATAAATTGGTGAGGAACCTCCAAAGCGGTGTTGTCGCCCCGGTAAAAAAATCCTTAGGCTACGTCCCTTATATTAGATGTAAAGTGAGGATAACTGGAATGGGTAATTGAGTTGATTGTTTGATGTTTAAACATAATTATATTATTATGGGTTGAAAATCCTATGTACTCACTTTGTTTCCCAACCTGACCCACTCAAGCTTATTTGTATCACAGGTGTCATTATAAAGTTAGAGTACACTGAGAGATTAAGGATATATATATATATATATATATATATATATATCACTAGTGATAATGAATGTAAATTCTATTTATGCTTATGTTTTTGTATAGACGATGACATCCCAAATGTTAAAAAATAAATAAAAATACGTTTCTTCAGTAATGCTTGATAACGTATTTATCATGTTTTTCTGGGAACAAATTCCGCAACATTTTTATTAAAAGAAGTACTCTGATTTTTATAAATCATAAACAAAATCGGTCTTTTATGGCCGTGAAAATGGGGATTCACAGCATAAGACTAAGTCAGTCGGATCGTTAGTATGCCTCATTCACGAAGCCTGACTATATGGAGGGTATAAGAAAACTGCTTATAAAATGGTAGTTGAATGGGTGTATGCTGTCACCCACCGCTTCCTTGTTTGGTGGAGGGTTGTGAGCAGAATAGATCCAATAGGACATTAACTTCATTAAAAGTATAATGCTATTAAAGAACTAGAAATCTTTTATAAAATCCCACTCTAGTTACTTTCAGAAAAATGTGAAAGTATGTTAATCCATGAAATTGCACATTATACTTTATTTGTCGTTACTGGAGTGTGTGTAGTTAACCAACACACTAATAGGGACTATAAAGAGTATTAATGGGCATCTCAAGAATTATCATTGTTGATGGGGCATGTTGGTTAATTAGCACATCAATTAGAGATTATAAATTATATCGAGGTTGCCAAGCACATTTGTGTGGTTATTCACATCTTGTTTGTGATCCTCAATATCTCAGTCACATATAGAAAGAGCATAATCTGAGATTAAACATGTGATTGATAGATTCAATGAATCTCAAAAGATCTAAGAATTTCATTTTGATTTAAATTGGTAAATTTCTTTTACCTACCTTTATAAAATTTACAATTACATTATGAAATCCCTCTTCTAGATTGTGAACTGCATAGTTGGGCCTAGCCTCAAATATTTATTATGGGTTAAATATTAAGGATTATTTTATCATCTAAATAAAACTACCTTTTCTTTATATATGTCTACTCTTGGTGATGTTTCTGGTTTTGCATTGTCGACCCATAACTCGGGTTTCTCATTACCTTTGATCATATCCAAGGTGACATTTGATGGCACCAACTACAACGATTGGATGTGTAACATAAAGATGGCACTTTGATCCGAGGGAAAAGAGTATGTCCTTGAAAAATAATTTGTTGAAATAAATGAAGCCACTGCTACTCCATAACAACTAAACTCCTACAAGAAACACTACGACGGTGCAATAAAAGTTGCTTGCATCATGGTCGTTGTTGTGGCCCCCGAATTGTAGAGGTTCTATGAGAACTATAGCCATATGATACAAACAATGAACTTATGGAAAAGTACCACAAGAGAGCTCGTCAAGAGAAATATGAAGTGGCCAAAGTTCTCATGGCTTTTAAGAAGAAAGAGGGGGAATATGTGTGCAACCACATGCAAAGAATGCAAAGGTACGTGGAATGCCTTGTTAGGCTCAATGTGCAATTTGATATGGAGTTAGACATTGACATGGTTTTGAAATCCTTGCCAAGTTGTTATGATCAGTTCATTTTGGCTTATATTTGAGCAAAAAATAAATCACATTAGTCCAACTCCATAACCTGCTACAGACTGTTGGGTCAGGAATGAGGGGAAAGAATCTAACCCCTTCCACTAATGATCCCGTTCTCGCCATTAGGCAAAAAAAAGGGGGAGGGGGGGAGAGAAAAGGAAGGTTGCTCCTAAAGCTAATCGGAAGGGTAAGTTCCATGTTGGGTCATCTAGCAATGGCCCAAAGGCGAGGCCCAAGTCGGACATTCTAGCTGTTAGTGACCCAAAAGAGGCCACTTATTACTATGCTTAGTAGTCATGGAATAAAAGGAAGTGAAGAGGCGGAGCATGGAAGGATTAATCTAATTATGGGGAATATGCAACTTATCATGTTACCAAGATTGGGACATATCATCTTATTCTTAGTAGCGATGTTATTTTATATTTGATAGATTTTTGTTGTTCATCAGAAATGACGTGAAACATTGTTCCATTTCATGCATTGTTCATACAAGGTTTTTGTTACTCATTTAATGATTTGAATAGTTCAATTTTAGCTTATAAAAATGGTGTTATATATTTGAAGCTTTACCTTGCAATGGTGTGTATGAAATAGTGAATTGTGTTGAAAGCTTAGGAAATAGTGTATTTGACATTGATTCATCTAGTGGCTTAGACAAGGCATGCTTGTGACATTTTTTCTTGGGCACATTAACAAGAAACGCGATGCCCGACTCTAAAATGGTGGAGTGCTGGAATCATTTGACCTAAATCAAGATGATGAATGCGAATATTGTCTTTTGGGAAAGTTGAGAAAATCACCTTTCATTGGATCTTGTGAAAGAGCTGGAGGTTTATTGGACCTCATTCACACAGATGTATATGGACCCTTCAGATCCACCACAAGAGATGCTAATCAGTTTGCGTAACATTTGTGGATGATTATAGTAGATATGGGTACATATACTTGATCAAACATAAATTAGATACCTTTGAAAAGTCCAAAGAGTTTAAACATGGAGTCGAGAATCAACTAGGAAGGAAGATAAAGATGCTACGATCTGATAGATGTGGAGAGTATCTTAATATCGAGTTCCACGACTACCTCAATGAATATGGAATAGTTTTACAATGGAATCCTCCTAGAACACCACAACTTAATGGTGTGGATGAGAGGCACAATCAGACCTTGTTGGACATGGTTCGTTCCATGATGAGTCGACCCACCCTTCCCATCTCTTTCTGGGGGTATTCCTTAGAGACACCCCCCATATCTTGAATCTTGTCCTTACTAAGAAGGTTGCCAAAACACCTCACGGGATGTGGACAGGGAATGTTCCCTCATTGGCACATATCAAAGTCTGGGGCAGTGAATATTTCATTAGACAAGAGACTCATGAGAAGCTGGAAGCCATAAGTGAGAAGTGTATTTTCATTGGATGCCCACAAAAGACTTTTCGATATTTTTTCGACATACCTACTGAGAACGTGTTCTTTTTAGCGCGAAGTGGAATCTTTCACAAGAGATACTTCATATTCAGAGAGGACAGTGGGAGCACAATTGATCTTGAAGAGATTCAAGAGTCAACCAATGAAGGAACCTTTCAACCAAAGGAAAAAGTTCCAGTTGAACCAGTTGACAATTCATTACCTATTCGTTGTTCCAATAGAGTTAGCATGCCACCTCAGTGTTATGGTTTCTGTATAATTACAGATGGTGATACGTTGATCAGTGACCGTACACTGGTAAATTTAGAAGAACTAGCTAACTACAAGGAAGCAATTTCAGTACTTGAGGCTCCTAAGTGGAAAGAGGCAATGGACAGCGATATCAAGTCCATGTATCATAAATAAGTTTGGAATTTGGTTGATCATGTATCCGGTCGCAAGGCAGCCAAATGAAAATGGATCTTCAAGAAGAAGACTAACACGGATGGAAATGTGCACACATTCAAGGAAGGACTAGTTGTGAAGGGATTACCTCAAATCCAAGGGATTGACTATGATGAAACCTTCTCAGTGATAGCCAAGATAAATTCTATTAGGATAATGCTCGCCATAGTTGCCTTTCATGATTATGAAAATTGGCAGATGGGTGTCAAAACCACTTTCCTTAATGGGAAGTTGGATGAAGAATGGTTACATGAGTCAGCCAAAGGGTTTAGTTTATGCAAAATTTCCCCAATAAAGTGTGTAAGTTTGAGAAATTCATCAATGGATTAAAACAAATGTCTCACAGCTAGAATCTTTGCTTCCATGAGAAATTTAAAGAGTCTGGTTTCTCCATAAGTGAGGATGAGTCGTGTGTGTATGTCAAGACTATTGGGAGTATAATGTGACATCATGGCATTTAGGTTTGAATCTGTAAATGGTCAGTTCACCACGTACCTTTTTGTATCTTGAACGATTGACTTTTAATGCATATTTTAGTAGAAATATAATGTCATTTCAAGTACAATAAGATATTAAATGGTATCATATCTCCAATTATGGAAAATGCCAAACAAATCTTAACGCACAAACTGTAACTCTAGTTAACGACTAAAAAAATGAAATTTTATATTAAGCGTATGTGAACAAACAAAATATTCTAGACTCATAGTACATGTTTCCCTGATCACAGATATACAAATAACATCCAAAATGGAGTTCATATGTAAAAGATATGACCGTTTTAATAAACCAAACCGGTATAACACTAGCTTTATCTGATTTCATAAACTGTATTGAACCGTTGAGACACTTGTACATCTCAGAGGGAAATTATGACATCGTTTTTGGACTCAAACTACATACTAATAATTGATTTTATACTCGAAATACTTTTTTTTATAAAAAGGTTTAAAAAAAGTCGAAAATCAGACGTTTCAAACCAATTAGACGCGACACTTTAAACGCAAATTACTAGAGTTCCACAAGTCGAAAAATTTATCCGTCCAGGTTTTTAGAATCCTGTAATTAAAATCTATCATTCGACACAATAGTAAATATTACCCAACATCGAGAATTGGACACGCGAAATGAGAATTGTTTTTAAGGCATAAATGAGATTTAATGAAAAAATTTCACTTTAAGCTTGGATTTGCCAAAAGGAATCTCCAACCAATGTTTCTTTCTCTACCTTACCTGATCTCTCTCTCTCTCTCTCTCTATATATATATATATATATATATATATATATATATATATATAGAGAGAGAGAGAGAGAGAGAGAGGAATGATCATTTAAGAACCTATAGTTTTCCGAGAATTTGAGAACCATACAAGGGCCGTTAGATCAAAATAATAGAAGGTCAAGATGATTTGTGGCATTTTTGTAAAAACTTGGAAAAAAGAAACACGGGGGTATTTGACTTAAATTAATCTGAGGGCATTTTAGGACTAAGATAACTTATACCTAATCCTTCCCTTATACGCTATTTCCCCTTCATCTCTTCTCTCTCGCTCTCTTCATCCCGCATCGTTTTGATCTTCATTGCACCTCCTGCAATGAACACTTCAACCCACATCATCCCCTCTCCGTCGACCGCCTTCCTCTACCATTCAACAACCAACCTACCTCTGTCAACAATCAACACCTTCAATGGCTTACCACTATTTTCTTCATCGACCACCACTATGAAAACCTAATATCTCTGTTCTCTCACTTCTTCCAAAATCCTTCCATCTCTCCACTGTCACCGGCGTCGGAAGCTTAATGCTCGACATTTCGCCGGAGATCGATTCAATTTTGTAAAAAAAGGAGAAATTGAAAAGAAATGGTGTGCTTCTGCTTTTTGGTTGACCAAACTCGTCAAGTGAGATGGTGCAAGCCTATAGTAGGGCTTTGTTCTTGGTGCGGCGGCGGAGCTAGTGTCGCAGATATGAAGACCGCCACTAGGTTTTGCTATGTTCTGTTCTATTGGAAATCATGGAAAGCTATTATGTGTACTTTATGTGGCGCCATTCTTAAAACTTACTAGTGATTTGATCAATTAGGACTAGAATTTACTGAGGAAATCGATTATTTGTTGAGATCGAAGCTCTTCTAATCAAATATCTCTAGAAGTTTATGAAGCCTATTTGTTGAATTTAGAGAGATCAGGTCTCGCTTCAGTAGCAAAAGAAACAACTCTCAGCCCAAGCTATTCAAAAGAAGGCAAAAGTAACCGGTAACCATGATATTTAAATCAAATAGAGAAACATGTATCTCTATACACCTGATCGATCAACAAATATCACTTTTAGTCGTAGATCCAGCTAAATCAATCAGTCCTTTAATATTTGTGCATAGAAACGGAGAAGATATGCGTAGTAGTAAGAGTGAGGCCACCCGTGAAATCAGACGATGATTCCAATTCCAATTCCAATTCCAATTCAAATGGCAATCACTTGAAGGTAGATGACAATTGTATTTCTCTGTATAGGTCTCTATCCGGCACTCCTCTTCCCCTGCTCTTTGTTATACTTTTGTTACCTAAAAAAACCCTTACCTTTTCATTTGAATTCTTTCTTTTATATATCAATTGGATAATCTTATGTATCTGTGTTTATACTTTATATGCATATCACATTTTATACTTTCAATTCCCTTTTCATATTAAGTATTTTTCATAACTTTGATTTACAGGTTTTTTGCGATGTTCTTTTTCTATGTATGCAATCTCTCTCTCTCTCTCTCTCTCTCTCTCTCTCTCTCTTCAGCATTGTTTCTTTTTGGGATGCATGTCATGGTTGTTGCTGTTGCAGCAACTAGAGTAATTCTTGGTTGGCCATTTTGGTTTTAAGACATGAATTGGACATACATGTCTATAAATCTTCAATCTTTGGGACGTCCGTGAGGTTAAAACCTATTCTAAAAAGGGGTAGGTTCCAGATCTCCAAAGTCTTGGGCTTACTGGTTAAACCTTTAGGTTTACAAGGCTTAGTTAAGAGTTTTTGGATGTTTGGGATGGTACCAGGTGATAAAGTCAGAAAATTTATCCTTTTAGGCACATTTGGGGTTCAGATGTAAGCCCTAGAGTCCCTGGAATCGAAGAACCACTCGAATATGTGCAACGAGGAAGAAACTCTTCGAGTTGCTTAGCCAACTCGACGAGTTAAGTCGGGTTTTCGTGCTTTCTGGATTCTAAGTGGACTCGGCGAGTTGATGAAATAACTCGACGAGTTGGTTAGGTTTTTTCAAGCTTTTCTGAACACTGAAGGAACTCGGCGAGTTCCTAGATGCACTCGATGAGTTGGTTCAACATGGAATGTTGACCTTGACTGTTGACTGTTGACTTTGACCAAGGTTAACCAAGTCTGACTTTTGAGGGTATTTGGGTAATTTGGGTCTTGATGGAATTAGTCCTATGGTGGTTGTAGGTGTTTGAATTCGGAGCCGTGATTCGAGAGATTGATCCTTTTAGTCCAGCTTGACATTGTGAGGTGAGTTTTCCTCGCTATACTCAAGGGTCTAAGGCACCAAGGCCGGCCCTTTGGATTGTCATCCTGATTTATCTTGATCTGTTAGATTGGTATCCTGGTAGATATGATGTTTTAATGCTGTTATGATCTAATAGATATGTATCTGGGTAGATAGGATGATTATGTGTTGTTAAGATCTATTAGATTAGTTTCTTGGTAGATAAGATGTTACTACGCCTAGTGCTTTGTAGATTGGTTTGACTGTCTGTAGACTATATGTGGTTATCTGATATATGTGCATATGTGATTGGTGGTTGAGGCATTAATGCTTTATGTATAATCCAACAGACCGGGACATTCCAGACTAATGGTTGTGGGATGAGACAATTCCATCTCGAGGATGATTAGACTTATAGTATGTGGGCATTCCAACCCGATGGTTGTCGGCCGAGAGTATTCCATCACGGGGATGATTGGACTCATCGTATGTGGGCATTCTAACCCAATGGTTGTGGGCTGAGATTATTCCATCTCGAGGATGATTAGACTCATAGTATGTGGGCATTCTAACCCGATGGTTGTGGGTCGAGAGTATTACATCCCGAGGATGATTGGACTAATAGTATGTGGGCATTCCAACCTGATGGTTGTGGGCCGAGGGCATTCCAACACGATGGTTGATTGGGACTATAGTATGTTGTTATTATGTGAGTATTGTTGTGTATGGGTATTTTTTGGGGGAACTCACTAAGCTTCGTGCTTACAGTAGTTAATTTTGTTTCAGGTACTTCAGATGATCGATGGAAGGCGAATGCTTGATCGTGCACCTCCTCGTTTTTCATGTTATGATTTATCGGAAAACTCTAATATTCAATTATTTTGAAAATAATTTGTAAAAAATGGATGGTTTTGGAAAATTTTAAAAGTTTTAATTTTTTTTTATCAATTTTATGGATGCTACATGAACCAGTTTTCAATAGAAGAAACGTTCATGGATTTCGGGTAACCTATTTTTATCTAGCTTTTGTTTTATCGGCCTATCTGTTAAGGCAATATATGAAATTATCATTATTATAGTGTAAACCATGTATTCAAACCTTAAAGTGAAATATAATTGTTGTGATTTTGTTATTGTAACTAGTGAGGTATATTCAATTTGCTTGTGATCATTAACTAAGGCGCACATCCCGGCGTACCTAGGCTGGGGGTGTGACAGATTAGTATCGGAGCTAAATTGGCTATAAAGAACTCGTATCCTCAAAAGAGGAAATACAACTATAGCTACAGGCTCCTAATAAAAGTATTATTAATAATTACACTACTTCTTGGTTACTCACGGGAGAGGTAACTGGTTTGAAGGGCCACATGGGTTGCTGGATTTCAAAAGAGCTTAATTGCCAAAATAGTCCTGCTCTCTGGTGTTTTCTGTTTCGCCCTCATCCATAATCGGTGGTCTTGAAGTACAAAACAAAATTTGATAATACTACAAACCTCACCAACACTAATATATATATATATATATATATATATATATATATATAAACATGGAATGCGTGCATATGTTATTTATGTTCGGACTAGTGAACAACTAACCTTGAGTGACGAGTTTGACAGACTACAATGGTTGAGAGTTTTAGAGATTGGAGGATGTTCTCAAGACTCAATGTTGATACCTAGTACCTACAACCCTTATATCAAATCCCAGACAGCATATACATTTTAAAAATCATAAAAATACTTAAAAATCTGGGATAGCATCTAGATTTTCCAGATTTATCTAAATTCGAAGAAGAACAAAGAACCAATAACTTTGTTACCTTTGTGACAAAGAAACCTATAGTTCCCAGTCAATCGTTTAGTAGTCTCTAAATTTCTATCTCCCTGTCTTCCAGAGATGAAGATCCTTCCGAAGATGAACCACCTAAAGAACCTAGAAAAGGGGGAGAATTTGAAGAATAGAAGGGAACAATCAAAGATAAGCAACCAGTTCAAGAAAACATGGAAGGAGAAGGACTAAGAGATGCAGATTCTACCATTCAAATGCCACGAGTGTACTACCTTTAGTGATTAATTTCAGGTGGAACGCTCCGCTTGGATGCTCCTTAGGAAAGGATTCCACCTCATTTCCAATATGATACTTTCACTTAAAGGAAGAAAATGTCATCACAAGAGTCGGAATGATTCATGAACACTCTAAGAAAGAACTAATACCCTCGAGGAACAAAGTTGACAAGTCTTCCATGACTCCTCAAGTTTGTTCCTCTGATCAGCAAGTCCGTAAACAACATTATCCTTCTCCTAATTGAATGAAGTATTTAAATTAAGCCATCAAATCGACATCAATGATAGACAACATGAATATAGTAGAACACGTCACTCATACGCTAAGTGAGAGAGTCGGAGAACTTAAGAAAGAATAACATGATGAAAATGGCATTGCCCATACACTATGTCATCATGTCAATCAACCAAATAAGGGTTGTTACCCATGGTCACCAAATCTATACACTATAGAGTCCAACTGACCTAAAGAAGATTGGGTATCAAACGATTGTATAAAATATATATGGTTTATTACATGTTTTAATGATAAAAATAAATTGGAATTCAAGGTATTTTTGAAAACGGTTAAGACGTTTGAAAATCTTCTCTAAAAAAATTCCTATTTTCGCTCATAAGTTGTTTGTATTATTTATGTGTGAGATGTAAGTAAGTTATTTCTTATTCTTCATTTCCACTTCTTTTTGGTCTTCATTTAGATTTTTTTAAATATAAAATATATATGGGAGAAAGAGTGAGAAGCACTTACTAAATTACTATTGTACTGGTCATCTATGCCAACACACCATAAACATATAAAATTGTTGCAACTTTTATACCCTATTATTGTTATTTGTATTTAGAGCAATATAGTTTTTAGATCATAACATATTTGCAGCTATATCATGAATTTTTAAGTTATTTGGGATCTGATCATGTCACTAATTTGTTTATCACCTTATTTGTATCATTCGATAAAAACATGTTTGGATAATACACTATTTGGATCATAAACTGTTAGAATCAGATCATTGTAATGATTCACTTGTAATATTTAGATCATAAACTATTTGGATCATATTATTTTCAAATCATATACATTTGAGATGATATGATCATTAATCTATTATTCAAATTATTATAACCCTCAATCATATTAATTGTTAATCATAATGTTTTTAGATCATAACATATTAATGATCTAACGTTTTTGAATCATAATATTTTGAATCATATTATTATGGTCCATAACAAGTTTTGTATTATAACATTTATCATAATATTTTTTTTTGAATCATAATTATATAAATGGATGGATTTAATATTATATCTTGAAATATTTGAATCATAATTTCAAAATTGTACCCAATCAACTTGGAGCATTTCATTTTCACCCAAATCATGTTTTTTTCACATAGGCTTTGATTCATAACAACTTTTAGATCATAACACTTTTGAATCATTAGATTAGATATACTTGAAGTTATGTTGTTATTAATGTGTTTATATAATTTGCATCATTAAATTTTAGATGGCAACTATTAAGAATTAAATTTTGTGATCCTAAATTTATAATCTAAAAGTTATGGTGCAAAATATTAACTATGATCCGAAAATACAAAATATAAAAGTTTGGAACATTATGATTTTTGAGGTATATAAAGAAGTAATTTTATAATAAGAAAAAAATGATGATCCTAAATAAAATAATGCAAATCTTTGTGATTTATAATTGTATGATTCAAAACTTTTTTTCATTTTTGAAAATATGAGGCAAAGTTTACTATTTAAAACACTACAACAAAACGAAGCTAATGCAACCCCACTAAAAAGTTGCATTAAGCCTTTAAAATGTTACATTATGCCTAAAGCAACCTTTATCAAGGGTTGCATTAGGTAAAGTTGCATTAGACCTAAGGCAACCCTTTTGTAAGAAAATGCAACTTTTTTTTGAGAGAGTTGCATGTACTATTAAATGCAGCCTTTTTAGAAAGCAACCTTTTTTACATTGAAATGCAACTATTTTTACGTTAAAGTGAAGCCATTTTAGTATTTAAATGCAACTTTTTTAAAGGTGTAATTCACAAATATGCAACCTTTTCTATGATCAAATGCAACCTTTGTGATGTTTTTAACAAAAAAAAAGTGCAACCTTTTTTACAATATATATGCAACTTTTATTATTATTTTAGTTACAACAAAGGTAACCTTGTTTATACTAAAACACAATCTTCTTTTTGAATTTTATAATGCTAAGACATTATTTTTTTGTTGATGCAATCACATTCTATTACATTTGTAGCATCAATGTTTCACACACTATGATAACTATTAATATGATTATGCATTATTAATTCAATTACACCATAAAAATAATAACATAAATATGATACATAATGTTTCATGTACATTAACAGATATGTCCAAACTCAAAATAATAGTTACAAATCATATTTAATACAAAATTGTCAATTATAATCATAAAGGTATTTAAACCTCCTGCACTTCTCATTTCTTTCATGTAAGGTGGTTGTTTAGTCTGACCATCTTTTCCAAATGCCACCATCTTTTCAAAACGGCACTGGTTCATTAGATACTACAAAACAAAGTAGTATGCAACACATAGATGAATATAAATGTTGGAATCAAATGAGCTAAATAGTGATGAAACCGAACAGTTACAAAAAAATAACAAGTCAATTTGTGTTTCATATAAATGATACGTGAATTAAATGGATTGTTCTTCTCCCCACCATTTCACAAAGGTTCCTCTGTAAAAAAAAAATACAAGAATAGTCATAACATTTGAATCATGAATAAAAAGTGGATATAAAAAGAAATTTATATTCACCTTCAAGAGTAAACTCAATTTGCATAATGTATAAGAATCAATGAAACTTACAAGAGCACGCTTGGGAAAAAGCAAGGAATGAACTCACAAAACTTGTTTTTACATAATACATAGTTTCTTTAAGAATACCTTCAATAGGTAGGCATGAATCCACATCAATCATTTCAACAAAACAAGCTTCTGTCAAAATCACGTATAAAATGTCAAATGGATGTAAAACTAGTAATTTGTTTATACAACTATCAATAAGAGATGACACGAAGAAACAAAAGTCTGCCAATTTATAAGTTCAACATATTGAGAGGATTTTTCAAAGAACATAAATGAAAATAGAATGTTATAGGAGAAAAATTAAGAAAAAAAAGTCTAAAGTACAATGCTATAACTGTGTAGATTTTTCACAGTACATAAATGAAAATATAATGTTATAGGAGAGGATATTGAAAGTAGGATACTAAAATAAACAAATAAATGAAAGTACACTTCCATTTCTTGCATTTAAACCTTAAAATCTAAATAGAATGTGTCGTAAGAAGGTCTAAGCTGCATAAATGCTTAAAGTGACAACTTAAAACCATTTAAGGTTCGTAGTTTACCTGACCACTATGTGAATTCTAGACCGAAAAATCATAATAGTCTAAAGGTCTGCAGGTGAACGCCATAACCTGATACCCTAAGAAAAGGAAAGATAAATGTGGTGTAGGCATGGCTCTAATGTACGCCTATAAACATAGAATAAATCCAATACAAAATATATGCAAAGATTTTATTGGTAGAGGGTCTATCTGGAATGTCGTTAGAAGAAACTGAAACTAAAAGAAAAAATGTCCATGATTAAAAGAAAGAAGTTTTTTGCGCGATGACCATACCTCCTTGAGGAAGGCAACACCATGACTATGAAGCATGTTCCGGGAATTTCCATCTTTCGTACCAACAAACCACAAATCTCAACCTTGATAGTAAATTTTACAAGTATTTCTCAGAATATCATCATCGTATAAAATTCCTTAATTTATACACCATTTCAAACTAAACTCCAGCAATGATTTGCTCAACTAATAAATTCAAAATTCCAAATAAATTTTCTAAATTTCTAGGGTTTTAAAGATACCTTTGAATTTCATCAAATTAATGGATATGGAAGTGATTTGGGTTTGCTCCTTTATGAATATTGAAGATTCCGATCACAAATACCCCTTACCAGTCACCGCCGCCACTCCAATCGTCGGAATCAGGCCAAGCAGCGTCGTTGCCGACGAGTTCTTCCCTCACGTCAAGCGCCCGTATGCCCTCTCATTCCGACGTCACCTCTTCTATTGATCTCTATGTGCAATGAGTATCGACACCCACCATTCTCGTTATTTCTTCTTCGATGAAGCCTTCCCGTCTCATTCGCATTACTGAATCGCCAATTAGAGTTTAGAGATGTACCCTATGAGGCTACGATCGTTTTCTGCCGATCCATATTCAAAATTTCATGTTTTATATATTAGGTCCATCAACTTTGAGTGTGTTCTAAAATAAACCCCACCATCTATTATTAATCATTTAAAATCAGCTTTCTCTTTATTTTTTTCATATAAAAGCTTTATTTCTTTTCTAAAATCTATTTATTTAAATAAGATAAAAAAAATTATTTTTCTCTCTTTTATAAATTTAAAAATTTATAAAAAAATGAAATATAAAATTTTGATTTTAAGAAAGAAAATCAAAAACAAAAAAACTTTAACTTATTGAAAAGGAAATAAAAAATACTGAGACGAAATTCAAAATCTTAAATTTAATAGATAATGTCTTTTTAAAATTCAATAAGAATTGTACTAAAATATTATCTAATTATGCAACCTTTTAAAATAAGGGTTGCC
Organism: Lactuca serriola; assembly: GCF_051521515.1. NCBI lineage: Eukaryota > Viridiplantae > Streptophyta > Magnoliopsida > Asterales > Asteraceae > Lactuca > Lactuca serriola. Next base: position 148,192,014 of record NC_136416.1, read on the forward strand.
TTTGAGTTTTTCCATGCAACCTTTTTAACAAAGGTTGCAATTTTCAATAAAATTTGCAACCTTTCCGAAAAAGGGTTGCAACATACATTTTAATGCAACCTTTTTGTTTTACAAAGTTAGTTTATAATCAAATGCAACTTATGTTAAAAGGTTTCTTCCAAAAGGTTGCATTAGACTCATTTTGTAGTAGTGAAAACACATGATGAAAACTTTTACAATCTATATTTGTATTAGGTTAAACTGTTTGATCCAAAGTATATGATTCAAATTTTTATAATTTATAGCTGTAAGATTCAAAATATTTTTTGATAAATAAAATAATGATGCAGTTATTTTTCCTGATGAATGTGTATATTATCCCGACACTCATTTTGCATCATAAAATTGTAGACATAAATTTTACATCATCAATCATTGTTGATTATATAATTTTACGTGATACATGTTTAGGATCAAACAATATATGATCAACATTATAGTAAAAGAGAAACAAATTTCAAAACAAGATAAAAATAAGCATACATCAAAATAGTGCATATTAAAGACAATACATAAAACCTATCATAAACCCATAACTACTGTCATTTAATATCCAAATCATACAATTACTAAAAATTAGCAATATATCTAAACAAATTTATTAACAACCAAACAAACATATCCGCATAACATTATTTCTTAACTATATTACACAAAAACCATGAAAAACATACAAATATCAACAAACCATACATATCCAACTAAGAATGTTACTTAATAACAACACACAACAATAATGAGAATTTATAAGTAGATAAAAGTATTCAACAACATCCCAACCAACAACCATATAACTCCATATCCTTGAACTATTACTCTAAATCATGGAAATGACTTTCAATATATTTTATTTCTTCTGGTAAGTTTCCAACTGATTAGAATCTCCAAAGTTGAAAATAGGATGCTACTATAAAAAATAGATGAAAGTAAATTTCTATTTTGACACTTCTATTCCATTATTTTAGCAGCCTAAATTTTGTATGAAAGAAGTTTCAGATAATGAAGATCAAGATATAATGAGTTTTTAATGTTATTAAAAGTGATAATAATTTTCATCCTAATAACATAACATTTAAAGTAGTCGTACCAGTGATTTTTATGTCATTATGTTTGCTTAATCTTTAAATTTAAATATAGTGGTATTTTACCTTATAAATGTAACAAACATTCATTAGATCCAAATTCTTATTTTTCATAACTTAAAGTTAGGCTACAAAATTTATTTTGAGTTTATACCAATATTGTTGGTTACATTCTAAATGTTTGTTATTTTATCCGACAAGTTGATTTTAAGGAAAGTTCATCAAGCATTGTCATAAACTACATTATTACTTCACACCTATATAAAGAAATAAAAAAAATTAAACAAAAAAAAAACCTATGATTTCATAGTTACCAAGACATCGTTTCTTTGTGACATTAGATCGGACACATTGTGAGCATCATAATTTTCAACGCCTCACTTTGATGCTTCAATCTATTCTTCATACAAAACACTTTTGAAAACTCAAATACTTTAATTAACTAATCTCAATATTCAATCCCTTTAATATTTAAGCTCAAAACAAAAAAAAAATCAAACAAAAATCAAAAACAAGTTCCTGAAATTAGGGTTTCAAAAAATAACAATGAACATAGGATGAACACCAAATAAAACATCACTAATATAACATTAAATTGAGGATATGAAGGTTAAGTGATTCCGATTAGTTGGAATTTTGAAAAGAAATCGCAACACACTGAACAACTGAAATTTTTTGAAAATATTCATCCATAAATTGAATAATTGAACACGATTTATGTAGGCGATAGCAACATTTGATGATGATTAAAACATATAAAAAGATTTAACCTCAACAAAAAGAAAAAGATTTTGAGTTTATAAGAGAGGAATGACCCTATAATAAGTAAATGTCAGATTAAATATAAGGATTCTGACCAAAAAAAACTTCACGACTGATTGTAATATTTGTTTGACACACTAGCTGCAGCAAGAATAAACAAATTTGCAACATTACAACAACACATTTACAAAAAGATTGAATGATTTGAGAGATAACAGAGAAGAAGGAAGAACTAACATCTAAAGTGACTTAAGGTGCAATTCATATTCACAAAGCTTTAAAAATAGAAATTGTCTATCACATCTTTAGAAACTTTACATTTTGTTAGGAAAAGCAGAAAAAGTTAAAGATAATCGCAAAAATGCCTCCTCTATTGATTTAAAAAAGAAGAAAAATGTGAAATTATCTCAACCACATATATTTTGAAATTAAAGATTCCAATTCATCCTCGCGGTCGACACCATATTTTAAGTTCTCTCTCTTTCTCTCTCTCTCTCTCTCTATATATATATATATATATATATATATATATATATATATATATAAAAGTACGTTACGTTGAGATTTCGAATAAAATAGAAATCTTGATATTAAACAGCAGCCTCATATTTTTCATTTTTCGCTCTAACGCTCCGACGTACAGGCGTGACGAGATTGTTATAATCATAAATAATCATTCAGTGTCGCCTATTCGTTTTTCCCCCACCACCACAATCGCCACCACCACCACCACTATCTCCACCACCAATCAATCCCACTACTACCACATCTGTCACCAATACCACCGTAACCGTTGCCACCACCTACCCCTCCACCATCAACCACCATAATTTTATATGATTACTCAATCTGTGCATAGACTTATATATATATATATATATATATATATATATATATATATAGATATAATCATTTATGATTATGTATATATGTATAATCATATATGATTATATTTCTCTGCCATATAATCATTTATGGTTAAACATATTGTTTTGTTGTTATGCTTCAGTGTTAAAACAGAAAATAAGAAATATGTTGCTGACATTATAAATGATTATGCAACGTTACCTATTCCTTTTTCTTTCACTGTCTTCCCCAGTCTCCACCACCAAAACCGCCGCCGCCACCACCACCACCACCAACCAACTATTTTACTGCCACCACCGTCAACAATACTACCACCACCTCTTTCGCCGCCACCTTCTCCCCGACCAACCACTATAATCATATATGATTAATCGTTTTCTAAATAAACATATATGTTTAATCATTTATGATTAGACTTATATGTGTAAACAAATATAATCATGTATGATTATACCTCTTCACTGTATAATCATTCAGGATTAAACATGCATAGATAGCTTATCGGTACGTTGGATTGTTATAACGACAAATGAGAAATATGAGCTTACGTTTGAATCTAAACATATCTTGAGACCTTGAGACCAAATCTAAAAATAATTTTAAAATGCAAAATAAAAAGAAAAATCCAAAATTTTTTTTTAATTATTATTTTCCGAGCTTTATTTACCTAAAAAATAAATAAATAAATAAATTACTGTTTTTTTTAAAATACGTGAAATATTCTAATAGAATATTATACTGTAAATATTCTAATGTGATTTTTAAAATTTAGAATATTCTACTAGGTTTGTCAGATATGTAAAATATTTTAATATTCTACTAGAATATGTAAAAAATGTATTTTTATTTTATTTTATTTTGGTATTTTTTTTATTTTCTTTTGGAAAATATAAATTTCGAAACTAATATTTGAAATTTTTTTTTTGAAAAATTTCAATTATTTTGCATTTTTAAAATGTTTTTTTATCTACTAAATGAGTGGCTAAGAGTGCATCTCACGGTCTCACTAAATTAAATCATCTCACATTAACATAACCCATATATATATATATATATATATATATATATATATATATATATATATATATATATATATATATATATATATATATATATATATATATATATTCTCGTTCAGTATTACAAATATTTGACTTTTTTTATGCATAAAATGAATTGTAGCTACTCTTCATATTCAAAGATAAGAAGCCTATCATACTTGTCCCACCCGTGATTGTCAACTACGATTAGACCGGTTCAACTCCGATTTAGTCTCCTACCTCAAGTTGACATGCTTACAACTGATTGTAGGATGACAATTAAGGTTTGCATGTTCGGCTTGCCTTCGATCAAAATGAATTCATGAAAAAGGATTATATATGATATTTTAAAAATTAGACTTTTTGGTTTCTCTAAAAATTATATATGATATTTTAAAAATAATAAACTTGAGACTTCCAAAAATTTTAAGAGAAAAATTAGTTTATAATTTTTCTTGGGAATATTTGTAAAAAAAATTAAAAAAGTTTAAAAAAAAAAAAAAAAAAACACTTTACACAGTTGGTAGATTTCATGCAAGTTTCTGTACACTAGTGTACTAAAAGTTTTATGTTAATGAAATAAGTTTTTTCTATTGTTTTCTTTATATATATATATATATATATATATATATATATATATATATATATATATATATATATGTATATATACACACTAGCCGTTTACCTGTGTCAAGTGATAGATGCAAATATTTTTTTTTCAAAATTAGTTCCTAAAGACGATTAATTTTTTTGTACAAATAGTTGTGTTTTATGTTGTTCATAGTGTCGAGATCTTCAAAACATATAGGGTCACAAATATATCATAAAAGTATCTGAAATTAGTATTACTCCCCTTCAATCACATTACAAGAAACCAAACGACCTCTAATAGTACTAATAAAACACTAAATATACATTGCTAGAATTTGGAAAATTAATATCGTAAGTCTCAAAATTCTAGTATTCATTAATGCTATATTCGGTTCTGTAGTCGTATATTTTCTATAAACAATAAACTTATCAATATTTGACAATATCTTACATAACTTCATCAATATTTACCAAGATGTACTATTTACGCTACCACTTTTTTGTTCACATGTTTACTTTGCTGGAAAAAACAAAAACCAGTCAATTTACATCCAAATTGGGGATCTGAAAATGTTATTTTTTATATAATAAAATGTTAATAATTTGATATTGATATTACGGGTAAAAATGAAAATACATACATATTTTGGCTAAAAAGTGAAAGATGGTTATTTAAAAAATATGTATTACATATTAGTTTGTTAGACAATTGAGTTAGTCGGTTTTGTGTTTGTTGGAATTTCGTTTTGGTTAGTATGGTACTAATGGTCATGACATGCAGAGGCAATGATTAGTTTCCATTTGAGCAATTATTTTTTATTTGGACAACTAGTTTTCTTTCAACAAATACAATGAAATATACGACTGATGTAATGAACTAATTATGTAACTTAAAATTTTAATCATATAATCAAAGTAATTAAAATTTGATTAAAAAAAATGTCTTATATGAAGAAGAATGCCTAAATTCCAACTAGGTTATAGAAAATCTAAACATTTGTGTAACACCGTGAATTTCAAAATAATTTTTCACAAAATATAAAACATTTTTCATTTAATTTTCATAAACATCAAGTTTAAATCTTCAATTCACATCATACAAAATCTCAAGATCATATCACATAAAAACCCCTTGCGTGTGTACAGATCAAGCCGGCGCCTTCCCACGGTCATCACTAGTACCTGAAACAAACAACACTAACACTGTAAGCACCAAGCTTAGTGAGTTCCCCAAAATACCACATAAACACATATTAGCCACTCGATGCTATAACTCTATGGGTCCGTGCACCCAAACTCTGTGAACCCTCAGGTTCTAACTCTGGGAACCTTCCGGTTCCATCTATATAAACATGCACAGCATAAATCACATAGACATCATGCAGTACAACACATAGCATACACATAACATACACATACTCTGACACATAACTCTGATTACCTACTCAAGGTAAAGTATAGTGAGAAGACTCACCTCGTATATCTCGATAACCCGCGAATCCTGGAAATCACTCGTGCTCGATCCTCCGAGCTATAATCCTCCTATAACATCATACATCTCTAATTAACACTTTTACCACTAAGGTTGACTACCCCTACCAAGTCAACTCTGGTCAACTCTGGTCAACGGTCAACGGTCAATGGTCAATTTTGACCGGACTCGGCGAGTGCACTAGGGCGACTCGACGAGTCTATACGTATTCACCAACTCTCTAGGATTCTCTTTTGACACGTCGAGTACTCCCCTTACTCGACGAGTTCCACCTGGCATGAATCGCGGGGCCACCACGACTCAACTCGCCGAGTCTCAAGAACAACTCGGCGAGTTCCAGCTCGACTCAGTCCATCTGTCAACCCTCTCTAACTCTCCCTGACTCACTGAGTCAACCCATAACTCGGCAGGACCACTCGCTGAGTGGTTAAGGACAATCTTCATGCTACTCGCCGAGTCTGTTCTTCAGACTCGGCGAGTCCATGCCATGCATCAACTCAAACTAGCTTCTGAGGTCAGATCCGCTCCATCCACTCATAGATCTGGCCCTCCTAAGCCCATTCATCACGTAAAGTTCATATCTTGGTTACCATACAACACCTACATGGCTCTTTTTGGAGAAATGACCTCTAAAATGGCAACCCTAGCCTCCAACCCAAAAAGGAAGGACATAAAGCATGACATTAGGGACTCTCTGGACCTACTAAGGTCCAGATCTAAGCACCATATCCCCATGGGACCTCTCACACTTCAAATACAAAGCAAATAAGGCATGAAGAAACCCTAGATTTGACCATATCAACAAAAATACGGAAATAAGCTCTGAATGATACCTCAAGAAGCCTCCTCTGATGAAATGAAAGTAGATCCAAGCTCCCCAACTCTTCTAGCTTGACTTTCCTCTTCCTTTCTTGCAAAAACACACAAATTTGGTGAACAATGGCCTCTTATCTCAGTCACAATAACCCTCAGCTGCTTTGGTGCTCTCAAGATCAAGGTAGCCGCAATGAAGGGCCATAAGGTCCTTTAAATAGAGCTTAGGATTGGGAAATTAGGGTTTCATTAAACAGCGAGGACTCACCGAGTCCATTCCTTGGACTCGTCGAGTCCAGGCGCGAACCCGCGTCCTGAACTGCGATCCTACTCGGCGAGTTTGAGCTCCAACTCACCGAGTCCCTTCACAAAACTCCAAAAATATAAGCAATAAAGATACCTGGAAATCCGGGCTGTTACAATTTGTTTCAATACAATCTTACAAAACTATAACCAAAAATTCGTATCACACTTGCACACATTATTATAAAAAATGGAAAATATTTTATTAAAAAAACCATAAATGTTGTGGACATTTTTACAATTAAAAAAATATAATTTCGAATTGGAAATATAAAAATTACATTTTATTAACATGAATTCAGAAAATGTTTAATTCACATTTAGTTTTGTTTTTGATGCATTACAGATGTTCACTTTCAAAGTTATTGACAACTAATAAGGAAGACAAATATCATACACCACATAAATTAGAAAAATTCAGAAAAAGAAAATCAAAATCAATAAATTAAAAAAGAGAAATCTTACAAGTATTAAGTGATTAACAATTAAAATTTTGACAAAAAAACAAAGTAATCACGAAACTTTTGACGGCACCAAAACATTAAGTCATTAATATCAACTTCTTGTATATTATTGTCATTATTTAAAAACGATGCTACTGTGTATAATAAAATGTGAGTATATCGGCATTGTGCGTTACATATTGCTGATTTTAGTAAAAAGTGTAAGTACATTGCTATTGTTGGGTCAGTAAAACCCACATCATTAACAAAAAAGTTCCAATACCGTAAAATCTTCATAACAGAATTCAAAAGTTACAAGTTGCCTATTGTATCCACCATCAAAGTTAACACAAAAAGTTTCAAGTCACCTACAAAACACATGTACAATAAGTCAATTGGCATGTTTGGCATGGAGCATTTGGAAGCGTTTGGGAACTTCTAGCTTTTAGCTTTTGACAAAACGCTCTAGTTTAAACAAAAAGCTTCGTTTGATAGTACGAGCGTTTAGCTTTTAGTTTAAACAAAACGCTTCAAATCTAAAAGCTACTTCATGTAGCGTTTAACAAAACGCTATTGAGCTTTTGAAATCAATTTTCATAATTACCCTTAAAAATATATTTATTTATTTATTTATTTTTAATCAATTGTCCTTTTATGTAATTTTATATATTTCAAAAGCTTCCAATTACTTTTGTCAAACACTCATATAACAAATAAAATTTATAGCTTCCCACTACTAGCTACCCGCTACCCGCTATCAGCTAACCGCTATCCGCTTCCAGCTAACAGCTACTTTTGCCAAATACGCCCAATATATTTGAAAAAAAAATTATATAATATTGATAAACCTTAACTTAAAAATTGCATCATATTCAAAATATTATCATACACCTTCAATAAAAAAAACAAAATCTTCCCACTTGACTTTTGCTGAAGAAACAAATGAACATTTATGTGTTAATATTGACGACATATCAAAAAAAAATTTATACAAATGAAGAAATATATAGATCAGGACATTTCTATAACAACTACTGAATAATAAAGCATGAGATTTAACAATTAATTAGTTGCAGAACTTCAATTTAGATCCAGAGCTTCACCACATCCAAATCCATATCAACCAATGGACATGTATGAATATCCAAATACAAGCTTACCTTGACACTCAAATACAAATAATCTTGTGCTACATAATATAGATCAACCATAGAGTGTCAAAACTCAGAAATATGATAGAATAAATCATCATAATCTTGTTTGCCTTTATTACAACATTGTCCTTTCAAATATTTTCATACTTGGATAATGTACTAATAAGAAAAGATCTAAATGTACAAGGCTATAAATAGGTACATATGTTTAAAAAGAAACAACCATATATTGCCATTGGAGGCTAGGATGGAGACTGATGGTACAAACCTGTAGCAACATCTCATCTTTCACTTTTTCCATCCACATAATTATCCCTCGAAATTATTTGTCATCTAAAATACAAAAAAAAATTGAATGAAAAGAGGATAAAAGTACACATTTCAAATGTCTGGAATTGGTGCAGAATGAGATTCATTAGCATGTTGGAAAAGAGATTCATTAGCCCTATATGGATTTTATTAAGATAATTAGGCTTGAACTATTTACACATAATTTTATCAATAATATGAATAACAAAGTAAACACTGGGAGCTTGCATTATCATATTGAGAAATATCAATTACCTTGACATCTACTTTTATAATGCATCATCATATCTAATAAGTAACATGTTCTTCAATATTGACACCAAATCAATGTTCAATAGCATAATTGGATCTTTCCGGGACCCTAGAAAAGTGACACACAAGTAGTACCATTGAAATCATTAGCATTAAGATTAATATTAAATAGATGCATTACATTGCACTAAAATTAACCAAATAACTAAAACCCGCTTAAACTTACAAAAATAACGTCAGTCCAATTCGAGTCTTCATTATCTTCATCTCAAGTAAACAAATTCATATCAAAATCCTATAATATCATCAAAATCTAATAAATTATAATTAAATTACTTGTTATTGTAAATAAACCTATGACTGTATTTTGGAGTAACTATATGGTACCCGTAGGCCTTCTCTGGATTTTATGGTATATCTTTATACCTTAATAAACATTTAGCCTCAAATGTTGAATTTTAAGAGGTAAAACCTCTAAAACATCATATACAACAACTTTATGCACTAAATTATAACAACTGAAAAAGTCTAAGATAAGTATGGTCGATGGTTTATTCGCTTATCTTCTGCCTTTTGACTAAGTCTCATATAATCGATTCCCATATAATTGTAAATCGTTTGCCTTCCCTATATTTCAACTGATCGCTCTATGAAATATCAAAGCTTCCCATCCACTAATTTTTGGAACCTTAATATGTCAATCATCCAAAACCCTAATATCTAAATTCTTTTGAAAACCACGCTCTCCTTCTCTTTACATTTTCTTTTTCCATCTAACCCTAAATAGTAACCCTAACAAACCTGTCACCACCGATTTCCGCCATCCCTCACCCTCACATTCTCTGTTTATTGCTATAACATCCTTACCACCGCCACATGTGAGTTTCTCTGTCTCTCTATAAAAATCATCACAACCATCGCTAACATTTTCCATCTCTCTAACTGTGTGGGTTTGTGTATGTCTTTAACCATATGTGTATGTTTTTTATTTAAGTTTAAGCTTGACATTGCTAACTTTCTTGAAAAAATATTTTCTCATCTTTGAAATCTGAGTTTATGTGTTTAGCTTTCTTTCAAATTCTGATTTATGTTTTCTTTTAGGTTTGAAAAATGGTATTCAGATTTAGATGAAGATGAATCTAAAGGGAATGAAAAAGAGTTTTAATATGGGTTATCAAATTGCATCAAGTAGCAGATCTTGATTCGGAGATGAAACTGAAAATATTATGGATAAGTGATACACATGTAACGCCTCTATCTGACATTTCTTTCTCTTTTATTTTCTTGTATCTTCATGATAGATTCACAACCAACAAAATTCAGGGTTTTTGTAGATTAGATGTTGAACGCTGTCAAGAAACAAGATTACTACAACAGCTAAAAAGGTATGGCTGATGACTACAGTTCAGGGCATCTCTTTTGCATCTGATTTTTTTATCCTCATTTTTCTTATGCTATTGTATTGTCTTTGAAAAATTCTTCTATATCTCATCTTCTGATTATAGATAGGTCACTGAAGACGAATGTCCATTCCATGGATTCTACATCTCAAGTTCTTGATCTTGGTTATGCTGTTAACTATGCCACCTTTATTGTTGCTTACATCAATAAGGTATATTTTTGCTAACTGATCTTTCTTTTTGTGAATTTGAAACGTTGATATATACCAAGTCAATGACAAACAACGCTTAGAACGCCAAAACTTGGCTAAAAGATGGGCAACATCACAACTAATGGTGAAACATTTCAATTTAAATTACATGTTATTAACCTAGACTTTTGTATTTCAAATAGCTATATGATACCTAAGGTTTCTACAAAATTAGTAAATCCATAATTTCATGAACTTATTTAACACTTAAAAGGGTTTTAGCCTATCATTAGGCTAATGCAAACAATAATAAAGTATAAGTAACAAAAACTTACAAGAGTGAAGAGAAACACAATCAAGGAAAGAAGGATGCACCAGAAATACTTTAAAACTTATTTTATAACTTCAGAATATTTTACAAGAGAGAGTGATAGTGAGCAAACGTTAGGAAGAAATCTTCCGAGATACATGACACATAAACAAAATAGCCTATATATAGGCCCAAACTTCCAACAAAGTTTAAAAACTATAAAATACTATAGAATAATAGTTGAGTGCACTAACGAGTGCATTTTGACTATTGGTTTATTTGATGTCTACAATTTCCTCTATTATTGTTGCTTTATAAAAGCAAATGGTGAATATCAACAAGTGTAGAAATTTCCATCATAGAATCCTTATGCTTTTGTGTTCTTCATTTGTAGCTTTTTCAATATCATATCTTTAATAGTGGAAAAAGCATCTTCCACAATGAATTCATCCATAATATCATTGTTATCATCAATTAGTTGAGATTCTCCTCCTAGACAATTATGATCATTGTCTGTAGATAAAATGGAGTTGTCTGACAATTGTTTTTTGATGTTTTGAAGCAGGTCTTCTTTCAATTGACGAAAATAAGTCTTGATAATTTCATCTTTTGATAGGGAGGAATTTACTTGAGCTTTTATGGAGTTTAAAACTTTTTCGTAAGGATTAAAATTGTTGGATTGTTCCTTATGGGATAAGAATTCTTTTTGGGATTTAAATTTCAAAATTGCATGATTGATATTATCAATCATTTGTTTAGAGTTTACCTCATTTGAGATTGGATCTTTTTGCAACATTTTTTCCCAAAACTTTGTAAGATATGATCTTTGTAAAGATGAGAACTTATTAGGACTAAAATCAACTTCTGGGATCCATTTCCAAATCCATGGAATTGAAAATTCTATGAAAAAATGTTGGGTAGGTATTACTTCTCTTCTTACATTTGTGTGTTCAAGAGCCTCCTTGTATCTAGGAGCTACATGTAACCATTCAACATATAAAGATTTGAACGGTTTAGGTAGACTTTGAAGACTTGGACCATATGATGTCCACCACTATGTAAACCAATTTGGCAACTTTCGTTTATAAACATGGTCACAAATTTTGAAAAACCAAGAATGTATCGTTTTAGGATTTTCATAAAGAAAAGCTATATAAAAGTTGTCGATATAATCCTAGAAATAATATTTTATTAAGATCTTTTGTTCAGGATGGAGAAATTATCTTTCCCATAGGGTGCTTAAACCCCATTGCTCTTGCTTTAGAGACACATCTCTCTTGTCTCGAGCTTTAAAATCCTTCATTTTCATCAGATCTAAAGTGGTTCAGTCCAAATCTGTCATCACCAATGATAGATTTATTGTGACATCCCCATTTTGAAGGCCAGAAAAGACCGATTTTGTTTATGCTTTGTTAAAAAATCAGAGTAACATTTTTAAATAAAAGTGTTGCGGAATTTGTTCCCAAAATAAAACATGATAAAGATTTATCAAAACATTTCCATAGAAATGTTTGTCATTAAAAACCTCAGGATGTCATGTTCGATACAGATCAAATGCATAAAAAGTACAATATAAGCCTTACTACATTTATTCATATCTACATGCCAATATATTCGTAATCCCTCATCGAAAACATCACATCTATGCTCGAACGCCACTACTTGTAATACATGAAACTGACTGGGTCAGACTTGGGAGCCTGGTGAGCATATAGAAATCTATGATCTCCAGTGGTAGATATATGATCTTTGACGACAGGTCTATCACTTTCGCCTAGAAATCTATTATTTACACCTTCGGATCTACCCTCTGGTAATATTGAGTGACCGGATCTTACTCCGGAGACACATCTCTCTTGTATCGACCTTTAAAATCCTTTTTTCATTAGATCTAAAGTGGTTCAGTCCAAATCTGTCATCGCCAACGATAGATGTATTGTGACATCCCCATTTTCACGGCCAGAAAAGACCGATTTTGTTTATGCTTTTTAAAAAAATCAGAGTAACGTTTTAAATAAAAGTGTTATCGAATTTGTTCCCAAAGTAAAATATGATAAAGATTTATCAAAACATTTCCATAGAAATGTATTTCATTAAAGACCTCGGGATGTCATGTTCGATACAGGTCAAAAGCATAAATAGTACAATATAAGCCTTACTACAGTTATTCATATCTACATGCCTATATCCGTAATCCCTCATCCAAAACATCACATCTATACTCGAACGCCACTACCTGTAATACATGAAACTGAGTGGGTCAGACTTGGGAGCCTGGTGAGCACATAGGGTTTTCAACCCACAATAAATAAGTTATTTAATTTCATCAACCAACAATAGCCCGATTACCTGTTCCCATTATCCTCACTTTAAGTCCCTAAACACGTATCATAAGGGACCTAGCCTAAGGATCATCATCGGGATGGACACTACTGCTAAGGGGATTCCTCAACAATAAATTTCCTTAAGCCAACCATGAGGGGGATGGAGTACACCAGTGAACACATCGTTCACAAACACCTACAGGTTGCGAGCTTGCTAGTGTTCCACTGGCCTCTAGAAGAGTCTGTGGTCGTCATCCATACTCCGCTAGATGACAGAATCAAGAACAACAACATCGAAGCCTCTCATTATTTTATCACACATCGTCTATTACATCTACCCATGTTTCACCCAAACATTTTTGTAGATATAAAATACATATACATTTTAAATCATTTAAAACATGTATAAAAATCGTTCAACCAGCATAGATAGCAACTATAAAGATAATATGCACACATAACACGTAATTTATATAAAATACTTCATATCTATGTGTAAGATGAAAGTGACTATGCACTCACCTGAAAAGGTGGTGATTCTAAACTCAGACAGCGCTTCGCTTCTTAAAAGTAATTTCCTTCGACGAAACCTAGTATTATTACCACTAGATTTTAGTCTAATATTTATCGTGACTAATTATTAGTCTTATTATTAGTATTATTATATTAGCGCTTAAACAATATTTTCCAACCACTATATACAGACAGGGCCAGACATAAAACACCATAGGGCAGAACCATTTTGGCATATAGCACTTCTGAAATCCAACAAACCTATGCGTCCCAATAAACCAGATCCCTCATACCGTGAGTAGTTAAAAATATATTATAACGACACTTATATATTTCATAATAATACCCCAAATAATTATTATAAGGTCCTAATAACGTTACTATAATTAATTAAAAGTTATATGAAAAATAGCGTAGGCGTAGCTCACTTACAGCGGGTTTTCTCGAAAAATTGGCTTCGCTTGGAGCAGAGTTCCCGAGCCGAAAAGCACTTCTTCTCGAAGTCTTCGAGCACTCTGGGCTTTCTTCTAGCACTAGGGGAGTTCCCTAGGGCTTAGGGGGGGGGGCTTTGGGAGGTTCAGAGAGAGAAAGAGTAGAGAAAAGAAAGAATGAGAAAGGTGTGAAGAAAATGAGGCTGGAAGAGGTTCTATTTATAGGGTGAAATATGGCTGAATTTGGTGTCACATGTCACCATCTGGTGGAAAGACTTGGGGAGAAAGCAATGGCCAAGATTGTGCCACGTCACCTATTTTCGCACAACACACTTCCGACTTCTAAAATCCATAACTTTCACATATACGAGCTCCGTTGTTGACATTCTTTATATCCACGGGTAGGTAAAAATAAGATCTACAACTTTCATTTTGACTCCGTCGGCTAATTCTCGACCGATCTTAAATTTTAACAGTACGAGGAGATTATACTGTTAAATGTCCACATAAAATTCATAACTTCTACATACGAACTCCGTTTTCGTCTGTCTTTTTACTGTTGAGTTTCTATTAATGAGATCTTCAATTCTCATTTAGGTCGCATAGGCAAAAAATAGCTCGATCAAAAATTCAAGTTTTGGGCTGTACACTACTAAGCCAAATCTTAGAAAATTCATAACTTCCTCATACGAAGTCAGATTTGGGCTTCTTTTTATGCACGCTCTCGGTCTAACGTATACTAGAACAGTGGAGCAAGGTATGCAACGAGCGGAAGTTATGAAAAAGGGTCCAGGTCTCAGAATCAAAAGCAGTGGTCCTTCTTCGACCTTCTGTAACACCACCCCTTCTCCGCACTCAAGTTGCTTCATCTACTGGTCTTATCTTACAAGCACCAGAATGAGAGAAGACCTTACAACTATATTATAGATGATCCTAGAGATTACTAAGGCCAAAAAGTCCTCTATCGTAAATTCACTATTTACATCAAACAACGTCGTGCCGGATTTTTTGTGAAACTTCGACCTGTCATAACTTCTTTGTTATAACTCAGATTGTGGCATTCTTTATATGTCTGGAATCCTTGTCACGGCCAATACAACTTTTTTCATTGATATGGGGTTTATCTAACACTTTATTTTTGATTGTGATGTTAAGTTTGATAATTGAATGCAAAGTCTCGACTCGATTGTAGTTCAATTGAAAGGTCGATTGACTGAAATCGAAAGTATTTTGGATTGATAGTCGAAAGTACAATGGATCTTCAAATCGATTCTGGAATTTCGATTGGGAAGTAATGTTTGGGATCGAAAGTCAATACCAAAACTTTCAATTGCAACCTCGATTTTAATCCCACAAACTCAAATCTAAAGTCAACATTCAACTCAGATTAATGATAACTTCACATCGTCTATTCACAAATCAGAAATCTTCATTCTAATTTAATAACAAGAACTTGATTCAGATGCGAGACCAACAAATAAATTTAATATCAAACATAAGTTTTCTGGAAGGCATCTTCAAAAGCAAGTTCATCTTCATCATCCATTGTTGACCAACGACTAATTAATTATGTAATTAATTTGGTGAATTAATTTGATACTAGTGCATTGTTGGTGGGATTAAGTAAGGCATGCTTTGAGGATTATCTTCATTCAAATAGAGATTTTGGGCTGATGTTTCAATGGAAGAATATGAAATTCTAAGAAGCCAATTTTGCTGCCCACCAAGTGTTTGATAAAATGCCTAAACCAGTTTTTCTCGTGCTGCAGCCTTGTTGTTCAAGATAATGTAGTTTGCTTAGTTTGGATGCTTCTTGTGCACACCAACATTGTGTTGGTGTTCCACTTCCTTCCCTTCCTTGTAAAATATTACTTCATAGTTTTAGCTTCATCTCGAGGCTTGTTCTCTTGTATGGCTTCTTCTTCCACAAGTTCGAGTGATATTTATATGTGCCCGTTCAGAAGCTTCCATTGTTGCCCAAACGGTGAAGTGGGAAGTAAAGGGATTGGTCGTATGATTTCACACATCAAAAGGCATCATTTACCTACTGAAGACCGTAAAAGTGTGTTACGTGAAGCTCTTTCTAGTGATGTTGGTCTATTTATGGCAGTGGAAGAAACTTTGATGGCCTTTGGTCAATGGATGTGTGGGAAGTGTACGACTTTGTAGGCTCTTTGCCATTATTGTCATCACCCGGATGGACGTTTGAAGTTTGTTACAGGGGATGACGGCTCGATTCATTATATTGTGGGTATTCTAAAGCTGTCAAATAAAGAGTCGGTGACAAATGCGCTTGGAGGGTTGGTTATTGATGTTGCGCTCCTTGATCGTGTTTTTAAAGAGCCTATCACTACTCTCAAGAGTATCCCCCATAGTTTTCGTCTTGCTTTCTCTTAGGCTTTGAAGAGCGCTCTTTACAAGGTGATTGCCCAACCTGGCTCGGTTGAGGCATGGATGTGTTCGTTACTTCTTCCTCGATGCACACTGCAGTTGTTTAGACCCAAAAATAGACAAGAATGTAGGTGTTGGAATAGAAAATCTTTACAGCAAAGCTCCATCCTGCAATCCTTGGATACATGGGGGAAAGAGGGTGGTATCATGAAGTTAGTTCAAAATACGTTAGACAATCCTGAGGTTGGAGATATGAGACAGGGTGGAGGCCTCCTTCAGAAGGAGGCTACATCAAGTAACACCAACATCAAACAATGTCTCCGTAAGGTTGCAGATGGTTATTTTACCGCAGCAGTGAAAGTGTTATGCTCATCGGGTGTTGCACCATATAATGGTGATACTATTAAAGCTTTGGAGGAAAAACACCCTTTCAGACCACCCCCATCCATGCTGATCCCCATAATTTATGAACCTCCCCTTGTAGCAGAGTTTGAATGTGTATTTGGTTGCATCAAATCCTTCCCTAAAGGAACTTCTTGCGGGAGAGATGGCTGGAGTGCTCAACACTTACTAGATGCCCTTTGTGGAGAAGGGTCTGCTATTGCCACGGATCTCATACATTCTATCACTTCAGTTGTTAATTTATGATTAGCGGGAAGGTGTCCAACCATTTTGGCAGAGTTTGTTGCATCCGCTCCTCTCACGCCTCTACTTAAACCTGAAAACGGGATCCGTCCGATTGCAATAGGCACTATATGGAGACGTCTGGTTTCCAAGGTTTCCATGAAAGGTGTGGGTAAAGAAATGGCCAAGTACCTTAATGATTTTCAGTTCGGGGTTGGTGTATTTGGCGGTGCTGAGGCTTTGGTACACAGTGTTAATAGGATGTTGAGTGAACACCATGCTGATTGGTCTCTTGTAATGTCGACTGTGGATTTTTCGAATGCCTTTAACCTGGTGGATCGATCAGCATTGCTCCACGAGGTTAAGAAGAGGTGCCATTCCATTTCTTTGTGGGTGAATTTCTTGTACGGGCAAGCAGCGAGACTTTATATCGGAGACCAACAGATATGGTCTGCCACTGGGGTGCAGCAAGGTGACCCCTTGGGTCCTCTTCTTTTTGCCCTCGTTTTGCACCCACTTGTGCACAAGATTAGAGACAATTGTAATCTCCTTCTCCATGCTTGGTATCTAGATGATGGGACTGTCATTGGGGATTCAGAGGAGGTGGCTAGAGTGTTGAACATAATTCGGTTGCATGGTCCAGGTTTGGGTCTTAAGTTGAACATCAAGAAAACGGAGATTTTTTGCCCCTCATGTGATGGTAGGAAGATTCGTGCCAATTTATTCCCAACGGATATAGGGAGACCTTCTTTAGGGGTGAAGCTCCTTGGGGGGGGTGTTAGCAGAGACGTGGGGTTTATTAGCGGGCTGGCCATGAAGAGAGTGGTCAATGCTGTTGATTTGATGGGCCTTCTTCCACATCTATGTCACCCGCAGAGTGAGCTCCTTTTGCTTCGATCATGTATGGGCATTGCAAAACTTTTCTTTGGTTTAAGGACATGCCAGCCGGTACACATAGAAGAGGTAGTGTTATTCTTTGACAAAGGATTACGCAGGTCTATCTAGGATATGGTGCTATGTGGAGGCCCCTTCTTTGGAGACATTTAGTGGCGCTTGACTTCCTTACCTATTCGTTTCGGTGGTTTGGGTTTGTACTCGGCCTACGAGGTTTCCTCCTACGCATTTGTAGCCTCGAGGGCCCAATATTGGGCATTACAAAACCACATCTTACGTAACAGTGGCATATGTGGTATGGACTCAGATTACCTATGTGCTATGACTCGTCTTCGCGATACGATTCCGGGATTTGAATGTAGCGGTTTCACTAATAAGGACACCGCCCCCTAAATCTCAAAAAGCATTGACGTGTGCCCTTTTTAGCAAAATCTTCCAATATATGGAAGTCGACTTCAACATGACTGTCAGACAGAAAGCAGTCTTTGAGTGTCTGCAGGCACCTCATGCTTAGGATTTTCTGCTAACTATCCCTATTGATGGTCTTGGACAACATATGTCTCCTGTGGAGTACCGAACTATCCTTCTTTACCGCCTCATGATTCCCATATTCCCAATTGACTATATATGCCCAGTTTGTCGCAAGGCATGTTTGGATACATTTGGGGAACACGCGGTTCATTGTAGCGAGCTCCCTGGTTTCAAGTACAGACATGATGTGGTTCGAGATGTTCGCTTTGATACTTGTCGGCGTGCAGGTATTTCTTTGAAGAAAGAAGCGCCAGTGAACTTTTTGACGAACCCGTAGGATGGCAGGTCCACACTTAGACCGGATGACATTTTTTTCTTTGGATGGATAGGAGGGAAGCATGCGTGTGTGGATCTTACTGGGGTCTCTCCTCTCATTGGTTTGGGAGCGGGGGTTTCATAGTTGGGCATGCCGCTGCGTGCAAAGTGGTAAAGCACGAGAATGCATGTAGAGAAAATCAACATGTGTTTGTTCCTCTTGCATTCGATACATTTGGTTTTCTCGCACCAGAGGCGGTGGAGCTCCTTAATAGAGTCCAACGGGTCATGCATTCTAATGTCATATCTCCAAGATCCACAAATGTTGTTTTCAAAAGAATTGGTTTTGCCATCCAGAAAGGGCTAGTGGCGCAGCTTGTTGCCCATTTGCCTTCAATCGATATGTATTGAACTATAATATTTTTAGTGATAAATTACTGACCATGATTTCAAAAAAAAGGTTACTATGGTTGACCTGACTATTACATCACT
Source organism: Lactuca serriola (assembly GCF_051521515.1). Taxonomy (NCBI): domain Eukaryota; kingdom Viridiplantae; phylum Streptophyta; class Magnoliopsida; order Asterales; family Asteraceae; genus Lactuca; species Lactuca serriola. Next base: position 148,211,517 of record NC_136416.1, read on the forward strand.
ATACTAAAGCTTAGCCCAGAAACACGGGCGTTACAATTCTCTCCCCCTTAGGATGATTCCGTCCCGGAATCATGCATCAACAAACAGATGCAGATAGAAACTCATCATGTCACTCTTTGTTTCCCAGGTGAGATTCGACCCATTCGAATGTTTCCAACGGACTAGCACTAAATCGACCATCTTGCGTCGTAACTTCTTAGTCTTACGGTCAACAATTGCCTCGGGCTCTTCGATTAGCCTCTTATTCTCATCCATCTTTAACTCTGAGTTTGGAATTATGTTGGGAAATTCTCCCGTGAACTTTCTCAGATAACACACATGGAAGGTGATATGAATACCATCTACTTCTTCGGGTAATTCGAGCTTGTATGTTTGGTTCCCAATTCTCTAAAGAACTTTGAACGGTCCAATAAACCTTGGACTTAATGGTGAGACTTTAAGCAGTTTAAATCCTTCCACGGTGAGACTTTAAGCAAAACTGAATCCCCAACTTCGAATGTCATCGTTCGTTTCTTCCTATCAGCATAACTCTTCTGATGATCCTGAGCTGCTAACATCCTCTCTTTGATTACTTTCAAGTTTTCAGCAGTCACATGAACTATCTCGGGGCCCATAAACTGCTTTTCCCCAGCCTCAAGCCAACCAGATGGCATACGACACTTTTGGCCGTACAAAGCTTGATAAGGTGCCATCTTGATGCTCGAGTGGAATCTATTGTTATAGGAAAATTCTACCAAAGTTAAGTGCTCATCCCAGTTACCTTGGAACTCTAGGGTACATGCTCTCAGCATATCTTCCAGTGTTTGTATCGTTCTTTCACTCTGACCATCAGTCTATGGATGGTAAGCTGTACTGAAACACAACTTCGTACCTAATTCTTCTTGCAGACTTCTCCAAAACCGTGACGTGAAACGACTATCACGATCCGATACAATCGTTAGAGGAACATGGTGAAGTCTTGCCACTTCCTTCACGTAAGCATTTGCGAGCTTATCGATAGACCACCTTTAGTTGGCTGCTATGAAGTGTGCACTTTTGGTGAAACAATTCATGACTATCCAAATCATGTCGTGACTGTTCTTTGTCCTGGGCAGTTTAGTCAAAATTCCATGCTGATGTCTTCCTGTTTACCCATGGGTATAGGTAAAGGTTCTAGACTCCCATACAGTTTTTGATGTTGTGACTTAACTCTCGTACATGTCACACACTCGACCACATACTTCGCAACATCGAGCTTCATCGTCGGCCACCAGCAGTAGGTCCCTATACATTTTAGTGCTACCAGGATGAATCGAGTACATGGTCTTGTGCGCTTCTTCCATCAGAAGATCTCTTATCCCCCCCACCCCCCCTCCCCCGATCTTAGGTACCCAAATCCGATCTTGGAATACCTTCAGTCCTTGACTGTTTGTACCGAACACTAACGTTTTGCCCAAACGTTCTTCCTTTTGGTCATTCTTCTCTGAAGCTTCTTCTTGAGCTTTCCTGATACTTTCCACAATCGTCAAGACAACCTCTATTCTCAACGCTCTAGGCCTTTTCCTTTCAAAGTTGACTTTCCGATTGAGAGCATCAGCAACAACATTTGCTTTACCGGGGTGGTAAAGTATCTCACAATCGTAGCCCTTGAGTAACTCTAGCCAGTGTAGTTGTCTCATGTTCAATTCCTTCTGATTAAGCAGATATTGGAGATTCTTATGATCAGTGAAAAGCTTGCACTTTGTGCCGTAGACCTAATGCATCCATATCTTCAAGGAAAAAACTACCGTCGCCAACTCCAGATCATGAGTGGGGTAGTTCTTTTCATGCTCCTTCAATTGTCGAGATGCATATGCTATCACCTTCCCTCTTTGGGTCAGGACACAACCCAACCTGACTCCAGATGCGTCACTATAGACTGCGACGTCTTCAACTCCATCGGGTAGAGATAGAATCGGTGCTTCAGACTATTTCTTCTTTAGCTTCTCCAATGCTTCTTCGTGCTTCTCACTCCATGTATAAGTAGCTCCTTTGTGGGTCAAAGCTGTCAATGGAGCAGCTATTGAAGAAAAGCCTTGGATAATCTTTCGGAAATATCCAGCTAATCCCAGAAAGCTTCGAATCTCCGTGGGACTTTTCGGTCGTTCCCACTTCATCACACCTTCGATCTTTGTTGGGTCAACCATTATCCCTTCTTGGTTAACCACATGACCCAAGAATTGCACTTCTCGGATCCAAAAATCACATTTGAAGAACTTTTCATACAACTTCTCCTTCTTCAATACTTCTAATACTTCCTGCAAGTGTCTGCCATGCTCCTCTTGACTTTTCGAGTAAATCAGAATGTCATCTATGATCACTATCATGGATTTATCGAGGAATTGTTTACAGACCCTATTCAAAAAAATCCATGAATGTTGATGGAGCATTGGTTAGTGCAAACGACATAACCAAGAACTCGTAGTGTCCATATCTTGTTCTGAATGCAGTTTTCCCAATATTCCACTCTCTCACCTTCAGCTGTTGATATCCTGACCTAAGATCGATCTTTGAGACATAGCTCGAACCTTGAAGCTGATCAAATAGTTCATCAATTATTGGCAATGGGTACTTGCTCTTCACCGTTGCCTTGTTTAGTTCTTTGTAATCTATGCACATTCGCATGCTTCCATCTTTTTTCTTCACAAATAGCATCGGAGCTCCCCATGGTGATGAACTAGGTCGAATAAAACCGTAGTCCAAAAAATCCTGAAGTTGCATCATAAGCTCCTCCATCTCCGTCCGTGCTAATCGGTACGGTACTTTTGCTATTGGTGTCATCCCTGGTAACAAGTCGATTCGGGAGTCTACTTGTCTGTCAGGTGGTTATTCGGGAAGATCTTCGGGAAAGACTTCCGGATAATCACACAGCACTGGTATATTCTGCACCTCCTTCTTTTCCTTCTTAGCATCGATCACAAATGCCAAATACGATGAGCATCCCTTGGACAAACATTTCCTGGATTTCATCAGGGAGACAAATCTAGAATTCACTCTGCGTTTGTCACCGTACATCTGAAATGACTCTCTTTCGGGTGGTTCACCCTTACTATCTTCTTCTTGCAAAGAATCTCAACATCATTGGCGCTAAGACATGATACTAGACCAGTCCTTTTGCTACAATATTTCTATTTGCCAAGTTCTCATAATTCAGATTATGAAAAGATATGCCGTAATCATAATCGAATTTTAGAACGCAAATAATGTACCCATATATAGAATTTCCTTATGTTGAGCCATTCCAACACTAAATTCATATATATCCTTGACTAAAGATGATTTAAAACCTCAATCTAAGCTTTTAGAATTGAGATGAAGTATAATTTCCTCTCGCTTAATTATAGCAAAACAACTTTTCCCAATTGAAATTTATGTTTTTCTATAATTAACATTGCTAATTTGCAACACTTATCATAATTATCATGCTCCCACTAACATGATGATTATTAACATAACACTTATGCTCCCACTAGCTTTGACATGTACTCATAAATCAGTTGGACTTCTAGAAATCAATACTTTGTTGACTTTCTTACTGAATTTCAGACTTCTGATACGAAATGCTTTCATAAAACTTTTTCAAAAAACGTACACATTTCTTTAGATAGCACACATGTGTGTTTAAACAATTTCAGAACTATGAAAAGGGATGTCGTAATCATAGTCTCAATTGTTTAGACCTTTTCCATTCCTCACAACTCCATGTTAGTGTGTCAGTTAACCACACACGCTCCACTAACGACTTTGAGAATGCAAATATCACAATTGCTATCTACCTAAAATCTACTTAGTGAAAGTGTTTCCTCACCATCATTTTCATGAATCAGAGAGAAACCTTATGACACTTAGATTTTATGGTGTATGTGTTCCTATCCATTTGAATTTGTCAAAACCATAATCACAAGACACGGTTAATGACAAATCCAAACTCTTATGGATTGAACTTGTGCAGTCTTAACTTCTTGCCACCTAGCAGCACAAGGGCTTGCCCTTGCTTCTAAGTTGTTATCCAACCAATTGAGAACTCTCAGAACTCATATGCAAAGCCAAATTTAACTAGGATGGGCACAGAAATAGGAATGTTTCAACACGATAGGTTATAAACCTCATGTCGTGTGCTAGTGATAAACTATAGGTTTTTTACTCTTCATTAGATCTTGAAATTCTTTCAGGATCTTTAAGACTCCCACTATCCTCTTGAAAAATAAAACTCTCTTGTCAAATATTCAAGAGATAGTACAAATTCTTTATCAAGATAAAACATCACACAATTGGCCTTAGTTGGTCTTTGTTTTTATCCAAAACATCACAACTTACCAATTTCAAATGTACAAGAGTAGGACACTTTTACTCTTACATTTGACAACTGTTATAAACCTTTCTGTAAGATATGTCACTCAACTTACAGTCTTGGAGTAAGACTCTAAGACTTGTTTTGGAAGAAGTATGACTCATCTTCTTGATTTAACCATTTCAACAATTCAAGATTCCTCTTCTTAGTCATAAGAATGCACTGAGATGTCCTTAGAGGACTAATTGTGACATGATTTCTAAATCATTAAGATGATCACAAACAATGATACTAAAGTACTCTCCCATCTTTTCAGATTTGAGAAACTTTTATCTCTCTGCCTAATTTAATTCTTCTGATTCGTTCTTGCATACGTCGAAACTTTTCCAATGTTTCAGAATTATAGTTAAACTTGTAAGTATAACCATATTTACTAAACTTTAGTAAATCATGACGAATAGTTTTATCGATATTTTGTGGTGGACTTGACAAGTGCACAAGAATGTGTACTCGATCCCTTAGTCCTTTACTTGACTCACATATACATGTGAACAATGAATTAGTCTTAATTTTCCAAAGATGAAAATTATCATTCATCATACTATGCAACTTGTATGATTCCAAGTTTCTATTCAACTAAAAAACTTGGGTGATGAGAATCTTTCCTTATTTGGTAAATTTAGACACTACCACAAATAAGAGAATCAAATTCATATTTCCATTATTGCTATCAATGGAATCATATAAGCAACCATTTTTCACAAATGCCATTGTAAGGATACTTAGAATAAATGGAATCAAAACTTTTCCTTTTATTTTAAAGCTTTGCGGAAACATTTATCCTTATAGTGCAAAAGCATATGAAAAAAAAAACTTGTTGTTAACTATTCCTAAGCAATATATCATAACTCCTAAGCAACAACTCAAAATTTTGATCACCGAACCATGCGATCGAAATCCATCTTCGCGATCAGAAACAACATATACTTCCTTTAAGTTTCTTCACTTTTATTTGATTCTTCAAACATCAACATGTGTCCCAGTCACATCATGTAATAAGAATCTTAGAATAGAAACTTAAAAAAGTTAGATAGTTGGCTTTACCTGAAGTAGAGTCAAACTTCTTGACTTGATCAACCTTATGATATTTCAGGTAAATAGGCAGCTTTGCAATCAATGTTCCTTCCTTTAGAAAGAGAAACATATTGACTCTTTGGGAATGGTACATGGGACTATCGCAGAATTACCTTTCTCTTTACCATTTGGTAAACCGAGTTGACTATGGTCAATCCCTTTCCTTGGGAAGAGAAGGCTTTTCTAGGTATCCAATGTTACCATTGTCAATGTCCATGGTAATTTGGGAAGTTGATCTACTAATCAAATTTGCTTTACCAAAGCTCCAAATCATTGCTGATTCAGTAGCACCAAGCAAATAGATAAGATCATTAAGGGTCATGTCATAGTCTATTTCATAGTAGTCCCAAAGGAATTCATTATGTGACTTAGAAAGTGATTGAACAACCAACCTTCTCAAGACTGTGACACCCAACTCTCCCGACTTGTCAATATGTGACTTCATCTCCAAGATGTGAGCACACATAGGCCTTTCTTGCCAATAGGGCTAGAGTGACCTTGAACTTGTGGGTTAAGGAGAATAATTGGAGGAGGTGGAGGGAGTGAAGAATGATTTCCGGGAAGTCATCTTCATTAGGAAAGCTTGTTCCAAGAGTTTTGGGAATATCATAAATGTCTGACCCAGACATATTTTGGGAGATTTTCAAGATAGTTGATTTAAAGTCCTTAATATAACACCCAAAATAAAATATTAAGGCTAGGACCCAACACAATTCTTTTATAACTTGGAAGAGGGATGCTGTAATCCAAGCTATAGAATATTTTAAGGTACGCGAATGATGATTCACCAATTTCCACCATAAACGAAATAATTTAATTAGGTTTTACTTGGATTTGATACTCATAGATCTTTTGAGATTCATTGAACTGTTCAATGGCATGATTTAATCTCGATTGTGCCCTCTCAAATTTTATGACTGGGATGTCGAGGATCAAAAAACAAGGTGTGAATAACCATGCAAATATACTTGGTACGCTTAATCGATGTGCCAATTAACCACACGCGCTCCATCGATACTATGATAAACATTAAGTTAAACTTTGCCTACCTTGTTAAATCCAGCTAGTGTGCCAGTTACCCACACGCGCTCCACTAATCGACTTAAGCAAAGTGCAAAGTGTAATTTGATGGGTTAACACCAAATTAACATTTTCCTTAAGTAACTAAGATTAGGAATTTATAAAAGGTTTAGTTACTTTATATTTATCATTAATACTTTTAATGAAGGGAGAATTCTAGTCCTTGTCCTACCCGTTCGGCTAACGACCCTCCATTAGTCAAGGAAGCGTTGGGTAAGAGTGAACACCCATTAAACTGCCATTTTATAGGTAGTAACCTTCTACCCTCCTTATAGATCGGCTTCGTGAATGAGGCCTACTAACGGTAAGACTGACTTGCTCTTATATATATATATATATATATATATATATATATATATATATATATATATATATATATATATATATATCAAGGTTTCAAAAAACGTACGACATTAGCTAGTCGGTGGACTGGGGTTAAAGGATTAATCGGCTAGGTGGGGATTTATCAGGGGATTAATCGGGGACCATTAATTGCTAATTTATTGAATTTTAAAAAATTAAATATGATTAATATCATATCAAAGTTCGTAAATACCACTAATATGATAACAAAATAGGTTAATATGATTAATACAACACTAATCATGCCTCCGATTGTTTCCATTGAAATAAAACTTTTTCAAAATGTTAAAATTTGATCATTTTATAATGTTTCACTCATTATTTATGCAGTGATTAATTGTTAGGCGCCCTTTAATCGGTCGAGTAGGGCCTAGGGATTAATCGGGACATAGTCAGGATTTTTACAACAGTGATATATATTATTAACTTATAATACTATAAAATATCAGGATTGAATTTTAACTTTTAAAAATCTAAGGGCTTAACATGGAATTAAAGTATTCATAAGGGAAAACTTTATAAATTCCAAAACTTGAGGGAAAGTTTTGAAACTATTCAAAACTGTTCAATTCCATCACTTATGTGTTTAAAGTAGTTTTAATTCAAAAAACTCTTCAAGTTCCATAACTTGAGGACAAGTTATGGAAGACTTTAAACTATTAAAAGAATATGACTTTTCTTTATTCATAACCTATGGAAATATTTATGAGCTTTATGAATCTTAAATGTGACTTTTCATATAACTTGAGGACAAATTACAAAAACACATTTTAGAACCAACACTTAGATTAATTTGGATTAAAAACAACAATTTCACATAACTTTTCTATTAATCTAAACAACTCATAAGAAAAAGATAATTCAATCAAACTTTTTCATGTAATTAGCCTAACCATTAAACTAATACAAAGCATGAATCTATTGACAATTATTTTTGAATTTGGATTAGCATGAACATTCACACATCAAAAACAGGTTTATAAGTTGAAATACAGCTTAGGGTAATGTTCCTAGTCGAATTCCATCCAAAACAGTCGAAGATTTGCTGTCTGGGGGTCCAACTCGTCGAGTTCATGAACAAACTCGACGAGTTGGATGACTTTAGCCTTGGACTCGTCGATTCCCTTATGGACTCGACGATTCTGCTGAGCAGACAACAACAAACTTCGACTTTTCAGCCAATTTTGCAAGTATAACAAGAAAACAAGCCTAGTCTCTGATACCACTGTTGGGTTTTGAGCATTCTAACACTCCTAAGTGTACATGCAACCCTAAATACCTTGGATCTATGTTTTCTCTAGTATACATGCAAATATGAATATTCCAAGGTATTATCCTAACTAGCATACAATCATATGCACAAGGATAACAAAAACTAGATAGAATACATACCTTTTTGATGTAGTTTGATTCCATGGAGCTTAAGAGCCTAATCCCCCAAGAGTGACACCTCAAATGGCTCACACAACACCAAATACACTTAGAATAACTTGAGAGAAATGAGACACATCATGAAATCAACTAGCCCACACCATTCCTTCATATTGGCCAATTTTTTGGAAGAATAAGATGCTTATATAGTGTGTCAAAATTAGGGTTACACCATGTAAACCCTAATTGTCATGGCCTTTCATTTCCATGATCCATGGGTACTAAAACACCATGGAACATCCATGGAGCATCCTAAGGGTTTTAGTCCAACTTGATAATCCATGGTTAGAAAAAACAAACTTATAAACCTAAATATAAACAATATTATAAACAAGGTGAAAGAAAATATTTTCGAAATAGAAAACAACATAAACAAAAATATCAACTGAAAACAAGTTATTGCCAGTCAAATAAAAAAGATTGTAAATGTTGGATATGTTAAGAAGACGGACACAAAGCTTATTAATGCCCAAGAAAGACTAAAAAGGAACGAGAAACAAATTTATTAAAAATTGCATATGATCTTGGATATGAACCCATAGAAGATTCATATATAGATTTAGACATAGATATTTATACATATACAACTAATTTTGATTCAGATGTAGATACTTGATCCTATGGAAAAAATATTATTGGGATTAGAACGTGAGGAAAACCTGATATCTAACCTACCCAAAGTATACATTGAAAAAACATACAGGGGTATGAAAATACCACCAAAAACATACAATAATAAAGTATACAATGATATAAATATATCACCAAAGCATACACTGATTTGAAAATTCTCATATCATCATTTGAAAGATTAAAAACAAACAAATATAAGCATACATTCAGGTACCCAAGAGGCACTAATATTCAGATAGCAGACACATTGGCATCGAAGCAATCATGAAGCAAATACAACACCAGCTCAAATAGAAGCAGGAGCAAGAAGCATCATTAATTAGACAAGGTGAAGTAGTTAAACGTGAAAAAGAGCAACTACACAAAACATTACAAATTTTATCATCTTATTCAGCATCTAAAGAAGTAGTAGCTAGTAGCTCAACAACAAAGCAGCCAAAAAAAGACATTCAAGAAATATCATCTGAAGATAGTCAGCCACAAACAATACTCAAAACTGAAAAACAACCTATGACACTAAACACAGAAGAATATCCAACACTTCAAGCAGATCAAAAAAAACATAAAGAAATGGTATGTGGTTTTCAACGGAGAAAACAAAGGAATCTATGACGATTGGGGAATTGCCAATTCATATATTCTTGGAAAAAACGTCATTCAAAAAAGTTACAAAACAAAAAATGAAGTAGAAGCCGCATGCAACGAAGCATACAAAGCAGACATACAAGATAATGTCGAATGTTCAAAAACATTTCTTCTTACACCACAAAACCCATATCCAACCTTACTCCACAAAAACCTGTATCCATCCCTAGATCTCTTAACCAATTAAATGCTAAAATTGCCCTTGAAGCCATTCCATTAACTAAAGAAAAAGAATCTATTAAAAACCATCTACTAAAAAAGTTGCCAACTTATGGGACAACCTCATTTCATACACCGATGTCTGTTCTTTGATGGACTTTTACCCAGTAGCCAGGCGACCAGGCCCCAAAGCAGTTTTCCTAGCCAATTTATCAGATCCTATGAGTGTATGGGATTATTTTATCAATGGATTTATCGACACCATATATTTAGAAGGCACCAACCTCCACTTCATAAGCGAATTTCCATCTGCTGTACAAACCATAATTAGAAATTATAAAACATGCTTTGCCAAACAAGAAAGAGGATTATTCATCAAAATGCATTCTAGCTACCCCATATTTGACGAAGAGTCTCAACTACTTGTCCGAAGCATTACCTTCACAAACATCGAAATAAGCAATGGCTTGAAACCAACAAGAGATGATGTACCCCATGAAACACCAACACATGATCATCTAATTTTCGCACTAGCCAGTGTCTATCTAGCATCTTCTCGCATAGACAACGGTAAAGATCAAAAGTCAAGAATCAGAGTGAATTATGTGAGCAAAACCTTCGAACAGTGAAATCACCCGCGAAGCATTAAAAGAAATTGAAACTTTCGAACAACCATTTGAAAAAATTTCTCATCATTTAGTTGAATTACCCGTTGATCTCAAGAAACAACTTTGTAACCATATCATGCGTGCACCATGACATAACTACAGTAATTGTAAGGAAAATATAAAAGAAACAACATTCATGGAGGATTAACGTCAACCATGACACAAGCAAACATTATTCAGAAATATTTGTCCTTTCGGATGCGGGAGGAATGACGCACGCAATGACGCTTCACTCGATTATTATTGAAGACATTATTGAAAACACATGTCCTTTCGCTGTGGAAGGGATTACTATTGAAAACATTATTGAAGACACATGTCCTTTCAATGAGGAAGGAATTGTAAATTTTACTAATGTAATTATTTAATAGTGTCCGTAGAATAATTTATAAAGTGTCGGTAGAATAATTTATTAATTATCAGTAAAATTAGAATGTTATGTAACATAAAGTGTTAGTCCCACTATAGTCTAGGGGGGCTAAACTGTAAAATAGTTTGTCGTATTGTAATCATACGATTGCAAATGTGTAATGTAACCGGCTCTCTTGAGCCTATAAATAGGGCCTTTGCCGATATGAAATAAACAAGATATGTTTGAGAGTTTTAAGACTCAAGTTGATCTCAAAGTTCTTCCTCTGTTCAAATAGTTGTTTTATTTCTGAATAGTAGAGCGTCTATTCAAAGTATCCAAGACCATCCATATAATCATCCATCTAATCATCATCAAGATTATTCCAATGCATCATTTAGGTGTAATCATCTACTTTTATCATTATAATCAGAGCTTATATTATGTCGATAATATTGGTATCAGAGCATGTTTATGAATAAATTGGTCAAAATTAACGACACAATATAATCTATGATTATAACGATAAAAGTAGATGATTATACCTGAATGATGCGTTGGAATAATCTTGATGATGATTAGATGGATGATTTTGGATACTTTAGATAAACACTCTGCTATTCAAAAATAGAACAACTATTTCAACAGAGGAAGAACTTTGAGATCAACTCAAGTCTTAAAACTCTCAAACATATCTTGTTTATTTCGTATAGGCAACGGCCCTATTTATAGGCTCAAGTGAGTTAGCGACGTTACACATTTACAATTGTATGATTGCAATATGACAAACAATTTTAAAGTTTAGCCCCTTAGACTATAGAAGGACTAACACTTTATGTTACATCACACTCTAATTTCACAGACAAGTAATAAATTATTCTTCTGGCACTTTATAAATTATTCTACCTGACACTTTTAAATAATTACATTAGTAAAATTTACAATTCCTTCCTCAATGAAAGGACGCGTGTCTTCAATAATGTTTTCAATAATAATCCCTTCCATAGTGAAAGGACATGTGTTTTCAATAATGTCTTCAATAATAATGGAGTGAAGCATCATTACGTGCGTCATTCCTCCCGGCTCCGAAAGGACAAATATTTCTGAATAATGTTTGCTTGTGTCATGGCTGGCGTTAATCCTCCATGAATGGTGATTCTTCTGTATTTACCTTATAGTGACTACAATTATGTCGTGGTGCATGCATGATGTGTTTACAAAATTGTTTCTTGAGATCAGCGAGTAATTCAACTAAATGATGAGAAATTTTTTCGAACGATTGTTCTGAATTTTCAATTGCTTTTAATGTTTCCGGGCTGATTTCACTGTCCGTTAGAGAATAGAAAACGAAGGTTTTGCTGCCATAATTCACTATGATTCTTGAGTTTTGATCTTTACCGTTGCCTATACGAGAAGATGCTAGATAGACACCGGCTAGTGCAAAAATTAGATGATCATGTGTTAGTGTTTCATGGGGTAGATCATCTGTTGCTGGTTTAGAGCCATTGCTTATTCCCATGTTTGCAAAGGTAATGCTTGGTAAGAGTAGTTGAGAGTCTTCGTCAAAGATAGGGTAGCTAGAATGCATTTTGATGAATAATCATCATTCTTGTTTGGCAAAGCGTGTTTTATAATTTATGATTATGGTCTATACAGCAGATGGAAATCCGCTGATGTAGTGGAGGTTGGTGCCTTCTAAATAGATGGTGTTGATAAATCCATGGATAAAATAATCCCATAAAGTCATAGGATTTAATAAATGGGCTAGGAAAACTGCTTTTGGGCCTGGTCACCTGGCTACTGGGTAAAAGCCCATAAAAGAATGGACTTCGGTGTATGAAATGAGGCTGTCCCATAAGTTGGTAAATTTTTGAGCAGATAGTTTTTTCATAGCTTCTTTTTCTTTAGTTGATGGAATGGCTTCAAGGGCAATTTTGGCATTTAATTGGTTAAGAGATCTAGGGATGGATACAAGTTTTTGTGGAGTAAGGCTGGATATGGGTTTTTGTGGTGTAAGTAGAACTGTTTTTAAACATTCGACATTATCTTTTATGACTGATTTGTATGCTTCGTTGTATGTGGCTTCTCCTTCATTTTTTGTTTTGTAACTTTTTTGAATGACATTTTTTCCAAGAATATATGAATTGGCTATTCCCCAATCGTCATAGATTCCTTTGTTTTCTCCATTGAAAACCACATACCATTTCTTTATGTTTTTATGATCTGCTTGAAGTGTTGGATATTCTTCCATGTTTAGTGTTATAGGTTGTTTTTCAGTTTTAAGTACTGTTTGTGGCTGACTATCATCGGATGATATTTCTTGAATGTCTTCTTTTGGTTGCTTTGTTGTTGAGCTGCTAACTGCTTATTCTTTAGATGATGAATAAGATGATAAAATTTGTAATGTTTGTTGTAGTTGCTCTTTTTCACATTTGACTACTTCAAGTTGTGTAATTAATGATGCTTCTTGCTCATTCTTCTGTTTGAGCTAGTGTTGTATTTGCTTCATGATTGCTTCCATGCCAATGTGTCTGTTATCTGAATATTTGCACCTCTTGAGTACCTGAATGTGTTATTATATTTGTTTGTTTTTAATATTTCAAATGATGATACGAGAGTTTTCATATCAATATATGCTTTGGTGATATATTTATATCACTGTATACTTTATTATTGTATGCTTTTGGTGGTATTTTCATACCACTGTATGCTTTTTCAATGTATATTGCGGGTGGGTTACATATGATGTTTTCCTCATGTTCTAATCCCAATAATATTTTTTCCATAGGATGATGTATCTGCATCTGAATCAGAATCAATTGTATATGCATAAATATCTATGTCTAAATCTATATCTGAATATTCTATAGGTTCATATCTACGATCATATGCAATTTTTAATAAATTTGTTTCTCGTTCCTTTTTAGTCTTTTTTGGGCATTCATAAGCTTTGTGTCCGTCTTCTTGACATATCCAACATTTACAATCTTTTTTATTTGATGGGCAATAACTTGTTTTTGGTTGATATTTTTGTTTATGTTGTTTTCTATTTTGAAATATTTTCTTTCACCTTGTTTATAATATTGTTTATATTTAGGTTTATAAGTTTTTTTTTCCAAGTTTTCTTTTTATATCGTTGTCTTTTATTATCTTCACAACCATATTGATTAACTTTATTAGAAAGGGTGTCATGACTTAAATCAATTTTTGCATCTTGTGTTGTTTTTTGCTCTAAACATTTATTTTGCATCCATGCTTTTAATATACTTATTTGTGCTCCTAAAGTGTCTGCAATTTTATTTTGTTGTAAAGCTTCTTGGAAATCTTTTATTACACCTTGACTTACTAATGATGGTAATTTTTGATAAAACATGTCTAATGCTATATTTTTTCTAGTGAAATCTAGATTATAATAATGTTCAGAATATTCACATATAAATGGGTTTAAATAACACATGCTACAAATTCGTAGGTTAGTTAAATGCCATAATGATTCTAATTGAAAAGCTTCCAGAGATGTTTCTTCTATTCGTTTTCCTATGAATTATTGAATAAGCCGATTTAATACATTTTTAAATGTTTCCATAGCGTCAGTGGTGGCTATCATAATTGTTTCGGTTTCTTCGAGAGATGAAAGGAAACGATATGCATTACCTTGTGTTTTATGTATGATATAATTAAGAAAATTTTTTGGGTGTAGATTTCTTAATTCTTCAGTTAGTTGAATTTGAATTCCCATTTTATTACTCCATTCTTGAATTTTTGCTTTCGAGATTTTGATCACAATCAATAAACAAAATATCTGAATTTGTTGGAAATGTAAATAATTTAGGTATATATTGTGGAGGTATTTTTTCCCATTTTTTTGTTTATTTTTAACCATTCTTTGTCGATATAAAAAATTTTCTTCTAATGAAGGGGGTGATGGGTTTGAGCCATAAGAACTTTCCTATGTGCACATACAAACCCTAATGCTTGGATCTAGGTTTCTCTAATTGAACATGCAATGTATCCAAGACTTCTATTGATAGATCTAGCATAAACATTCAAATAATAACATATGAAATCAGATCTAAGGAATACCTTGAGTTACTTGCTTGAATCTTCTTGTCCTTGGAGCTTAGAGTCACAAATGTCACTCCTCTAATGGCTTACAAACACCAAATTAGCAAGAGGATGATTACAGAGAGAGAGGAGGGTGAGAAAAGTCGGCCAGGGGTTCTCCAATACCAAGGGTGCCGATTTTCTTAGCCCTAAGGGTCTATTTATACTAGTGAGCCTCCTAGGGTTTCACCCTTAAACCCTAATTGGATAACTTAGGCCCTAAGCAATCCAATCTCCTTATTGATAAGCCTTGCACGATTTCTAGGTCCTTCCAAATCCTAAAACCGTCCACTCCTTATCAATTAAGGATCACTACTCAAAATACAACTATCATACAATTATCAGTTTATGCCCCTTTATTCAGTTAATCTCTTTAAGTCACCAAATTAATTCCTAATTAATTTATGACTTATATTAATCAAATAACAATATTATTATTCCTTATATTATTCTCATAATATATTAATAATATTTCTTCTCTCATTATAAATCATCCTGTCTAGTTGCTATGGTGAAGACAACCCAAAAGGACCATGCACAACCGGGTCAAATACTTGCCAAATATAGTTGCAGCCTTAGACACTATTCCAACAGTCTCCCACATGGATAAGTCTAGTAACTATATATACAAGCATAATCCGATTAGAAATCGTAGCTCTCAAAGACGCTGTCAAACTCTGATCGTATAGTTCTCAAAGACGCTCTCAAAGAACCAATTGTCCAGCAGTTGGTTTCTCGATCTCAGATTTATTTGACATAGAACTTAATTGAACACATCAATTTAGTTCTGACCGGGCCTGGCACATAAGTCAAATCAAATCATCGAGCGACCGAGATATCGCTTTTACCCTCTTAGGATAAAAGTAACAGATAAACTTCGACTTATATGCATTTACTTATTCATTAATCAATTATACACAACAATTCGTTTTATAACATCAATTTACTGATGCGGTTTCGCATTATCAATGTACAACCAATTAACAAATACTAAACCATATATCTAGGTTTTAAAACCATATAATATTATCGTCTTGCGATCAACATTTTTCTTCACATTCCATAAGGTGATTCCAGCAAGCGCGGGTTTCTTCCAATGCTCAAAACTAGTTCATAAGCACTCATGAACGTTGCAGCAAACTTTTGCTATGTCTAATACCATTTAGACAATCTACACACCAATTCATGACAATCTTCATTCATACCTACTTCCAACATATGAACGATTGTGGATTGTTTGAATAATTCGATTATTCTAAATAACTCAATTATTCAGGAAGTCAAAACATGCAAAGTGAAACAATAGTTAAATAATTAACATAAGACAGTAGCTTTACTTATAAATAATACTCCTTTATTGAATCATCAAATGTTAATTACATTTATCTATTACAAGTTTCTAAAACTATCTAATCTAAACTAATATCATCCTTCAGTCCAATACTCCTAGCATGCTGCAAATGCTTAACCCTACTCAGTCCCTTCGTAAGTGGATCTGCTGGGTTATCTTCTGATGATATCCTCTTAACCACGAGTTGTCCTTCTTCTACACGACATCTAATAAAATGATATTTTTTGTCGATATGACGAGATCTACCATGATCCCTTGGTTCCTTGGTCAAGGCAACCGCTCCTTCATTATCACAGAAAATTTCCATAGGCTCCTTTATGGCAGGCACAACTCCAAGATCACCAATGAAGTTCTTCAACCATATTGCCTCCTTCGACGCTTCGCTCGCTGCAATGTACTCTGATTCGCACGTTGAATCAACTACGGTTTCCTGCTTGGAACTCTTCCAAGTTATTGCTCCTCCATTAAGGGTAAACACCCAGCCCGACTGCGAACGGTAGTTGTCCTTATCGGTTTGAAAGCTGGCGTTACTATACCCTCGCACCTTCAAGTCATCACTCCCCCCGAGGACTAAAAACCATTCCTTGGTCCTCCGAAGGTACTTAAGGATATTCTTTACCGCAATCCAATGGGCTCTGCCAGGGTTCCCTTGATATCTACTAACCATGCTCAAAGAAAAGGCTACATTAGGGCGAGTACAAGTCATAGCATACATGATTGAGCCAACTGCGGAAGCGTATGGTACTCGGCTCATTTCTGCTATTTCGGCTTCGGTACTCGGACTTTGAGTCTTACTCAACTTGGCATTACTTTGTATCGGTAATTCTCCCTTCATCGAATTTTCCATACTAAAACGTTTTAGTACTTTATCTAAGTAAGTGTTCTGACTAAGCCCTATTAGTCTCTTACTTCGTTCTCTCACTATCCTTATACCCAAGATATAGGAAGCTTCTCCAAGGTCCTTCATAGCGAAGCACTTCCCGAGCCAGGACTTAACCTCCTGCAGTGTCGGGACGTCGTTTCCTATGAGTAGTATGTCATCGACATACAGAACGAGGAAACTAACTATACTCCCACTGGCTTTGACTTTCTCATCGAAGCAATGATTCCATCTGCGAGACCCTTGCTTAAGTCCATAAATGGACTTCTCAAGCTTACACACTCTATTTGGATGCTTCGGATCAATAAAACCGTCTGGCTGAGCCATGTAAACATTCTCAGCCAACTTCCCATTAAGGAAATCTGTCTTGACATCCATTTGCCAAATCTCATAATCATGAAATGCGGCAATAGCAAGCATCACTCTAATAGACTTTATCTTCGCAACTGGTGAGAAGGTCTCATCATAGTCAACTCCGGGAGTTTGAGTAAAGCCCTTTGCAACCAATCACGCCTTATATGTGTGTACGTTTCCATCCATGTCGGTCTTCTTCTTGAAGATCCATTTGCACCCAACGGTCTTACGTACGGGCACATTATTAACCAAATTCCAAACTTGGTTGTCATACATGGATTGGATCTCGCTGTCCATTGCCTCTTTCCATTTTGCAGACTCTGGCCTTGTCATGGCTTCCTTATAGCTATTAGGTTCATCTAGATTTATTAGTGTACCATCACTAATATACGTGTCCCCTTCGGTAGTAATATGAAAACCATAAAACTGGGGTTAAACTCTAACTTTTTCGGAACGTCTAAGAGGTAAGGACTCGTCAATTGGTTCAACCGGAATTTCCTCCTCGGGTTGAGCGGCAGCGGTCGAGGTTCCTTCATCAATCGATTCTTGAATCTCTTCAAGTTCGATTTGCCTCCCACTGTCTCCTTGGCTTATGAGTTCTCGCTCTCGGAAAACCCCTCTCCTTGCGACGAAAACAACATTGTCATTCGGTCTATAGAAGAGATATCCAAAGGATTTCTGCGGGTAGCCGATGAAAATACATCGCTCACTACGAGGTTCGAGCTTATCGTGAGTATCTCGTCTTACGAAAGCCTCGCAACCCCAAACCTTGATATGTGCTAACGAGGGAGCTTTCCCTATCCACATCTCGTGAGGTGTTTTGGCAACCTTCTTAGTAGGGACTCGGTTAAGGATATGGGCGACAGTCTCTAAGGCGTACCCCCAGAATGAGATAGATAGTGAAGCACGACTCATCATAGAACGAACCATGTCTAACAAGGTTCGATTGCGCCTTTCTGCCACACCATTCAACTGCGGTGTCCTAGGTGGCATCAATTGCGAAACTATTCCACATTCTTTGAGATAGTCGTGGAATTCAAGACTTAGGTACTCTCCTCCTCGATTGGATCGAAGCATCTTGATTTTCCTGCCCAATTGATTCTCCACTTCATTTTTGAATTCTTTGAACTTTTCAAACGTTTCTGACTTTTGATTGATTAAGTAAATATACCCATATCTACTATAGTCATCGGTAAAAGTCACATAGAAGCGGTTCCCATCCTTTGTGGTTGATCTAAAGGGTCCACATACATCGGTATGTATGAGGTCCAATAAACCCTCACCCCTTTCAAATGTGCTAGTGAAGGGTGACTTGGTCATCTTTCCAAGTAAACAAGATTCGCATGTGTCATCTTCCCTAAGGTCGAATGACTCCAACACTCCATCCTTTTGGAGTTGGGCTATGCGCTTCTTGTTGACATGTCCAAGACGACAATGCCACAAGGATGCTCTATCCATACTATTGGAAGAATCCATGCACAAAACATCATTTCCTAGGTTATCTACAATCATAACAGTTTCATAAATTCCATTACATGGCATTTCTTCAAAATATAAGACACCATTTAGATAAGCATAAATTGAACCATTCTCATTATTAAAAGAAAATCTAAATCCTTGTCTAAACAAACCATGAGACGAAATGATGTTTCTTGCCATTTCTGGCGAGTAGCAACAATTATTCAAATCTAAACATAATCCATTACTAAGCACTAGAGAATACACTCCAATCTTGGTCACAGGCGACGATCTTCTGTTCCCCATGATTAGATTTATTCTTCCACGCTCCACATCCCTATTTCTTCTTAGTCCCTACAATTCAGAACAAATGTGATAACCACACCCGGTATCGAGGACCCAAGAAATAGCATGAGATGAATCATTAGATTTAATTGTCTAAATACCTACGAAAGACGGCTTGATCTTTCCTTCCCTGATGGTTTGCAGGTATTTTGGGCAGCTTCTCTTCCAATGCCCTATTTTGTGGCAATGCTGGCACTCTACTTCCTTTGGGTTAGGGTTAGGCTTAGCAGGATCAACTTTGGTCCCACTAGAAGAGGAACCATCTCGGGACTTTCCCTTGCGGTGGCTCTTAGACGGAGCCTTCCTCTTCTTGCCCCTTCCTTGCCCAATTGCCAAAACAGGAGTAGTGGGTGGATTGAGAGCGGGTGCAACAGACTTGTCCTTGAGGTTTCTCTTAGCAACCCTTAGGAGACCTTGGAGCTAACTTAGGGTGACCTCTTCCTTGTTCATGTGGTAGGTCATCCTAAACTGGTCGTAACACGGAGGCAAGGAATGAAGTACCATGTCGATAGCCAAATCTTCCCCAAAGTCGACATTCAACTTGTGAAGACGATCGACATACCTTTGCATCTTTTGCAAGTGTATGGTTGGAGATTCTCCATGTCCCATTTTGGCAGAGATCATGTTAGTGAAGATCTGGTAACGTTCCCGCCTCGCATTTTGATGGTATCTCTCCAATAAGTCTTGATGCATTTCGTACGGATACATGTCCTCATAGGACTTTTGGAATTCGGCGTTCATTGTGGCTATCATGATGCAATGAACCTTCGTCGCATCACGTTCATGAGTCTCAAAAGTAGTCATTTCAGCCGGAGTAGCGATTTCTGGATTGATCTTCTCGAGCTTCTCGTCAAGGACATACTCCTTGTCCTCGTAGCGAGCAATTGTGCGAATGTATCTTATCCATTCGCTAAAGTTTGTTCCATCGAACGTCACCTTTTGGCAAAGGCTCATCAATGTGAATGAACTAGCAGCAACGTTGTTCGTCTTCGAAATCTACAAATAGAAAGGACAAAGATTGATTAGAATTTAAAATCCCTAATTATCACCCAATATGAAAAATTAGGGCTAGGATCCAACAACATTATTTACATATTAGAGAAGGGATGGCGTAATCCAACATGCAAACAATTTGAAGGTAAGTGAATGACGATTCACTACTTCTCCATCACAAAACATAACCTCAAGTTTTAAATGCATTTAGAATTCCTAGATTTCGATGAGATTCATTGAGCTTTTCAATGGCATGTTTAAATCTCGATATGCCCCTCTCGTTTGTGACTGGGATGCCAAGGATCACAAAGTGGGTGTGAATAACCATTCAAATCTACACGGTGCCTTCATTGTAACAATCACTTATTTGATGTGCCGGTAAACCACACACGCTCCACCGAACTATGATAAATAATGAATCACCATTTTCCACCTATGATTAGAACCAATTAGTGTGCTGGTAAATCACACACGCTCCACTAAGTTCTTAGCAAGGGTGCAAAGTGTAATTTCATGGGATTGCATCAATTCACTTTTCCTAAAGTAACTAGGATTGGGAATTTGAAAAAACATGTAGTTACTTTTTATTTAATATTATACTTTTAATGAGGAGATGAGGTTGCCCTACCCTACCCGTTCGGCTAACGACCCTCCACCGATCAAGCAAGCGGTGGGTGTGAGTGTACACCCATTAAGCGTCATTTTATAGGCAATAACCTTATACCCACCTTATAGACCGGCTTCGTGAATGAGGCCTACTAACGGTAAGACTAGCATTTTTAATTATACATATATATATTAAGCTTGTAATCATATAGAGTATAGGGTTGAATTTTAAACTTGTAAAATTCTAGTGTTTGAAATTTAAATTGTCTAAATTAAACTTTTCATCACAAAACATAAATTTCAAAACTTGAGGACAAGTTTTAAACTTTTCAAAACATAAGGGATCAAATAACAAATAATTTAAATTAACCATTTAATCACATAATTATCCATATTTGATTTATTTAATTGTTTCTTGCAAAATAATTCACCAATTCAATTAAAATAATCAATCAATTATCACATAAGGAAATTATTATTCAATTAATTGGTAAATATCTTTAATTAAGTCAAGGATATACCTAAAGATATGTTAAAATCAGATTTATATTGACCCATTAAGATAAAGGCAAGTTTCCATAAGATAAACAACAAGAAATCCCGAAACTAGCTCTTTCTGACGCTCGAAATCACCGAGTACCACAATGTACTCGCCGAGTTGAGGCCTACACGCTGAGTACACTAAGGTACTCGCCGAGTTCATCAGGCAGAAGGAAAAAAAAACGATTTTGCAATCAACAATCAACCAACCAATGCATCAATTCAATAGAAACCAATTAAGGCTCTGATACCACTGATGGGTTTGAGCCATAAGAACTTTCCTATGTGCATATACAAACGCTAATGCTTGGATCTAGGTTTCTCTAATTGAACATGCAATGTATCCAAGACTTCTATTGATAGATCTAGCATAAACATTCAAATAATA
Source organism: Lactuca serriola (assembly GCF_051521515.1). NCBI lineage: Eukaryota > Viridiplantae > Streptophyta > Magnoliopsida > Asterales > Asteraceae > Lactuca > Lactuca serriola. The sequence goes on from NC_136416.1 coordinate 148,233,307, forward strand.
ACATATGAAATCAGATCTAAGGAATACCTTGAGTTGCTTGCTTGAATCTTCTTGTCCTTGGAGCTTAAAGTCACAAATGTCACTCCTCTAATGGCTTACAAACACCAACTTATCAAGAGGATGATTAGAGAGAGAGAGGAGGGTGAGAAAAGTCGGCCAGGGGTTCTCCAATACCAAGGGTGCCAATTTTCTTAGCCCTAAGGGTCTATTTATACTAGTGAGCCTCCTAGGGTTTCACCCTTAAACCCTAATTGGATAACTTAGGCCCTAAGCAATCCAATCTCCTTATTGATAAGCCTTGCACGATTTTTAGGTCCTTCCAAACCCTAAAACCGTCCACTCCTTATCCATTAAGGATCACTGCTCAAAATACAACTATCATACAATTGACAGTTTATGCCCCTTTATTCAATTAATCTCTTTAAGTCACCAAATTAATTCCTAATTAATTTATGACTTATATTAATCAAATAACAATATTATTATTCCTTATATTATGCTCATAATATATTAATAATATTTCTTCTCTCATTATAAGTCATCCTGTCAAGTTGCTATGGTGAAGGCAACCCAAAAGGACCATGCACAACCGGGTCAAATACTTGCCAAATATAGTTATAGCCTTAGACACTATTGATAATCGTCTTCTACATATGATTGTTTCCGTTTTAATCCAAAATTATTTTGTGATTCTTTATATGGATTTGAATAATGGTTTTCATCATCAGATGAAAAATCATATATTACTTTTGCGTCATTATTATCTGAATTATTTTCTATTTCCGTATTATTTTCTTTAATTTCGGATGGAATTTCTAGTGCTGCAAATAATTTAGTTAATGCTTCAATTTTTTCTTGTAAAGTTTCCATATTAATAAGTTTTGTTGGTACTTATTTTTAGAAAACAAATGTTTAGTTTCTTTTTATTAATGGAGTAGTTATCATTGGTTGAAAATTAGTCTCATTAAATGTTCTACTATTAGTCGTATTTGGTGATTCAAGTGTTAATAAATGGGTAAATAATTTATCTATATAAATTCTATCTTTTGTTTTAAACGTAATACTGTGATGAGAATTTGTTAATGCATAATTTATTTGATATGTAATAGTAAACAGATGATTAACTTTTAACATAATATTTTGTCTTAATAATTTATATCGTACGGTGATACTATCACTTATATTTTTATCTTTAAGACTTAATCCTAGTTGAATATTAATAATAAATTTTATTTTTCCTTCAATTAAATTACCTTTTCCTTTTCAATAATACTTTCTTTATTATTAATTATATGATCATCTCTGATTTTAATTTCTAATGGTGTATCTAAGTCACTAACAGTACTTTTTAAAATTATTTGAATAATTGATATATTAATATAAGCGATTTTTATTTGATCTACCTCTTTAGTATTAGATAATCTATTTCTAATTTGTTGTTTATTTATTATTGGTATAATAATATTTCCTTGAGTTGATTCTATAGACATTGGTTCTTCTCCTATAATTTTTCCATAATATATAATATTTTTTCTAAAAAAGAATTTTTTTAATGAGTAATTTCTAAAATTATGCTTTTCTGATAGTGTAAAATTTGATTTTCTTATAGTGTCTTTATTAATATTATTTTTATTAATTAAAGCATCAAAAGTGTATCCATATTCATTTTCTTCGTTATTAATAATGATTGGTGAATTTTCTATTTTTGAGACATATTTAGTAGATTAGTTTTTGTTATTTTATCTTCAAGGTTTTTTATTTGTTCTTGTTTCCAATTTATATTATTATTTATTATATGTATTGCTTCAATATTATATATACAATTAATTATTGATATGTTAGAATCTATTTTTAAATTTAAAAGAAATTTTTTAAATTGTTTCAGTGTTTTACGAAAAAAATTTAATTCTTGTTTATTGATATTTAGACTTAAGAAACTCATGACTAAAACCTTTAAAAACAAAATGGCGATTTAGCTTTTCTTTCAAAGTTACGATTAAAAATTGTAATGGTGGTTATGATGCAAAAGTTTTCATATGGAGAATTAAAACTTTTTTCGAAACATGTTTCTAAATTGCAGGTACATAGTAATAATTATTTTAAAAACTTTTTGACGAAATATGTTTAAATTGTAGGTAGATAGTAATAATTGTTTTTAATATTTAATTTATGGTGATAACTCATAACGATGAATATTTATAATAATATTTATGATGATTCATGATGAATAGTTATTTATAAGAACGAAAGATTTAACATTCATAATCATAATAAGAACGACACTTAGCTCTGATACCAATTTTTTCATAAACATGCTCTGATACCAATATTAACGATATAATATAAGCTATGATTATAACGGTAAAAGTAGATGATTATACCTGAATGATGCGTTGGATGATGCGTTGGAATAATCTTGATGATGATTAGATGTATGATTATAAGGATGGTTTTTGATACTTTGGATAGACGCTCTGCTATTCAGAATTAGAACAACTATTTCAATAGAGGAATAAGTTTGAGATCAACTTAAGTCTTAAAACACTCAAACATATCTTGTTTATTTCATATGGGAAAGACCCTATTTATAGGCTTAAGAGAGTCGGTTACATTACATATTTGCAATCGTATAATTGCAATACGACAAACTATTTTGCAGTTTAGCCCCTAGACTATAGAGGGGCTAACACTTTATGTTACATCACATTCTAATTTTACTGACAACTAATAAATTATTCTACCGACACTTTATTAATTATTCTAACGACACTTTTAAATAATTACATTAGTAAAATTTACAATTCCTTCCTCATTGAAAGGACGTGTGTCTTTAAAAATGTTTTCAATAATAATCTCATTTTAAGACTTGAGTTGATGTCAAACTTCTTCCTCTGTTGAAATAGTTTTTCAATTTCTGAATAGCGGAGCATCTATCCAAAGTATCCAAAACCATCCATATAATTATCCATCTAATCATCATCAACTATAAATTATTCTACCAACATTTTATAAGTTATTCTACCGACAGTTTTAAATAATTACATTAGTAAAATTTACAATTCTTTCCTCATTGAAAGGACGCATGTCTTCAATAATGTTTTCAATAATAATCTCTTCCGTAGTGAAAGAACATGACCTTAAAGAGATCCGCCCCTAGGCGGGTACCTAGTAGTTGGTAACGTTCTATTAAGTATTACATGAGGTAACTTTTAGATTTAAAACATTTTGTTAAAACAAAATGCTAAAAACTTGGAATGTCAAATGAGATTACTTGTTCAAAATGAAACATTTTTTCAAACGCTAGAAACTAGAAGTTTCAAAACACTCTGCACCAAACCAAACAGGTACATTCAAATTATATAAACATTTTTATCTATCATGTAGTTTTCACAAAAAACACATCTACAATACGATAGGCCTCCATCTAAATTGCCATGTCTATACTCATTTTGTATATCTTCATCGTCCACTACATATCAACCAAAATAAAGTAAAGAGTAAATCGTAAAAATGGTCTCTATAGTATGGTCGAATTCTTAATTTTATGATTAAATTTAAAATTTGTTAGGTGATATCTTTATTGTTTGTGAATATTTCATTGCAGGTCTTTCTTCTATATAAAAAAACAAATTAATTTTTTTCATTTTCTTTTAACATTTTATTTATATATATATATATATATATATATATATATATATATATATATATATATATATATATATTATAGATTTTATTTGATCTTTATTTTAATAGAATAATATAGATTATTTATAAAATTAATTTTATTTCTTTAAATCAATTATCCAATTTATACAAAATCAAATTATTATTTATTCTTATATTAATTTATTTATCTTTGTTTTTTTATATATAAATCTTTTACTATTTTTGACGATTTATTTGAATATATTATTTTATATTGTTATTTAAACATTTTGTAACTTTACATTACATAATGACTTTTTATCTTTTATTCGAAAACACACATTAAAATAATAAACCTAATAACTATAAATCGTCAGATATAATTATTTTATGTTATTTTTTATATGATTTGTTTGTATCATTCACTTATATGATAGTGTTTGTTCTTCTATTCAGTTTGAAAAGAATGTATATGCTTTTCATTTACAATATCCGTTTCTAAAAAAAAGTCAAAGTAAAACTATTCAATCTAATATATATATATATATATATATATATATATATATATATATATATATATATATATCACTGTTGTAAGAATCACGACTAGGTCCCGATTAAGCTCCGATTAATTCCTAGGCGCTACTTGACCGATTAGAGGGCGCATAGCGTTAATCCTTGCATACATAATGAGTGAAACATTATAAAACGATGAAATTTTAAGATTTTCAAGAAGTTTTCTTTCAATGGACACTATTTGAGGCATGACTAGTGTTGTATTAATCCTATTAACCTATTTTGTTATCATATTAGTGGTATTTACGAACTTTGATATGATATTAGTCATATTTAATTTTTTAAAATTCAACAAATTAGCAATTAATAGTCCTTGATAAATCTTCGCCTAGCCGATTAATCCCTTAACCCCAGTCCACCGACTAGGTAACGTCGAGCGTTTTTTACAATCTTGATATATATATATATATATATATATATATATATATAAATACATATATATATATATATATATATATATATATATATATAATACATATATATATATATATATATATATATATATATATATATATATATATCTATATATATATATATGAGAAAAATGCAAAAATAGTCCATGTGATATGCATTGTTTTGGGGTTTTAGTTCAAACCCCAATTTTTTTTGGCTTCGTGGTCCTTTTTAGTTAGTCTCATTGCAGATTTGGTCCCTTCGGAAACTGAAATGACTTTAATACCCTTTGGTATTTATTTTCTATTTCTAAATTAATTTTTTTAAGTTTTAATAATTATTTATTCACATTAATAATTAAACAATGAAAATGCCCTCTCTCTCTCTCTCTCTCTCTCTCTCTCTCTTTGACATACACATACATGCACCTGGTCTTCTTCTTCTTCTTCTTTTTCTTCTTCTTCTTTAAGAAAACCCACAACCCCATTAACACCGGAAGTCATCTCAGCCTCTGCCACCACCAGCGACAACCGCTCATACACACACACGAGACAACCTCTATGCACTTGACTATTTCCTCCTTTACCTATAATATTCTATGAAAATTTAACAAAATCATCATTAACCAGAATATAAATTCATATAAATATAAAGAGGTGAGATAAACATAATGGAAATAGTGGAAGGAACAACTCAGGCTAGAAGTTCATTGGTGCTACTACTGTTGGATTTTAGTATACTACAACATCCTATGATGCACATACAACCTAATGCCTTGGATCTATATTTTTGTCTAATTATACATGCAATACTGTTTCCAAAGCATCATGCCTACAACTAGCATACAATTTACATAAACATCATAGAAATGAGTTATAGAATTACCTCTTTGTTGTAGCATGTAGTTTTGGCCTTTAAGAACTTATTACCAATAGTGTGAATGCCTCAAATGGTTCACAACACACCTTTGGACAAAAGATGAATTTTGAGAGAATATTCTTACACCAAAATTGGCTCAATGATCTCCAAGAACACTAGGGTGCAATTTTGGATGCTAAGGGGCTTCTTATATAGTGTGGAAAGATTAGGGTTGCATCCATGCAAACCTTAATGCCCATGATCTTTTATACTACTTAGGATCTATGGGTTAAACCTCCATGGACTACCATATTGGTTTAGACCGTCCTAAATAACCATTGGCCCACACTATAAAAATCATTGATTTACTTAATCGGTCCCTGTATATTTAATTAGTCTCTTTTGATCACTAAATTAATTTCAAATTAATTCTTGATCAACACTAATTAAATCATATTAATATATTAGAACTTATAATATATTAATAAATCATAAATAACCTCTTCTCAAAAGTCCATCCTATCAAATTGTCCTAGTGACATGCAACCCAAATGGACCATGCTACTCTCGGGTCAAGTACATAGCAATTATAGTTATTAGCTTAGACACCTAATCCAACAGTCTCCCACTTGGATAAGTCTAATAACTATTATTTCATGTACGATTCCAAAATCCCGACTAGCAATCGTAGATCTTAAAAGTCGTTGTCGAACTCTGACCTAGTCAATGACGCGCCCATTAGATTACAGATCATATATTCCTCCATTCTACAAGATATCATATAGACTGAGATATGGATTATAATTATTCTCTCTGTCCATCTGTTGTTTTCTGATTTCTGATTTATGACGACTGACTAATTGAACAAATCAAATCAGTCCAGGCATGGCCAAACACTTAGGGTTGTCATCACTAAATCATCGAGGGCCCCACATATATCGCTTTTATCCCTCTAAGGGTAAAAGGAATGGACAAACTTTGACTCAAATGCCCGCTTTTACTTACTCATCAAATCACACACAACAATATGTTTTATAATACCAAGTTACCGGTGCATTTACATATGTTAATGTGCAACCGACTTGTAAACTACAACTCACATGTCTTGGTTTCAAGAATATACGATATTATCGTCTCACAATCACTTATGATAAAATCCATGAAGTGATTCAGATGATTGTGGGTTTAATCCAATACTCGAATCTTATTCCAGAAGTACTCATGAACACCGTAGCAAACTTGTGCTATGCCTAAAAACCTTTGGACGAATCTACAAATCCATTCATAATAGTCTTGCCTCAATACCTACTTCCAAAATATGATCGACTGTGGATGGTTTGAATAACCTAGTTATTCCGGAAGTCAAAACATGCAAAGTGAAACATAAGAATAATCGAATCCAATATGGTCTCAGAACTCGTGAATGTAAATAAAACACCTTTTATTTAATCACCATATTGATTACACATTACTCATTATATAATGTTTCAAATGATCAACTTAATACTTGAATTAAAACAATAGTTATACCATGCTCCAAGCGTGCACACTATGTTTACCTATGGTCCTTTCTTTTTGAAATAGATCAATTGACAACATTTCAATGATGCTCATTTCATAATTCCCAATCCTTACCGTAAATGTAAGAATATGAAATTCTTGCCATTTACTGTAATCTGTCAGATTCAAAACTTATATGCAATGATCCTCTTGTAATGACTATGCACAAAAGTCACAGAGACATGGAAATAGACATTACAAAGTATCCAATGGAGAGAAATTCCTTGGAAACGAAGTCTCACATTCAAAGTACATTCCTTTGAATATCTTTCTTGCATTAAGTTTTCTAATCTTACACAGATTTAAAGAATAACTTCTACTTATGGAAACATTTCCATATTCTTATTTTGACTATCACTTCTAAACAAGAGTTGCCTCATTTTTAGAATATGTCAATATGGTCCTTCGAAAATTTTCAGTATACTTCCAGCTGTCCATAAGCAACCAATCTTTGGTAAACCTTATATTATCCTTGCAACTGCTTAATCATTTTAGTCATATACAATTCTGGTCCTTTTTCCCTCTTAATGCCCTAGGCATTTGGAAAATTCATACCACATAAATAATATAACATATGCAATCGATCCTATACCTGAAGCATATAAGATACAATTTATAATGTCTCACATAAAGACAAGATACTTGAACTGTCTTTTGCTATAATGTTTCTATTTCCCATGTTCTCATAATTGGAACTATGAAGAGGGATGTCGTAATCATAATCGAATTTGAGAACGCAATTAACATTTCCATATATAGAATTTCCTTATGTTGAACCATTCCAACATAATATTCATATATATATATATATATATATATATATATATATATATATATATATATATAATTGACTTAATTTGATTAAAATCTCAATCTAAGCTTTTAGAATTGGAATGAAGTATAATTTCCTCTCCTTTAATTACAGTAAAACAAGTTTTCGAACCCTGCAACTTCGCGAATTGAAACTTTTGTTTTCTATAATTAACATTGCTAACTTGCAACACTTACCATAATAATCATGCTCCCACTAGCATAATAATTATTATCTTACTAGCATAAAACTTATGCTCCCACTAGCTTTGATATGTACCCGAAATAAGCTGGACTTCTAGAAATCAATAGTTATTGACTTTCTTACTAAAGTTCATATTTGTGATACAAGATGCTTCGATAAGACTTTATCTAGGTTTCTCAAACTCATACACCTTTCCTTAGATAGCTCACATGTGTGTCTAAACAATTTTAGTACTTACAACCATAAGTCTCAAATATTTAGATCTTTGCCATTTCTCATAATTCGAACTATGAAGAGGGATGCCGTAGTCATAATCGAATTTGAGAATGCAAATTTCACAATTGCTAACTCTTTAAAATCTACTTAGTGAAAGCGTTTCCACACAGTCATTTTCATGAATTGGAGAGAAACCTTATCAAACTTAGATTTTCATGAATTGGAGAAAACCTTATTGCCACCAGGAAGCACAAGGGCCTGCCATTGCTTCCAAGTTTTTATGCAAACAATTAAGAACTCATAGAACACACATGCATAGTCAAGTTTAAGTGGAATGGGCACAAAAACAAGAATATGTCAACACGATAGGTTACAAACCTCAAGTCATGTGCTAGTGATTAACAATAGGTTTACTCTTGATTAGTTCTTGGAAAATTTTCAAGATCTTTAAGAATCCCACCGACCTCTTGACATATAAGTTTCTCTTTGTCAAGAACCATTACTTGACAACAAATATTCAACAGTTAGTGCGGTTTCTTATCAAGATAAATACTTCACACAATTGGTCTTAGTTGATCTTTGTCGTATCCAAGACATCACAACTTACCAATTTCATATGTACAAGAGTAGAAAACATTTTAATCTACATTTGATAAGTGTTATAAACCTTTCTTAAGATTATGTCACTCAAGTCTCGATCTTGGAATGTTACCCTAAGACTCGATATTGGAATGAAATATGATTCACGTTTTTTATTTAACCATTTCAACAATTCACGATTCCTATGCTTAGCCATACAAATGTACTAAGATGTCCTCAGATGATCAATTGTGATATGGTTTCATAATCACTAAGATAATCATAAAACACGATACTAAAGTACTCTCCCATATTTTCAGATTGGAGAAACTTTTATCTTTCTGCCTAATTTGATTCTTTTTATTCGTTCTCCCATACATTGAAAATTTTTCATTGGTTCAGAATTACACTTAATCTTGTAAGTATAACCATATTTACTAAACTTTAGTAAATCATAGTGAATAGACTTATCGTTCTTTTTAGTGGACCTGATCAACGCACAACCAAGTGTACCCGATCCCCTAGTCCTTCACTTGACTCACATATACATGTGAACAACGAATTAGTCTTAATTTCGCAAAGATAATGGTTCTCATTCATCAGACAATAAAATTTGTATGATTCCGAGTTTCTATCCAATTGAAACTTGGGTGATGAGAATCTTTCCTTATTTGGTAAATTATGACACTACCACAAACGAAAAAATCAAATCCATTTTCCAATATTGCTATCAATGGAAACATATAAACAACAATTTTCATAATTTCCATTGTAAGGAATCTTAAAATAAAATAAAATAAAATAAAAAATTTTCTTTTATTTATAAAACTGCAGAAAAACTTTTCCTTACAATGCAATTACAAATGAAACCTATGTTGTTATCTATTCCTAAGCAATCTATCATAACTCTTAAGCAACAACTCAAAATTCTTATCACCGAACCATGCGAACGAAATCCATCTCTTTGTGATCAGAATCATCTTCCTCTTCCTTTAAGTTTTCTTTCTTTTCTTCGATTCTACAAAACATCAAAATGTAATTACATTACATCATGTATTAAGAATCTCCAAATAGGAACTTAATAGAGTTAGATATTGGACTTACCTGAAGTGCAACCAAACTTTTTTGACTTTACCATCCTGATGATCTTTCAGGTAAATATGGCAGCTTCGCAACCAATGCACCTTCTCTTGACAATAGAAACATATGGACTCTTTGGGAATGGTACACATAACAATATCAGAGTTAGCCTTTCTCTTTACCATTTGGTCAAACGACTTGACCATGGCCGATCCCTTTCCATTGGGAAGAAAAAGTTTTTCTGGACTTTTAATATTACCATTGTCAATGTCCATGGAAGGTTGAGGAGTAGATCTTCCAATCAAGTTTGCTTTACCATTGCATCAAATCATTACTGATTCAGCAGCAACAAGCAAATAGGTAAGATTGATAAGGGTCATGTCGTGGTCTGTCATATAGTAGTCCTTAATGAAACCGCTATATGACTCAGGAAATGATTGAAGAACCTAGTCAACAACCAACTTCCTCGAGACTTCGACACCCAACTCTCCCAGCCTGTTAATATGTAACTTCATCTCCAAGACAAGTGGACACATAGACCTTCCATCTTGGTGTTTGCTAGCCAATAGGGCTTTGAGTGACCTTGAAATTTTCTAGTCTTTGAACTTATGGGTTAAGGAGAACTATTGGAGGAGGTGGAGGAAGTGAAGTTTGATTTCCAGTCGCATTGATGCACGATAAAGGGATTAGTCTTACACCTTGATCGCCATGTGGGATATCATCTTCATTAGGAAAGATTTTTCCAAAAGGATAAGGAAGACCATAGTTGTCAGAACTAGACATCTATGAGGGAGAAATTCAAGTTAGTTGATTTAAGTCCTTAATATAACACCCAAATGAAATATTTAGGCTAGGACCCAACACTATATTTTACAATTTGGAAGAGGGACGCCATAATCCAATTGCAAAATATTTGAAGGTAGGTAAATGACGATTTACCAATTTCCACCATAAAAAATGAAATTGATTATTAAGTTTTAATTGGATTGAAATTCCTAGATCCTTTGAGATTCATTGAACTTTTCAATGGCATGTTTAAATCACGATTGCGCCCTTCAAGTTTGTGACTGGGATGTCGAGGATCATAAACAAGGTGTGAATAACTATGCAAATTAGCTTGGTGCACTTAATGTTACAGATCACCAAATCAATGTGCCGGTTAACCACACACGCAACATTGATCTATGATTAACATCAAGTTACCCTTTTCCACGCACTGTCAGTCCCAGATTAAGGTGTCGGTTAACCAAACAAACTCCACTAACGACTTAAAAAGGTGCACAGTGCAATTTCATGGGATAACACCATATTCACATTTTTCCTAAAGTAACTAAGATTGGGAATTTAATAAATTAGTTACTTTATATTTATCATTATACTTTTAATGAAGGGAGAATTAGTGTCCTATCCTACCCGTTCGGCTAACAACCCTCCACCAGTCAAGGAAGCGGTGGGTGAGAGTGGATAGCCATTAAACATCCATTTTATAGGCAGTAACTGAAGGGTTTTGAGCATTGTAACACTCCTATGTTGTATATGCAACCCTAGAAACCTTGGATCTATGTTTTCTCTATTATACATGCAAATTTCATATTTCTAAGGTTCTCAACCTAACTAGAATGTTATAGGGTACTTGTAACATAAAATCTAATGGAATAACACACCTTTTCTAGTGGTTGATTGCTTGGAGCTTCAAGAGCGTAGCACCAATAATGTGGATGCCTCAAGTGGAATCACAAATCAACAAATCAACTTGGAAGCCTTTGAGAGAATAGTATGCACACTAGAAATCGGCCCACTCTTGTTCTCACACAAACTAGTGCCGTTTCATGTGCCAAAGACCTCTTTATATAGTATGGTGGATTAGGGTTACATCCATGTAAACCCTAATACCCATGACCTTTCATTTCCTTGGGTCCATGGGTTAAAACTCTATGGACTATCCATGCAAGCATAGCCCATCCTAAATGAACTTTGGCCTATTCTATATATAAGAGTCCATATTTAATTAGTTCCTTTTGATCACTAAATTAATTTTTGGTCAATACTAATTAAATAATACGATTTCATATTAATATATTATAACTTATAATATATTAATAAATCACAAACATACTATTCTCAAAAGATAATCCAAATTGTTTCGGTAAAGTGCAACCCAAATGGACCATGTCGGGTTGGTTCAAGTACATACCAAATATAGTTATGGACTTAGACACCTTATCTAACAGTCTCGCACTTGGATAAGTTTGATAACTATAGTTGCAAGTATGACTTCAGGAACCAACTGGCAATCGTAGCTCTTAAAACTCTGTTGAACTATGACGTGCCATTTTAGATAAGTGATCATATAATCCTCTCTTCTAGATATCAGCCGGACAAATACATGGAACAACGTCGTACTTATTGTCCAACAGTTTGTTTCCCGATTTTCGATTTGCTTGACATAGAACTAAACTAAACACATCAATTTGGTTCTGACTGGGCCCGTCACATAGGTCAAAACAAAATCAACAAGGGGCCCATATATCGCTTCTAATCCTCCAAGGATTAAAAGGAACAGATAAAATTCAACTCATATGCTTGTTACTACTACTTGTTGAATCATACACAAAGGCACGTTTTATAACGTGAAGTTACTGATGCATTTTCGTACAATCAATGCACAACCAACTCATAGTAAAAAACTCATACCTATAGGTTTGAATGCTTATATAATATTACCGTCTCACGATCACTTGAGATAAATTCCATGAAGTGATACAAGTGAGAGTGAGTTTAACCCAATACTCAGAACTCATGAGCACTCATGAATGTTGTAGCAACTCCTTCTATGCCCAACACCTTAGACATCTACAAGCCCAATTCATGACAGTCTTAATTCATACCTACTTCCAACATATGATTGACTGTGGAGAGTTTGAATAAAGTAATTATTCTAGAAGTCAAAACATGCAAAGTTGAAACAATAGTAAACGATTGACATAAGATAGCAACACCTTACTTATAAACAAACAACAAATTTTATTTAATCATCAAATGTTAATTACATTTTACAAGTTTTAGAGATAGCTATCTAATCTGTAAAACTAATATCGTCCTTCAGCCCGACCCGCCTCGCATGCTGCAAATGCCTAACCCTAGTCAGTCCCTTCATGAGGGGATCTTCTGGGTTCTCTTCTGATGATAACCTCTTGGCCACAAGGAGTCCTTCTTCTATCTTGTGTCTTATGAAGTGATATCTTTTTTCAATGTGTCTGGATCTGCCATGATCCCTCGGTTCCTTGGCTAAGGTAACCGCACTATTGTTGTCACAGAAAGTCTCCATAGGCTCCTTTATAGCCGGTACAACTCCAAGGTCTCCGATGAAGTTCCTCAGCCATATCGCCTCCTTCGCCGCTTCACTCGCTGCTATGTACTCTATTTCACACGTCGAATCAGTTACCGTCTCCTGCTTGGAACTTTTCCAAGTAATCGCTCCTCCATTCATGGTAAAGACCCAACCCGATTGTGAGCGGAAATTATCCCTATCAGTCTGAAAGCTATTGTCACTGTACCCCACTACTCTCAGGTCATCACTCCCACCAAGGGTAAGTACCCAATCCTTAGTGCTTCGCAGGTACTTGAGAATGTTCTTTGCCGTAGTCCAGTGAGCCTTGCCAGGATTCCCCTGATATCTGCTAACCACGCTCATAACAAAAGCCACATCAAGGCGGGTATAAGTCATACAATACATGATCGAGCCAATAGTGGAAACATATGGTAATCGACTTATCTCAGCTATCTCATCCTCTGTACTCGGGCTCTGAGCCTTACTCAGTTTGGTATTTCTTTGGATCGGTAAATCACCTTTCTTGGAATTCTACACGTTGAACCTCTTCAACACTTTGTCCAAGTAGGTGCTCTGACTAAGTCTAATAAGTCATTTACTCATATATCTCAATATCCTTATCACTAGGATATAGCCAGCTTCTCCAAGGTCCTTCATAGCAAAACACATCCCAAGCTAGGATTTAATCTCCTGCAAGGTTGGTATGTCATTTCCTATGAGTAGTATGTCATCCACATACATTACCAAAAAACTAACTATACTGCTACTAGCTCTGACATATACGCATGACTCATCTTCGCTTCTCGAAAAACCAAACTCTTTTACTTTCTCATCAAAACAAAGATTCTAGCTGCGAGATGCTTGTTTCAATCCATAAATGGATTTCTCAAGCTTTCACACTCTATCAGGGTACTTTGCATTGACAAAACCCTCTAGCTGACTCATGTAAACATCCTCAGCCAACTTTCCATTAAGGAAAACAGTTTTCATATCTATTCCCTATATTTCATAATCATGAAATGCATCAATGGCTAGCCTAACCCTAATAGACTTAATCTTTGGTACTGGTGAGAAGGTTTCATCATAGTCAACTCCCTGAGATAGGGTGAAGCCCTTCGCAACCAGTCGTGCATTATAAGTGTGCACTTTCCCATCCATGTTAGTCTTCTTCTTGCACGATGTGTTCACCAGGTGTACTCTAAAAACCCATTGACATGTATTACGAGTGGCCTCTCGAAAATGATACTGTCAATAAACAAGATAAACCCGGGCGACTATACAGACTTAGTGTCGATTCCTTAGGAATGAATGAACGAGGAATAACTGAATCTTAGGGTAGATCCTTAAGAGTAAAGAAGATAATGGGTATGGGTAATTGGGTTGATTGTTGGATGTTAAACATAATAATTATATTATTGTGGGTTGAATACCCTATGTACTCACTTGGTTTCCCAACCTGAGCCACTCAAGCTTATTTGTATCACATGTGTTGAAATGCAGCTACTTTACACCGAGGGATTTAAAAGAGATGTAGATCACTAATGTAAATGAATGTATGTTTTGTTTATGCTTATGTTTCTATATTGACGACGACATCCCAAATGTTTTAAAATTGATAATAATACATTTTTTTGGAAATGCTTTGATAACGTATTTATCATGTTTTATGGGAAAAAATTCCGCAACATTTTTATTAAAAGTGGTACTCTGATTTTTATAAAGCATCAATAAAATCGGTTTTTTCTGGCCGTGAAAATGGAGATGTCACAGTTGGTATTAGCGCATTAGTTTAATCGGACTAGGAATATGGATTTATTTCTAGACTTAAACTTAGAATGCTGAGCAATGATTGTGAGGAGTGTGTCTAATAAAATTTAGGTAATACACCTGAGTAGACACAAGCACTAGCTTATTTAGGGAAAATACCTAACATGTTTTTATGTGCTAAATGATTTATGATATGCATTATATGATCAAATCTAAGGTCTGTTACCGACTGGATCTGGAAACTTTATGTTTTCAGGTTTCTAAACGTTTAATTATGGTATTAGAACTGACATATAACTTTTCGGAGTAATAGGGAGACTTATACGTTGATCGTAAATAAAATATTTCCTATCTTAATTCTCATCGTTTCGCACCGAACGTCTGATTTGGTGTATAGAACGAAATGGCAAGAACCCGAAGTGGAAACGCGAATGGAAATAGAAATCAACCACCTCAACTACCAGTGATTGAGCAAATGTCTGTTGTAGTAGCCACTCCTGAGCTAATAACAATGGTTGGAGTACAAGCCATGATTCGGGCTATGCTGGCTGAGCAAAGAGAAGAGATGAGGCAGATGTTGCACAAAAATAGGGATGAACCTAAGGTGCCTATTGTGCAACCTGAGTTGATCGCCGAACAATTGGAGGAAGGAAATTATAGCCGCACTGTGAGTCAAGTTAGAATCCAAGGGGCAAGGAGGAATGGCCTGGAGAAGGGAAATAACAAGGATGGCCGGATGTATAAGAATTTATTCGGTGCAAAACCACCGAGTCTCTCTAGAAGCCCAAAACCAGTGGAGATTATGGACTAGATCTCCGAGATGGAGATGGTATTTGAGAGCTGCGACTACAGCCATAAGCAAAAGACTGTCTTTGCAGTTAGACAACTAAAGACCGGAGTGTTAATTTGGTGGAAGTTGTTGGCAGATACAATGCCACAAGGAGAAGCCATACGAATGTCTTGGGAAGCATTCACAGAGCAGTTAAAAATGCAGTACTGCTCATAGATAGATCTGATAGACCTAAACAACGATTTTCAGAACTTGAAGAAAGGGAAGATGAGTGTTGATGAGTATGCCACCGCATTCACTGGGAGGATGAAGCTATTTCCCTTCTTGGTGCCTACTGAACTCTCCAAGATAGATAGGTTCGCTGACGGACTACCCACAGACTTTGGCCAAACCGTCAAAATCGCAACTACTTTGAAAACAACCGGTAGAGCAACTAAGAATGTAGAGACCCAAATAAGAGAAAAAGGGTCTAGAAAAAGATAAGGCAGGAAAAAAGAGGAAGTTTGAAGGATCTTCAAGGCCCAACAAGGAGAGAAAATTCTCGATGTTTGGAGGAGGAGGAAGAGGCGAAGCAAGATGGTGTGATAAGTGCGAGAAGAAACACTTAGGGAAATGTGGAGAAGAGGTGATATGTTTCAAGTGTGGAAAGTCTGGCCATTACGCCAACAAGTGAACATTCAATAAGCAGGTATGTTTCGGATGTAATAAAGAAGTGCATATTTCTAGAGACTGCCCAAAGAAAAACGAAGCAGCAAGGCGAAATGCACCGCCAAAGCCAAGGGAATTTCAAATGATCCTTGACGAAGCAGATAACAACATAAGGAATCAAGGATGAGGACTTCATGTGACAACCGTCAACTTCCAGTCAAGTCAAAGTCAACTAAAGTCAACAAGTCAAACCAGTCGACTCATTTAACCCTGGTGTACTAGGGTTTACGCTATGTAATTACTATATAACTCGCTATTCTAATGAGAAGTCATCAATTGAAAAGTTCATATATCTAGATTTCCTTAACCTAAAACTGTGGTAAATAATGAACCAAACCGATAAAACAATGTTGCATACTCCTCGGGAGTGTGTAAGATCCTTAAACATGGCTTAACGGGGTTTACGAACCTTGCGTTGCGAAGCCACACACTCAAAAAGGTCACAAAAGAAGCCTCTCCCAATCTCTTGCACTCTAACTCTCCCAAAACTCTCTAAGTAGGAGGAATCTCTCCAAGTATGTGAAATATCTCCCAAATCTCTCTTTGTATGAGAAATCTCTCCAAGTATGTGAAATCTCTCCCAAACCTCTCTTTGTATGAGAAATCTCTCCAAGAATGTGAAATCTCTCCCAAATCTCTCTATGTATGAGAGATCTCCCCAAGATTGTGAAATCTCTCCCAAATCTCTCTCTGTATGAGAAATCTCTCCAAGTATGTCAAATCTCTCCAAAATCTCTCTCAAAACCTCTTTTAATTTTTCGTAATCATTTTGGGGTGACCCGACACTTGACTTGGTGAAAAACCATTCGAAACTGGATGATACCTTAGAAAATAGCCTTTTAGGACCGAAGTCCCTCTATAGGACCAAACCCTCCTTGAGCCGAAGTCCCAAGAAGCAAGACCGGAGTGACCCTTGAGTAGCCGCAGCCACTGAACCGCAACCATTGAACGCAACCATTGAACCTGGAGCACTGCATCCGAACTTTGCCTACGGTCCCTCCTGACGAACCCGCTTGCGATACCTGCTCAGACCGCAATCCCTTCCCCTTCGGATCCACTTCAGCGACCAAGTCTTCCCTGCGGACCTAAGGCTGTTGAGAACGGACCCTCGCCCCTAACTTCAGATTTCCCATTTTTCCACCCGGTTTTCAACCACGACTCCGTCTTAAGCCCGTTTTTAATTATTTTAACGAGGGATTTTCACCCAAACTTATATTTTTGATATATAAGACCCCATATATTCATAAATTAAGCATATTTTTATGGAAATCCTTATTTAAGAATAAGATCTATTAAGTAAGATCTTGTGGTGGAGTGTTGACTTTGCCATAGTGTTTGACACAAGCAACCATCTCTATATCCACTCCATGACCAACCCACACCTCTCCCCACCATACCTAGTCACTTCCTTGTACTTTTCCATCAATCTATAGCCATTCCCATGTCCTAAGAGTTGGACAACCCACCCTCTCTCCTCAAACTTCCTTCATTCTCTCATTTTTCATCCAAGAATCACACTCCAAATTCTCTCACCATTCTCTCTCAATTTCGAGACTTCCAAGGCTGATCATCAAGCTTTCTTCCACTCTTGGTTCTCGATTCATCAAGGCATCTTCTAAGTGTTCTTGAGTTGAACACTTCTCTTCTCCAACATCCATCCTCTAAGAACACATAAGGTGACTTCATACCCCTACATTTTCATGTTTTCTTCAAGTTTTAGGGGGGGGAGGGATACAAGTTAAAACACCAAGAACACAACTAAACTCAAACAACAACTTTCATCAGAAAAGTTGAGTCTTATTCACGGACTGTTTTGACTATCTTAAACTTAATATCTTTCAAAACTGTTTAACATGCATATATTTCAGGTTCATACCTTTAAAATGACTACTTTCACATCTCCATACGATTTTTCTATTATTTATGGTAATTTTTACAAAACTGCCTATCATTTCAGAAACGAATTTGGACAAGTCTGTGAATATGGACATTTTAACACAAGTTAAATACCTCCAAAAATCATAATAAAAATTATGAATAAACTAGACATATTTTCTGAACTCTCAGAATTTACGGATTCAGTTTTTGACTTCGTATGATTTTTCTATGAATTTTCTAAACAGTGCAGAAAGGTTAAAAACTAGTTAACAGCTTATAACTTTCATAACACTTTGTATTATGTTGATCAAAGTGTATACGAATAAATTCTAAATATTGAATGTGTTTTCTTGTTAGTTTATCATCATAAACTGAAAATTTAGTCATTCATGATAAGATTCTTCATTCATCTAGAACACATATAATAATCAATAATAAGCATAGTTTATGGATTCATAGCACTAATGTATTTTCATAAAAGAGTTCTTTTACATTAAAAACATTTTGGATAAACTATAATAGGTATAGTTTCTGTATCATTTACATTTCAACTTATTTACAAAAGGTTTTCAGTCCAGTTCACGGAAATCTGTTAATGTATAAATTTGTGATACATTCCCTTCGTGTTACTTTCATGGTAACAAAGTCAAAAGTCCTGTAAATTGTAACCAAAGTCTCTTGTAGGGAGAGCGTGATAGTTGTGTATAGATCTATATTAGGTCTGACAAACCCACACCTGAGCTGCATGCAACAGCTAGACCGGCAGGTCTGAGGTGACAAGTGTCATTCAACTTGTGACGCCTGAAGAACGTCATATTACGAGGCCATCTGAGTCATAGTATGGTTATAATAACTAACATATGGTATTAACAAAACATAAGATTTACGGGTTCTACTTTTAAATTAGCGATTTATGTCGATTTAACTCACATGAATGACTTTATGTACGGAAAAATACTTGTACACTTTCATATCAAAAAGGGTTTTATGCCGATTTAAAATCTTTTTTATATATTTAAGTATGGAAAAATACTTGTTTATTTTCGGTCCTGGGATTTAGGACTACCTAACTTTTATAAGGAAAATATTGGATTTTCTTTGGAGCATATTCCTATTAAAACGACATAAAGATAGAATTGTTAGACTTCAGCTATAATCGCTAAGTGTATATGCTAGGGTTATATAAGAATCTAGTCACAATCGACTTAGAATTTGTGGGCCCGCCTCATCTCCTGTTCCTTGCATGTTTGGTTGTGGACCTAGGACAGACGCATTATATTCAACGGTTTATTTAACATGAATCTTATATAATTTATATACGTTGGGCGATTATAGAAGGAATCTATGGGACCTTCTAGGGTTCATTATCTGTGACAACCCGAAATTTCTATTTTGTACAAACAATACCAAGTCAATAAAAGTTAGAACAGTTGTAGTAAATTTTCAGACTTTTAGTATAAGTTTGAGTATTTCAGAATTTACACTTAAAGAGATATCAGGAGAGAGGATGCACTAGGGTTTTGTGCAACTTTGTTATTCCAAAACTCTATGATATTAGAGTTCACTGCCTGAGTAAAATATTTTCTTCCAAAAACCCCAGGGGTATATATATGGTCCTTAGCCATATTTATTCATTTGTTCCATTTCCAACTAGAGAAAAGCCAAATTCTCTCTCACGGATCTTCGGCCTTTCGTCCCAAATCGTGAGTACTTCTATCTAAGTGTATTATAGGGCTTGATATGTGTCTAATAACCTAGAAATCGTATGAAAACAACAAGATCAAAGAGTTTACGGCCCAAGAACATCTTGGACCATAAACCCTTCTTTAAGGGACAAAAGAGTGCCCTAGTCCCTTCCTTTTGCAATGAAACTAGCCTAGACTCGTACCCTAATTTATATAGGACTAGAAAACACCCCAAGAACACCAAGAGTAAGGTGTTCATGGCCCAAGAAATTCTTGGACCGTGAACCCCAATCAAGAGTGCCAAAGTGTGATTTAACTCTTTATAAGCCTTGGACACTGGCCTAGATTCATTCCTAGTTAAGTCAGGGACTTGAAAACACCAAAAACACCATGCCCATGAGAGATTACGGCCGTAATCTCTAAGGGATTTGGTTCTAGGGCCGTGAACTCCTCAAAGGAGTTGAAAGGTGCCCTAATCCCTTCCAAAGACTTTACCATCAAGTAGAAATGCTTCTTAGGGTCTTGAAAAGCCTCAAAACATCAAATGGTCAAGGAAGTATGAGCTTACGGTCGTAAGCCCATGAGTTTATGACCGTAAACTCATTTGTTGATGACCTTAGGGCCGTGAACTCCATTAGGGAGTTTTCCTTGAATCCTACACACACTAGCCTTTCCCTATAACACTTAGATGCAATCCTTGAGACTTATAACACTTGTTTAAGGTGTTTAGCATGTCCTAGGGTGTCTTGAATTTTTTTATTAGTTGTTTAAAGACTAATTTGATACATATATGTGATATTATATGTTAACTAGGATCATAGAGTGTGTTCAAGACTTCACTTGACACCTAGCAATCCTACATCTTCAGTTCATCCGTACCACTCATTGCAGGTGAGTTTATACCCCTTAATCAATGGTTTAAATCTTTTTAAATGCTTTAACGGGGGGGGGGGGGGGGAATACAACTTAAATACTTATAGTTATTACATCAATCACATGTGATTAATAACTACAAATCCAGTGGTTTTTCTTACTGTTCAAACTGTTTATCAAAATGTTTTGCTTCAAAATGTTTTACAAATTCTTATACTTATCAAATACGTTTACTTAAGCTCTTTTATACTTATTATCAAATGCATGTCTATGTATGTATAGTTATATAAGCAATGTTTAAAAGGCTTAGGAAGGCCAGCCCACTTTATTTCCTTTTCCCCGTTGGGAAGTGGTCTGGTAAGGTATCGGGTGTCCGTCCGAAGGTCGTTTAAATATTAGTTATATATCATGTGTACATATATAGTCATAAAGGTTCTTCCAATAAATTCAATACCTTTGGGTAGAAAGGGTATACTTCCATGTTCATACGTACCCGTTACATTACTAGTAAGCTACCATAGGGGTAGCACAGGAAGATACTATACTATTACTAGAACAATGAAACATAAAATAAGTCAGTTCATTCATGAGTCAGTACGAGTAGCACATACAATACATTACTAGACATGCTAGATAGAGAGAGAACATACATTACAGCTAGCACACGCAGAACATTTCAGTACATACAGGCCAGACAGAGAAAGAGTACACTTTTCAGTTAGCACATTTATTTCATGTACATTCATGCCGTTATGTGAACCATTAGACGGGTCATGGCACTTCCTGCCATGACCTTTTTGTATTCCGAATCTCCTTAATTGGGGAGCGTATGAGTTTGCGTATACATCTATACTGGATTGACTATCCTACACCTTGCCGCTCGCTACAGTGGGACTTGCAAGTCTATGGGTGCCAAATGTCATTTCTTACGGTGTCTTACATCGTCGTTTTAATAGAATCGGTAGTAGGATATAGGTCGATCACAAGTTACTTTGGACACCTATTGTTTTAAGGTAGTTAGTACAGCGGTAGTCACTTATTACAAATACTATGGTACTATGATATTTTCCCATAACATTCACTTCGTGAATATTCACACGATGCACGGTAATGTAAAAACTATATTTTTGGTAAATGATAGTCGGAATTGGGAAAACACACGCTCTAACAAGAGACACACGCACAGAAACTAGATGCCTTGGTAGAAGGCTACAGTTAGTAGGAAACATAGGGTCTTCTAGGAGAGTTCAAACATTTTAGAAAACGTCTTACGAAACATCTTACAAATGCTTTCAAAGAAACACAGACATTAATATACTTATGATCTCACCAGCTTTAAGCCGATACTCGCTTTCAAAATAACTTGTATTCTCAGGTCACCAATAGACAGGTACAGGTGCCAGGCTTTTGAGAAGATGGAGTTCATTCAAGACTCGTCTTTTATTTTCATATGTATATTTTGGTGTCTATAACTTTGACATAACACACATGTATGAAATTATATTATTAATGCAATGGATGATGTTGTTTCTTGTTTACTACTATTCATTGTTGTGATACTGTACATGACGTCCTCCGCCCCAGAACGTTTCCGCCGTTCATGGTTTTGGGGTGTGACAGATTGGTATCAGAGCATTGTTTATAGTGAATTGAGTATATCAACCCATAAAAGATATACTAACTATAAATACATTGGGATTAAAATACTCTGACAAAAAGTTTATACTTTAAATATAAAAATATTTAATTAAGTATATGTGCCTGCATTCATACTAAAATTAGTGTCACTAAGACAGTACAAAAGTATTACGATTGTTGGGCAACACAATTAGACTTAGAGACATATGGTCAAAACTTGGAAGATATAGCCTGATCAACTATATTATCCGAGGGTTGACTAGCATGTGCCTAAGTGTGGTCGTGAGGTTGCAACAAGTCTAAAAACTTACCCACAATACCACAATGAGAACAATAGAACCTAAGCTTAAAATAATATAGGAGTATTTTGCATTACTATAAGTTACTTATGTGCTAGATTCTTATACCTCCCTTCTCGCGTAGATATAATGGCTGGATTCCACATTCCCGGAGACCCGTACTATCCCAACCACGGCAATGCAGGATGGCTAGAAGATGAACCTGAAGATGATCACCCAATTCCTTTGGATGATCATGAAGCTGAAGGCTTTTCAGATGGTTCTGACTCAGAGCCAGAAGTCAACAACCTGCCCCAGCTGATCAAAACCCTGACCCTCGTCCAACATTTCAATGACCCACACCTCTGTGGGCAACAAACTTGAATACGTAGAGCCATGAACAGAGTCAACCCATTCCTTACAATGGAGACAGAAGTTTCTACAACCTCACTGATGGAGGTTCTGCTGACAGAGTCCTACATATCATGGTTCGTAGGATTTCTTGGAACACGATACTGGGTCAATAATCTATCAATCTAGTCTTGGAGATTGACGCCAACACTGGTGTTAACACTATCCGCACTCGCCAACTAGAGTCTGCTCATGAAAGGGCTCTGGTTCACAATGCAGCTCTTCAGAGGGAACTCACTGAAACGCGAGCTGAAGTTAGAGAAATTCGAGCTCAGCAAGCAAGGGCTGATAGGCGTATCAGGGACATAGAACGTCTCCTGTCGGGATCAAGAACTCACTCTGGTAGTTCTCGTCGCCGATAGATTCTCATCAACTTCTCTCTTTTGGATGTAACCTAATTATGTAAAACTCTGGTCTAATTCCCTATCATTGTAAATCATAGGCCTGATAGGACTTAGTTAGGTTTTAATTCTATCAAAATTTTCCCTTTTTGGTTGATGTAAGGCCTACTTCTGATGGCTGTTTTTCCCGAACTTGTTACATCTGTAATTCCAGTAATATTGATAGATACCTAATCTTATGGGAATTATTATCCAAATGTGATCATCTATTAGTCCTAGATTTCCATTAAATTGTATCGTTGGGCTATGGAGAGTTAGTCCATGAGTCATTCTCATCAATTCTTCCATTGAAATCTTATCAATATTTTCATCTTCATAAACTATAGATCAAAGATGCCGCCTCGCAGAAATCCAAGGAGAAACCTTAATAACGAAACACCACCTCCTCCACCTCCTCAACCACCTACTCCTCAGTTCGACATGACAGCCTTAAATGTTGCTGTAGCTGCAGCTGTAGCTATAGCCATGGCTCAATATCATTCATCAGGTTTGTCACACCCCAAAACCAGAACGGCAGAAACGTTCTGGGTTGGATGACGTCATGTCAAGTATCACAACACATGAATTATAGTAATCAAAGTACAACAAAACATTGCATTAATAGTAATAGTTTTACATGGTTACATTAATACATCAAAGTAATACAAGCAATAGAATAAATACAGCGCGGTACTAAGCTATCTTCATCAACAGCTCCGGGGATGTACCTGTCTAATGCTAACCTGAGAATACAAGTTATTTGAAAAGCGAGTATCGGCATTTTTACAAATGCTGGTGAGTTCATAAGTATTTAGTGACATTTCATTCAAATAACTTTATAAAGTAATAGTTTAAGTGTTTACTGTGTATTAGAGTTCTTTCCAGAAAATCCTATATTTTTTTTTATCAATGCAGTCTTCTACCAAGACTGGTTAGTGTTATGTGATAAAAAGTGGTTTTCCCTTGATTGCAATCATTATCAAAATACTGAATTTGATTATTAAAGAAAGCACGATACAATAGGGAAATAACATATGCCTCATCAATGAGGACTGCTGACTAAGGCAAAGGAAATCATAGACTCCAGGAGAGTATCGAACGAACGACATGCCTGGTTCAGTCTAACAAATAGAGACACAGACGCCCGAAGGTACCAAATGAAAGGTACAGCTGGTAAGGTCCAAAACAGTGAATACAGACCGTAGACAATAACAAATGAAAGATATGTTTAGCAAGGTCTAAAACAGTGAATACAATGAATACAGTGACTACAGTAGATACTGTGAATACAGTGGATACAGACCCCAGACAACATCAAAAGAGAGATACGTCTTGTAAGGTCAAAACAGAGGAGACAGACCTCAGACAGTATCAAATGAAAGATACGTCTTGTAAGGTCAAAACAGAGGAGACAGACCCCAGACAGTATCAAGTGAAAGATACGTGTTGTAAGGTCAAAACAGAGGAGACAGACCCTAGACCGTATCAAATGAAAGATACGTCTTGTAAGGTCAAAACTGTGTGACTTTGAAATTGAATTACCAGCATACAGTGTAAATTACTGGTGAAATACCGTTACCTTAAAGCCAGTGAATTATAAGGTAACCCGGGATACTCGGAACCATACTAACCGACACTAGAGTACCAGACGCCCTACAAGCGACTATATAATGTGACATTTGTCACCCCTTAGCTTGGTGAGCCGTGGACTGTAGCTAGCAGCCAGGGTGCGGGGGTGTCAATCCCGTATAGATCTATACACACAATGTCTGCTCTCCCTACAGGAGACTCTGGTTACCAACTAGACGACGGAGAAGGCCGTGTCCCGAAGATGCATCCCAAATAGTGGGTAATGACTTCCAAACAGTAGGTAGTGGGTTTCTAATGTAAGTGCTGACCTAGAGGTAGAGAGTCTTAACTGAATAGACTGAAGAAAACCCGTATGTCTATGCTTGTGTACATAATATATAACTAATGAATCGAACGACCTTCGGATGGACATCCGATCCCACCAGACCACATCTCAACGAAGAAAAGGAAATAGGGCGGACAAGCCTTCCTAAATCCTTCATTCATTATTTATATGCATCTATACAAGCACAAGCATACGTCTAACTATGCTTGAGTGTGTATCAAGTGGTATCATATAGTGAAGTATAAGCGTACAGTGGAGCATCCGAGTCGTGAAGTATAAGCGTACAGTGGAGCATCCGAGTCGTGAAGTATGAGCGTACAGAGTGGGATAATCGAATCATGAAGTATAAGTGTACCAAGTGTAAGTGTATCACGGAGTGGAAACGACGATAAGTGAAGTAAGAGCTTCTATCAAGTATAAGCGACTACAAGTATAAGCGAAATAGAGACAATACCAAGTATAAACGCATCACAAAGTGAAAGCGTTATTGAGTAGGAGTCTAAAAAAATAAGTATAAGTGAAGCAGCAGTAACTAACAAATAAAAGTATACATGAAAACCTTGGAAAAAAACCTTTATACTCAAGAAAATTGCATTTGCATTCTTTGGTAAAATAAGTGTGAAAACCTTTAGAAATTTTTGGGAATCTTTCATAAATCAGTTTGAAAATGGAACTTTGATAAAGCAATAAAATTAAGAACGTGAACAAGTGAAAACCCTTTTTGAAAGCCATTTATAGTGTCCTACTCGGTAAAACAGTGTACAGTGGTAAAATCTTGTGCATGTGGGTTATCAATCACATGTGATTGATATGATAACTGGCATGTTTAACTTGTATCCCCCCCCTATAAAACATGTAAAAACATTTAAAAGGTTCATTCAGGGGTATGAACTCACCTGGTGTAAGTAGGTCCGACGAAGGTGCCGTTTGGGTGTTCGGTGTCACGCAAGGACTTGAACACACACAATGACCTATTTAACATATGATAACATATGTTCAGATACAATTAGTATATTTAATACTAATTAAACAAATATACGCGCTCATAGGAGCGGAAAACACTTTGGTTAAGTGTATGGGTGTCCCGGGTAGCGTTTAAGGGTGCGTATGGCTTAGGAATGGAGTTTACTCTCCAAGAGTTAACCCTTGCTACATTGTTTACGGCCCAGGGACTACTCACCATGATTTTACGGCTGTAAACTCATGGTGAAGGGTTCTAGGGTGTTTAAGGCTTCTAACTTGTTCAGGGGATTATTCTAAGTACTTTTCCAAAAAGGCATGAGTGGGTTTGAAGCTTCTAAGGGCATTATCTTGGAGTTTACCGCCTAGGGACAACTCCTAAGGGAGTTTACGGCCGTAAACTCTCATCCTTAGAGTTTTGTGAAGTTTAAAACCCCTAATACCTTGCTAGTAATTTATAATGAAGTGTTATGCCAATTTGGGGGATTAAAACTATCATTTTGGCACATTTAGGGGTGTTTACGGCCTTGGTACATACCTGGGCCGTAAACTCCATTTTCCCCTTCATTTTGACGTGTTTAATTGATCCAAACCCAAAGGACAAGCCCCTAATTTATGTCTTAAGCCTTGGTATGAATTTAGGGCACCCTTTAACATGTTTTTATGAGTTTACGGCCCTGGAACTATTTCTTGGGAAGCTTTGGCCGTAAACTCCTAAATGGAGGGTATTTGACATGTTTAAGGTCCCCAAACTATTTTTAGATGATTCTAGGATTTATTCCAAGGCTATTGGTGGAGTTCTATGGCTTTTAAGCATGTAAAAATGAGTTTACACCCCATGTTTGAGGGGTTTATGGCCCAAGCACATTCCTTGGCCGTAAACTCCTATTTGCTCTTCAAAATTCATGACAAGGGTGTTCTAAGTCCGGATTTGCGAGCCATAAGGTCGTATCTAAGTCCCAATGTTGGTTTGGAGGGGTTAAATTGCTTAAAAACCCACTTATTAAGTGTTTACAGCCCAAGCATGATCCTTGGCCGTAAACACATGTTCCAAGTCCAATTCTATGCTATAAACACGAATCATAATGTTTAGAGTAAGCTAGGGTAAGCGGACTTACAATTTGGAAGCGTTTGGTTGCGGATTTGGTGCGAAAACGAGTCTAGAGAGAGTATAGAGAGAGAGAGAGAGGGTGGAAAAGCTCCAAATGGAGTTTACTCCCCTTTATATATGGGTGGGAGTTGGAGCTCAGAGGAATTCTACCCAATACTGCCGTTAAACGGGGCTTTTGGTCGCACCTGATTTAGTGGTCGTAACAATAAACTTAACATTTTCCAAATAAATGGAAATGGGTGTTATGTGTTTTTATTTCTTTTTATCACGACTTAACGGCGTATTAAATGTAAACAAATGGAATGTTTATTAAATTTGACGACCTCTAACTAACGGAACTTTATAAACTGGAATATTCCGTTAACGGTAACGGGGAAGTGTAACGGGACAACTTGGGTTGTCACATCATCCCCCCGTTAGAGGGAATTTCGTCCCAAAATTCAGGTCTAGGCAAGGAAATAGGTATGAATGGCCAAGTAGAGGTAAGAGAGTACTTCCTACACGGTTGTCCTCGCATCCCCAAGTGAACTCTAGTCTGTGTTTGTCATTCCGACAGACCTTCACATACGGGATGCGGATTCCGTCTAGTGTAGCTAGTGGGTTCCGACTAGTGTATCTATGAAGTCAAGGTTCTCAATGGTTCCTATCAAGATGAGTGTGGTACGAAGAGTGATGTTGGGAGCTCACATATCAAGTCTAAGAAGTGGATCGATCGGGTGTGCATCTTGTGGTATATCCGAAGGTGGTAGCGGCCTGAATAGGGTTGGACCAAATCTCCATGAGAATTCTCATATGGTCCTAAGCTCTCGGAATGGTAGAGCTTTTCAGTACTCAGAACATAGTGTACTTCTAAGGCAAGATCATCACTGGTGTGATCGCCATTCCGAAGTTCCTAACGTTCTCACTCGTACTGTGCGTGTAGTACTTCAGGTTGGTTCTTAGGAATCTCGAGTGGTCTTTGGTTTCGTGTTATCTGTCAACTGGCTGATAGAGACTTTCCAGATCGTCGAGTGGGTTGCGTGACTATGGTTATCGGTTTGTTGTAGAGTGTCTATCTCAAGCTTGTGCAAAAGGAATCTGCACTAACGAAGCTTGAGATGCGGAAACCCTGGAGGTCGGGAAGATAGGGTTTCACCAAACGAGTGTCGGACTATCTTTGGTGGTGGTTCTACTATTTCTGCGTGTAACAGTATTCGTGGAACACCTAATAGTCCAATTAACCTCTAAGACTTTGGTTTGATCTAGTGCGGAAAGCGCAGGCTCCTGCATAATCCCTCGACTAACACCAAGGCTAGTGTCAAGTCTATAATTTCTTCGGGATTCGGGACTTGAGGCTTAACGCAACTACTTTCGCACTTTGATCAAGTATTCTTGACTGCGAAGGTTATCCCGTGGTTCTCGGTATTCTAGTGTTTACTTCGGAAAGTGTGATTTTTCGTCTACTGGGCGACGACGATTTCCTCCTTGCGAGAGGGTGGAGGATGATAAGCACCACTTGCCTATAACTGGGTGGACGAGGTGCCTGAGTAGTGCGAGCACCTACTACAACTACTCTTCCGAAGGTTCTGAATTTCCTCGGTCTAGGTCAAATCTAGTGGGTATAGGGTCTCATCACTCGGAACTTTACTAGCTCAACCCGCAGTGATTCTCTTGATTCCGGCTCCTATGTTATGGAATAGGGTGTAGGGCTTTTCTAAGAGGTTCGTGGTAGAGCTCATGCTTAGCCTAACTACAAATACCGGGTGTATGCAAGTAGTATATAATCGAGGTCGGCAGGATGTTCAGCTGTGCGACTCCACCCCAAACCCACAACCCAACGAGGAACAAGGAATAGGGAGGAAACACACACCTTAAATCTTTTTGATCTCAATTATATGACACCTTTACGCATATACCTAGTTATAGTGGTCAGTCTCATGAGTTCTAATCTCTATGCTTACGAACCTAACGTGCGAGGTGCGAAGGGTCTTTCCGGGGTTTCTAAGGAGTATGCTTCGGTTGGTTGTCATCTTCTGGAGTTTCTACAGTGTCGTTCACTTCGGTGTTCATCTGACTACGAGGGGTCGGTCAACGGCGCACGGTACCCTCTCTTGGGTACTTCGGAAGGTTTGAGATAAGAGGGACGATTGACGGATAGCATTAGGTTAGATTATTATTGTTATGTTCAGGTTCAGAAGAACCTTTATTCGCCGACATGGCTATGGAGAAAGTTCTTTTTACACAGCACTAAGAATGTACACATGGTTGTACGAAGTCGAGCCATGATCAATAGAGTCGTCGAAGTTGGCACACTCCGACATGATGTAAAGTGAAGATCGATAGAGTCATGTGCCGAACAGGCACACCAGTTCTAGGCGTCTCGGGTTTTGTCCTATGTATCACTACCGCGGATACTTGGACCGATAGAGTCGACGCGGAACTATAGAAGGTCCTAAGTGTTTCCGAATAGAGTACCTTTTCATGAGTAGATTCTCACGAGGCATTTCTATAATCGTCTCACATATACTAGTCATGTATATTTAGGGTGGGGAGGACTGTTGACTGAGCGACGCCGCCCTAAATCCACAACCAAACGAGGAACAGGAAATGAGGTGGCATTCGCTCACTCTAGGTCTGTCCATCTTAAATAAACATGGCCGTAACGTATATGTTTAGCCATTTTAGTTTTATCTAATGAATTTTAAATTTTATAACAGTGCTGCGACTTTCGCCTTGCTGGGAAGAATTTACATTTTGAATTAATCTTTCAATGTATTTAGTTTAGTTATCTGAGATCGAGAGACGTACCAAAATCTACCGAGTTCCTTGATGCTTCTCCCTAAGCATTAGAGTTAGACTCCTCCTGTGCCTTTGTCTTTCCCTTCGGTTGGGCAGTCCTTCTTGAAGTGTCCCATTTTACCACATAGGTGGAAAACTGTGCGGGTTGCCACATTGGTGGTTGATGTAATGAACTCAACTGGGGTTCTGCAGACGCGAGCAGTATGCCCCAACATATGGCACCTAGCACAATAGAGATCTCGGCAGACACCATGATGATGGTAGTTGCACTTGCTGTAGTGGGGAAGGTCTCCTAGGTATGGTCTTCTTGAGGTCGGGAGGGAAGAATTGACAGGAGTATAGACTGCCTCAGCTCGTTGCCCTTCGGAAGGTCCTTGAGCCGAGGTACTTCCCTCCTCAATCTTGAGTTTTCTCTTTAGTGGGTTCGGTGAAGGTTCTTGGGTGACTGGGCATGATAGTGTTGGTTGCTGCTGTCCATCGCCAGGATTGGAAATCCCGACAGGGCTCTTGCTAACATTGGCGGTGTTAGCATTCAGGTGAGCCATGACAACTGCTACGGCTGCTGAGACTGCAGCTTGGAACGTAGCTTCATCGAATAAGAGAGTAGGTTTCTTACTTGTGGATTGGTTACGCTTCTTCGGTGGCATGGTTTTCCCTACACGGAAAGGAAATACAAGGTAATGAGAGACGATGGTTAACCCTGGACATTTCTGTCCTGAACGTATTAGGCATAAATTTTTCCCGTGCCTCGGGTACTGGTCGTCTGAGTGTCGACCTACATCCCTATGATGTAGTCTTGGTAATCAAGGTAGGAGTATGAGTATCGGAAAAGGCCATAAGATGCGAGTCGTTCCTACTAAGTTACCTTTTAAACTGGGAAAGGTTTCACTCTCCGGCCTGGAGAGATTTGAGAACGGTTCGGAACGAAACTGTGGAAAGAGAGGCTCATGAAAGCTCATGGCTAAGCACTCTCAATAAAGGTGCGGGGATCCGCCCTAATCGTGTATCTGGGAACGGGAATCGACGATTTACCTAACACATAGCGTGAGTAGTGTAACCACTAACTCACTAAATTGCATTATTTTAAGGGTTTATTAGTGTGACGAACACGAGGAAAAGACAATTCTCGGGTTCCATGTACTGGCTCCCTAGGTCAGCCTCGTATCTTTGACTGGAATCGGCGTTGGTTTCATTCGGGTAGTTTCCTAGGGTTCTTTTCTTGTGAAGACATATTGAATTTCTACCCCGCCTTCCTTCTGATTCCAACTCTGGGTGTCACCGCTTCATGATGGATGACTAGAATCTCGGAAGTTTTAGGCGAATCTCTCACCACTGTCCCTAAAAGAATATAGGCACCTGGTGAATTCAATAGTCTCGACCTAGTTCATTTATTTTCGAACAGGAACTCTTCTCAATGAACCTTCTCTGGGTCTGAATCAACTCATCTGCCAAGCACTGAAGTGGATAGGGTTGTCTACAGGGTTCGCGCGAGAATGGAAATGTCTAAAGAATCCTAAGAGATTATTAACATTTCACTGGATGATCCATATCGAGTCCTGCTACGACTACACAGGGTATATAAATCATATATAGCTTAGATCCGATAGGCCTTCGAATATGTGATACTAATCGGAATCCACATCCAAACAAGGAAAAGGAATTAGAGTGAAACCACACATTCTTAGCCTATGGGATCCTTATTATATATAACCTTGGGATTACCCCCTCTGTAGTTGTAGGTATAGCAATAAGGATCTTTTTAGTTCTCCACGCAATGTTGTTTATGGATTCTAAAATACCCCCATGGTATTTTAATTCTTGTTTGATTCTTATCTTTGGATTATGATTCTGGGATTAGTGTGAATCTTTTAGCGTTCTAAAATACTCCTATAGTATTTTAACTTTATGTTTGGCTCTAGCAATCCTAGTTGGTAAGTTTCAGACCTGCTGCACACCACTATCACTCCCGAGCACATTTTCATCGCATCTCGGATAAATGTAGTTGATTAGGTTACATTTATCCCAGCTTACGATTACATAACTGCCCAGGTTTGACAGTAATGCTCAACATCTGAAGACTTTTATTCTTGTTCTTCTTGTGATACTTTTGTTCGAGTGTTTAGGTTTTGGATGTTATTATACTTTGGTAAAATATGGTTATATTTTAAAGTATAACTCTTGTTCAGAGTGTTTTATCCCATTGTGTTTATAGGTTGTATATCTTTTATGAATTGATATACTTAGCTCACTATAAACAATGCTCTGATACAAATCTGTCACACCCCAAAACCGAAACGGCGGAAGCGTTCTGGGTGGATGACGTTATGTCAAGTATCACAACACATGCATTATAGTAATCAAAGTACAACAAAACATTGCATTAATAGTAATAGTTTTACATGGTTACATTAATACATCAAAGTAATACAAGCAATAGAATAAATACAGCGCGGTACTAAGCTATCTTCATCAACAGCTCCGGGGATGTACCTGTCTAATGCTAACCTGAGAATACAAGTTATTTGAAAAGCGAGTATCGGCATTTTTACAAATGCTGGTGAGTTCATAAGTATTTAGTGACATTTCATTCAAATAACTTTATAAAGTAATAGTTTAAGTGTTTACTGTGTATTAGAGTTCTTTCCAGAAAATCCTATATTTTTTTTTATCAATGCAGTCTTCTACCAAGACTGGTTAGTGTTATGTGATAAAAAGTGGTTTTCCCTTGATTGCAATCATTATCAAAATACTGAATTTGATTATTAAAGAAAACACGAGACAATAGGGAAATAACATATGCCTCAGCAGTGAGGGCTGCTGACTAAGGCAAAGGAAATCATAGACTCCAGGAGAGTATCGAACGAACGCCATGCCTGGTTCAGTCTAACAAATAGAGACACAGACCCCCGAAGGTACTAAATGAAAGGTACAGCTGGTAAGGTCCAAAACAGTGAATACAGACCGCATACAATATCAAATGAAAGATATGTTTAGCAAGGTCTAAAACAGTGAATACAATGAATACAGTGACTACAGTAGATACTGTGAATACAGTGGATACAGACCCCAGACAGCATCAAAAGAGAGATACGTCTTGTAAGGTCAAAACAGAAGAGAGAGACCCCAGACAATATCAAATGAAAGATACGTCTTGTAAGGTCAAAACAGAGGAGACAGACCCCAGACAGTATCAAGTGAAAGATACGTCTTGTAAGGTCAAAACAGAGGAGACAGACCCCAGACAGTATCAAATGAAAGATACGTCTTGTAAGGTCAAAACTGTGTGACTCTGAAATTGAATTACCAGCATACAGTGTAAATTGTTGGCGAAATACCGTTACCTTAAAGCTAATGAATTATAAGGTAACCCGGGATACTCGTAACCATACTAACCGACACTAGAGTACCAGACGCCCTACAAGCGTCTATATAATGTGACATTTGTCACCCCTTGGCTTGGTGAGCCATGGACTGTAGCTAGCAGTCAGGGTGAGGTGGTGTCAATCCCGTATAGATTTATACACATAATGTCCGCTCTCCCTACAGGAGACTCTGGTTACCAACTAGACGATGGAGAAGGCCGTGTCTCGAAGATGCATCCCAAATAGTGGGTAATGACTTCCAAACAGTGGGTAGTGGTTTCTAATGTAAGTGCTGACCTAGAGGTAGAGACTCTTAACTGAATAGACTGAAGAAAACCCGTATGTCTATGCTTGTGTACATAATATATAACTAATGAATCGAACGACCTTCGGATGGACATCCGATCCCACCAGACCACATCTCAACGAAGAAAAGGAAATAGGGCGGACAAGCCTTCCTAAATCCTTCATTCATTATTTATATGCATCTATACAAGCACAAGCATACGTCTAACTATGCTTGAGTGTGTATCAAGTGGTATCATATAGTGAAGTATAAGCGTACAGTGGAGCATCCGAGTCGTGAAGTATAAGCGTACAGTGGAGCATCCGAGTCGTGAAGTATGAGCGTACAGAGTGGGATAATCGAATCATGAAGTATAAGTGTACCAAGTGTAAGTGTATCACGGAGTGGAAACAACGATAAGTGAAGTAAGAGCTTCTATCAAGTATAAGCGACTACGAGTATAAGCGAAATAGAGACAATACCAAGTATAAACGCATCTCAAAGTGAAAGCATTATTGAGTAGGAGTTTAAAAAAAATAAGTATAAGTGAAGCAGCAGTAACTAACAAGTAAAAGTATACATGAAAACCTTGGAAAAAAAAACCTTTATACTCAGGAAAATTGTATTTGTATTCTTTGGTAAAATAAGTGTGAAAACCTTTAGAAATCTTTGGGCATCTTTCATAAATCAGTTTGAAAATGGAACTTTGATAAAGCAATAAAAGTAAGAACTTGAACAAGTGAAAACCCTTTTTGAAAGCCATTTATAGTGTCCTACTCGGTAAAATAGTGTACAGTGGTAAAATCTTGTGCATGTGGGTTATCAATCACCTGTGATTGATATGATAACTGGCATGTTTAACTTGTATTCACCCCTATAAAACATGTAAAAATATTTAAAAGGTTCATTCAATGGTATGAACTCACCTGGTGTAAGTAGGTCTGACGAAGGTGCCGTTTGGGCGTTCGGTGTCACGCAAGGACTTGAACACACACAATGACCTATTTAACATATGATAACATATGTTCACATACAATTAGTATATTTAATACTAATTAAACAAATATACGCGCTCATAGGAGCGGAAAACACTTTGGTTAAGTGTTTGGGTGTCCCGGATAGCGTTTAAGGGTGCGTTTGGCTTAGGAATGGAGTCTACTCTCCAAGAGTAAACCCTTGCTACATAGTTTATGGCCCAGGGACTACTCACCTTGAGTTTACGGCCGTAAACTCATGGTGAAGGGTTCTAGGGTGTTTAAGGCTTCTAACTTGTTCATGGGATTATTCTAAGTACTTTTCCAAAAACGCATGAGTGGGTTTGAGGCTTCTAAGGGCATTATCTTGGAGTTTACGGCCTAGGGACAACTCCTAAGGGAGTTTACGGCCGTAAACTCTCATCCTTAGAGTTGTGTGAAGTTTAAAACCCCTAATACCTTGCTAGTAATTTATAATGAAGTGTTATGCCAATTTGGGGGATTAAAACTATCATTTTGGCACATTTAGGGGTGTTTACGGCCTTGGTACATACCTGGGCCGTAAACTCCATTTTCCCCTTCATTTTGTTGTGTTTAATTGATCCAAACCCAAAGGAAGAGCCCCTAATTTATGTCTTAAGCCTTGGTATGAATTTAGGGCACCCTTTAACATGTTTTTATGAGTTTACGGCCCTGGAACTATTTCTTGGGAAGCTTTGGCCGTAAACTCCTAAATGGAGGGTATTTGACATGTTTAAGGTCCCCAAACTGTTTTTAGATGATTCTAGGATTTATTCCAAGGCTATTGGTGGAGTTATATGGCTTTTAAGCATGTAAAAATGAGTTTACACCCCATGTTTGGGGGGTTTACGGCCCAAGCACATTCCTTGGCCGTAAACTCCTATTTGCTCTTCAAAATTCATGACTAGGGTGTTCTAATTCCAGATTTGCAAGCCATAAGGTCGTATCTAAGTCCCAATGTTGGTTTGGAGGGGTTAAATTGCTTAAAAACCCACTTATTAAGTGTTTACAGCCCAAGCATGATCCTTGGCCGTAAACACATGTTCCAAGTCCAATTCTATGCTATAAACACGAATCATAATGTTTAGAGTAAGCTAGGGTAAGCGGACTTACAATTTCGAAGCGTTTGGTTGCGGATTTGGTGCGAAAACGGGTCTAGAGAGAGAGTATAGAGAGAGAGATTGGAAAAGCTCCAAATTGAGGTTACTCCCCTTTATATGTGGGTGGGAGTTGGAGCTCAGAGGAATTCTACCCAATACTGCCGTTAAACGGGGCTTTTGGTCGCACCTGATTTAGTGGTCGTAACAATAAACTTAACATTTTCCAAATAAATGGAAATGGGTGTTATGTGTTTTTATTTCTTTTTATCACGAATTAACGGCATATTAAATGTAAACAAATGGAATGTTTATTAAATTTGACGACCTCTAATTAACGGAACTTTATAAACTGGAATATTCCGTTAACAGTAACGGGGAAATGTAACGGGACAACTTGGGTTGTCACAAGGTTCCACTGGAGGAGGAACCCCAGTCCTATCAACTCATGGTGAAATCACGGTGCGCTTGAAAGACTGCTCATACAAGGACTTCACCAACTGCAAGCCATTGTCCTTCAAGGGGACTGGCGGAGTCATTGCCCTCTCGCAATGGTTCAAGAAAACCGAATCGGTTTTCGAAATCTGCTCTTGTCCCGAGGAGAGCAAGGTGAAGTACGCTGCTTGCACCTTCAAAACTAAAGCCCTAACATGGTGGGATGGCCATGTTAAGTCACTATCTCTTATAGTGGCTAATGCGATGGGCTGGGAAACTTTGAAAGACCTCATGATTGAGGAGTACTGCTTGAGGGGCGAGATCCAAAAGCTTGAGGAAGAGCTATGGAGCCTAACCATGAAGGGCTCCAACGTAGTCGCCTACACCGCCAAGTTCTGTGAACTGGTGGCCCTCTGTCCCAACATGATTCCTTCAGAGGGAAAGAAGATCGAGAGATACATATGGGGGCTGGTGCCACCATACCAGGGAAATGTTTTGGCATTACACCCCACTACATTTGATAGTGCCAAGCGATTGGCACAACGGCTCATAGACCATGGGGTTTGTACCCTGGCCGCAACAACTACCCTGACCATCTCAGAACCTGCGAGAACCGCTGACTCCAAGCGGAAGTTTTGGGATGACAAGAAGAAGGCAAAGGCTGCTAAGAAGAGGCAGGTCGTGGCAGTACATGCTGTGATAGCACCTGCCGCTGCTGCTCCGGTAAAGCAGTATGCTGGAAGTTTGCCTAAGTGCAACAAGTGCAACTTCCATC
Source organism: Lactuca serriola (assembly GCF_051521515.1). Lineage (NCBI taxonomy): Eukaryota > Viridiplantae > Streptophyta > Magnoliopsida > Asterales > Asteraceae > Lactuca > Lactuca serriola. Next base: position 148,270,682 of record NC_136416.1, read on the forward strand.
ACGTTGGCACCTGCCGGGAGATGCAGTGTTTGAACTGCAACGGGAAGTGGCACACAACCCATTTCTGTAAAGCTCCGGCGAAGCCAATCAACCAAGCCCCCGGTGCTGGAGTGGGCCAAACTTGCTACGGATGTGGCGAGGTAGGCCACTTCATGAGAAACTGCCCGAAGGCAGGGTTTGCCGGCGGAGCGGCAAGAGTTCTAGCCATAGGCCATGAGGAAGCGGTTGCCGACCCCACAGTGGTCACTTGTACGTTCCTCCTCGATAACTCTTATGCATGCATTCTATTTGATAGTGGAGGGGAAAGGAGTTTTGTGAACCAAAAATTTGCTCATTTACTTAAGCAAAAATCACGAGCACTTAATGAACCATTCACCGTAGAAATGGCTAATGGAAAGATAGAAAGCACTAGCAGTATATTCATAGGCTGTACACTAACTTTAGATAGCCATTCATTTTCGATCGATCTCATGCCGGTCTCAATTAAAAGTTTCGACGTCATTATCGGCATGGATTGGTTGAGTCTTCATCGTGCCGATATCATGTGTTACGAAAAGGTTGTTCGCCTTAATCCGCTGTCTGGCGAAACCTTATTAGTTTATGGCGACAAACCCGACACGAACCTTTGTATCATCTCGAGCATCCAAGCTCAGAAATTCTTGTGAAAGGAATTTTGTGCATTCCTTGCTCATGTGGTCGATGCGAGCCAAGAAACGAAGGACATTCAGAACATTCCAATAGTACGCGACTTTCCCAACATTTTTCCAGAAGAACTCTTAGGATTACCTCCGCAACGTCAAGTCGAGTTCGAATCAACTTAGTTCCAGGGGCTACCCCTGTAGCCAAATCGCGCTATCGTTTAGCACTTGCAGAGATGCATGAACTGTCTGGTCAACTTAACGAACTGCTCAGCAAGGGCTTTATAAGACCAAGCTTCACACCCTGGGGAGCTCCAGTCTTGTTCGTCAAGAAGAAAGACGGATCGTTTCGTATGTGCATCGACTACAGGGAGCTCAACAAGCTTACCGTCGAAAATCGTTATCCTTTGCCTCGGATCGACGATTTGTTTGACCAACTTCAAGGGGTTAACTTCTTTTCAAAAATCGACTTGAAATCCGGATATCACCAACTACAAGTGCTAGGGGATGATGTTCCAAAGACAGCCTTACGAACTCGTTATGGGCACTACGAATTCGTAGTGATGCTGTTCGGATTGACAAACGCGCCCACAATATTCATGGACTTAATGAATAGGGTGTGTCGTCCTTACTTGGATCAGTTCGTCATCGTCTTCATCGATGACATACTTATCTACTCTCGAAGTAAGGAGGAGCATAGTCAACATCTGCGTCAAGTCCTCGAAACATTACGTTCGGAGAAACTCTACGCAAAGTTCTCGAAATGCGAATTTTGGATTCGACGAGTCGAATTCTTAGGGCACGTGTTTAGCGAAGAGGGTATACACGTGGACCCTTCCAAAATCAAGGCCATTGAGAACTGGTCAGCACTGAAAATGCCTACAGAAATTCATCAATTTCTAGGCCTCACTGGCTACTAGCGTAGGTTCATTCAGAACTTCTCCTGCATAACAAAACCTCTTACAACACTGACCCAGAAGGGCGTGGCCTTCGACTGGGAAGAGAAACAGGAAATAGCATTTTAAACGCTCAAACGAGCCTTGTGCACCGCACCAATACTATCCATTCCCAAAGGAATAGAAGACTTCGTCGTCTATTGCGATGCGTCGAATCAAGGACTCGGATGTGTTCTGATGCAGCGAGGTAAGGTCATCACCTATGCCTCGAGACAGCTAAAGACACATGAGGTCAACTACACAACCCACGATCTTGAACTAAGAGCAGTTGTATTTGCTCTGAAGATCTGGAGACATTACTTGTATGGAACGAAGAGCACTATCTTTACGGACCACCAGAGCTTACAACACATATTCGACCAGAAGGAGCTCAACATGAGACAACGACGGTGGTTCGAGCTACTCAGTGATTATGAATGCGAAATTCGTTATCATCCGGGTAAAGCCAACATAGTAGCTGACGCCCTGAGTCAGAAGGAATATTTTGGTTGTAGAGTCAAATCATTGACTATGACTATTCATTCACACTTGTCCACACAAATTAAGGTAGCTCAGCTCGACACTTTGAAGCCTGAAAATGTGGCGGGTGAATCCCTAAGGGGGGTGGATAAGAACTTGGAGGTTAAGGGTGGTGGAGCTTATTATTTCATGGACTGGATATGGACCCCGAAACTCGGTGGTTTCAGAGATTTGGTCATGAACGAGGCGCACAATACTCGTTACTTCGTGCACCCGGGATCAGATAAGATGTATCTTGATCTTAAAAAGTTATACTGGTGGCCAAACATGAAAACAGCTATTGCTACCTTCGTAAGTAAATGCCTTACTTGCGAAGGTGAAGGTCGAATACCAGAAACCCTCCGGTCTTCTGCAGCAACCGAAGATACCATAATGGAAGTGGGAGCGGATCACTATGGACTTCATAACCAAGTTGCCCAAGACAACGGGTGGACTTGATACCATATGGGTCATCGTCGATAGATTGACCAAGTCTGCACACTTCCTACCCATCAAAGAAACCGACAAAATGGAAAAACTTACGAGAACATACATTAGGGAGATTGTACGACTGCACGGTGTTCCCATATCCATTATCTCAGATAGAGATAGTAGATTCACTTCTAGGTTCTGGCAGTCGGTACAAAGTTCCTTAGGGACTAGGCTGGACATGAGTACAACCTACCATCCACAGACCGACGGGCAAAGTGAGAGAACTATGAAAAAGTTAGAAGATATGTTGCGAGCCTGTGTGATTGACTTTGGGAAAGCTTGGGATACTCATTTACCCCTTTTCGAATTTTCCTACAACAACAGTTATCAAACGAGCATAAAGGCTGCTCCATTCGAGGCACTCTATGGCCGAAAGTGCAGATCCCCTTTGTGCTGTGCTAAGGTGGGTGATACCCAGTTAGCTAAAGGACGAATTCCTGAAAGCACTCTCATGGGTCCAAAGATCATACGGGAAACAGCGGAGAAGATCGTTCAGATCCGTGAACGATTGAAAGGCTCCAGAGACCGACAGAAAAGCTACGCTGATAAGTGAAGGAAACCGTTGGAATTCCAGGTGGGCGACCGTGTTCTATTGAAGGTCTCACCCTGGAAGGGCTTGATACGCTTCGGAAAGCGTGGAATGCTAAATCCAAGGTATATTGGGCCTTTTGAGATTCTCGCAAGAATCAGCCCTGTAGCTTACAAACTTAACTTACCGCGCGAACTCAGCAACGTCATCCTACCTTCCACGTATCGAACTTGAAAAAGTGTCTGTCCGACGAGACTCTTGTTATTACACTCGACGAGATCGAGATCAACGAGAGCCTCAACTTCGTGGAGGAACCAGTAGAGATCATGCACCGAGAGGTCAAGCAAACGAAACAAAGCCATATCCCGATAGTGAAGGTTTGCTGGAACGCCAAGCGAGGACCGAAATTCACTTGGGAGCGTGAGGATCAGATGAAACTGAAATATCCTCGTCTTTTTACTTAGTTATTTGTAACTACTTATTTGCTTAAATTCTAATTTCGGGACGAAATTCCTTCTAAGGAGGGGATGATGTGACAACCCGAAATTTCTATTTTGTACAAACAATATCAAGTCAATAGAAGTTAGAACAGTTGCAGTAAATTTTCAGACTTTTAGTATAACTTTGAGTATTTCAGGATTTACACTTAAAGAGATATCAGTAGAGAGGATGCACTAGGGTTTTGTGCAACTCTGTTATTCCAAAACTCTATGATATTAGAGTTCACTGCCTGAATAAAATATTTTCTGCCAAAAACCCCAGGGGTATGTATATGGTCCTTAGCCATATTTATTCATTTGTTCCATTTCCAACTAGAGAAAAGCCAAATTCTCTCTCACGGATCTTCGGCCTTTCATCCAAAAACCGTGAGTACTTCTATCTAAGTGTATTATAGAGCTTTATATGTGTCTAATAACCTAGAAATCATATGAAAACAACAAGATCAAAGAGTTTACGACCCAAGAACATCTTGGACCGTAAACCCTTCTTTAAGGGACAAAAGAGTGCCCTAGTCCCTTCCTTTTGCAATGAAACTAGCCTAGACTCGTACCCTAATGTGTGTAGGACTAGAAAACACCCCAAGAACACCAAGAGTAAGGTGTTCACGGCCCAAGAAGTTCTTGGACCGTGAACCCCAATCAAGAGTGCCAAAGTGTGCTTTAACTCTTCATAAGCCTTGGACACTAGCCTAGATTTATTCCTAGTTAAGTCAGGGACTTGAAAACACCAAAAACACCATGCCCATGAGAGATTATGGCCGTAATCACTAAGGGATTTGTTTCTAGGGCCGTGAACTCCTCAAAGGAGTTGAAAGGTCCCCTAATCCCTTACAAAGACTTTGCCATCAAGTAGAAATGCTTCTTAGGGTCTTAAAAAGCCTCAAAACATCAAATGGTCAAGAAAGTATGATCTTACGGCCGTAAACCCATGAGTTTACGACCGTAAAGTCATTTGTTGATGACCTTAGGTCCGTGAACTCCATTAGGGAGTTTTCCTTGAACCCTACACACACTAGCCTTTCCCTACAACACTTAGATGCAATCCTTGAGACTTATAACACTTGTTTAAGGTGTTTAGCATATATATTATATGTTAACTAGGATCATAGAGTGTGTTTAAGACTTCACTTGCCACCTAGCAATCCTACATCTTCAGTTCATCCGTACCACTCACTATAGGTGAGTTCATACCCCTTAATCATTGGTTTTTGGCCAACACAACCTAAATGAGAATTGAATATCTCATTAATAGGAACTCAATGAAAAAAAGACAGATGAAAACGAAGTGTGTATGTAGAAATATGAATTTTACGCGGACATTTAACAATGTAGGCACCTTCTATTGTTAGATTTAAGATCGGTTAAGAATTAACTGACGGAGTAAGAAGTAAATTTGTAGATCTTATTTTTACCTACGCGTGGATATAAAGAACGTCAAAAATGGAGCTCGTATGCGAAAGTTACATATTTTAGAAGTTGGATGTATGCTGTGCGAAAATGGGTGACGTGGCACAATCTTGGCCATTGCTTTCTCCCCAACTCTTCCCACCAGATGGTGACATGTGGCACCAAGCTCAGCCAAATTTCATCCTATAAATAGAACATCTCCCACCCTCATTTTCTTCACACTTATTCCATTCTTTCTTCTCTCTACACTCTCTTTAAACCTCCTAAATACTCCCCTAGAGCTAGTAGAAACCCCCGAAGCGCTCGACGGCTCCGAGAAGAAGAGCTTTCGGCTCGAAAGTTCTGCCCCTGGAGAGCAAGGCTTCTCGCCAAACCCCCTCGTAGGTAAGATACGTCTACCTAATTTTTAATATAGCTTTTATTTAAATATAGTAACGTTATTAGGACCTTATAATAATTATTTGAGCTATTATTATGGGTTATATAAGTGTCATTATAATATCTTTTTAACCACTTGCGGTACGGGAAATCTGGTTTGAAGGGCCACCTGAGTTGTTGGATTTCAGAAGTGCTATATGCCAAAATGATCCTGCCCTCCGATGTTTCATGTCTGGCCGCTATCTGTACATAGTGGCTGAAGAGTGTTGTGTAACACTTATATAATAGTAATAATAACTAGATTGTTAATTAGTCTCGTTGAAACTTAGACTAAACTCTAGTGGAAATTATATTAGGTTTTCTCCACGGAAATTTCTTTTAAAGTAAACAAAGTGTTGTCCGAGTACCGGGTCACCATCTTTGCAGGTGAGTGCATAGTTACTTTCATCTTACACATAGATATGAAGTATTTTATATAAATTACGTGCTATGTGTTTATATTGTCTGAATACTTGCTGTCTATGCTGGATGAAACGTTTTAAACATGTTTTAAATGATCTAAATTGTATATGTATTTTATATCTACAAAATGTGTTGGGTAAAACATGGGTAGATTAGAGGTGAGATAAATGATGAGCGGTGAAAGATGAGATAAATGATGAGCGATGAAAGATGATATGAATGATGGGCGATATGAGTGATAAAATATGGTGCGAAGCGATGACCTAAGCGAGGAGCCAAAACGATGAGCCAAACGATGACCCAAGTGATGGCCCTGTCATCTAACAGAGTATGGATGACAGCCACAGACTATTCTAGACAGTCTAGTGGAACACTAGCAGGCTCGTAACTTGTAGGTGTTGTGAACGATGTCTTCACCCGGTGTGCTCTAAAAACCCACTGACAGGTATTGCGAGTGGACTCTCGAAAACGATACTGTCAATATACGAGATAAACCCTGGCGACTATCCATACTTAGTGCCGATTCCTTAGGATACTCCTTAGGAATGAAAGAACGAGGAATAGCTGAATCTTAGGGTAGATCCTTAAGAGTAAAGAAGATAATGGAGACGGGTAATTGGGTTGATTGTTTGATGTTTAACATAATAATTATATTATTGTGGGTTGAAAACCCTATGTACTCACCAGGTTTCCCAACCTGACCTACTCAAGCTTATTTGTATCACAGGTGTCGATATGAAGATACTTTACAATGAGGGATTTAAAAGAGATGTAGATCACTAATGTAAATGAATGTAAGTTCTGTTTATGCTTATGTTTCTGTATTAACGATGACATCCCAAATGTTTTAAAATGGACAAAAATTCATTTCTTCGTAAATGCTATAATAACATATTTATCATGTTTTTCTAGGAACAAATTCCGCAAAATTTTTATTAAAAGAGGTACTCTAATTTTTATAAAGCATAAATAAAATCGGTCTTTTCTGGCTGTGAAAATGGGGATGTCACACCATAGCCTCTTTCCATTTAGAGGACTCCGGGCTTGCCATGGCTTCCTTATAGTTGTTAGGTTCATCCAAATTTACCAGTGTACTATCACTGATAAATGTATCACCTTCCGTAGTGATATGGAAACCATAGTAATGCTTAGGTGGATTCCTAACTCTAGTGGAACGCCTCAAAGGTACAAACTCGTCATTTGGTTCAACAGGAGTTTCCTCCTCAGGTTGATTGCTAGGGTTTGAGGTTCCTTCACCACTTGACTCTTGAAGCTCTTCAAGGTTAATTGGCCTCCCATTGTTTCCTTGGCTTATAAATTCTCTCTCATGGAAGACCCCTCTCCTTTCCACAAAGACCACATTATCATTGGGTCTGTAGAAGAGGTAACCAAAGGATTTCTATGGGTAGCCGATGAAAATAGATCGCTCACTTCGATGTTCGAGCTTATTGTGAGTCTTATGCCTCACAAAAGCCTCACATGGAACGAATCATGTCCAACAAGGTTCGATTGCGTGTCTCGGCCACACCATTAAGTTGTGGTGTTCTGGGAGATGTCAATTGTGAAACAATTCCACATTCCTTAAGATAGTCAAGGAACTCTATGATAAGATACTATCCACCTCGATCAGATCGAAGCATCTTAATGTTCTTGCCCAGCTGATTCTCCACTTCCTGTTTAAAGTCTTTGAACTTTTCGAAGGTTTCTAACTTATGCTTAATTAAGTAGACATAACCATATCTACTGTAATCATCAGTAAAAGTCACACGGAAGCGGTTAGCATCCCTTGTGGCGGTTCTTAAGGGTCCACACACATCTGTGTGTATGACATCCGACAAACCTTCACCCTAGCACAGGTACCAGTGAAGGGTGACATAGTCATTTTTCCGAGTAAACAAGATTCGCAACTATCATCTGACCTTAAGTCAAATGACTCCAAGAATACAGCCTTTTGGAGTTGGCCTATTCGCTTCTTGTTAACATGTCCAAGACAACAATGCAACAAGGATGCCTTATCCAAACTAGTGGAAGAATCGATATGCAATGCATTATTTCCTAAGTTGTCTACAACCGACACAGTTTCATATACACCATCACAAGGTAATGCATTAAAATAAAGAACATTATTATAAAAAGCATTAATACCACCACATTCATTATCAAATGAAAAAGTAAATCCTTGTTTGTACAAACCATGAAAATAAATAATATTTCTCACCACTTCAGACGAGTAACAACATTTATTAAAATCTAATATTAACCCACTACTCAGCAACAAAGAATAAACTCCAATATTGGTGACAGGTGAAGCTTTCCTATTCCCCATGATCAAGTTTATTTATCCGTGCTCCACCTCACTTCTTCTTAGGCCTTCGAAATCAGAACATATATGAATACCACAACCTGTATCAAGGACCCAAGAATTAGTGCCCCTTATCATGACAATAGAAGCATTCAACTTCTCTTGGGTTGGAAAAGGGAGTGACATGACCACCTTTGGTTCCACTCAAATAGGAGGATCAAGAGACTTTACCTTGGTACCCTTTGAAGGGGCCTTCCTATTTTTCCCTTTACCTTGCCCGTTTGGCCGGACAGGGGCGGTGTTAGGAGTAGGAGCAGTAACAACCGATTTACATTTGAGACCACTTTCGGCGGTCTTCAAAAGTCCTTGAAGTTTGCTGAGTGTAACCTCCTCCTTGTTCATATGATAGGTCATTCGGAACTGATTATAACAAGTAGGTAAGGAGTGTAGTATGATGTCAATAGCCAACTATGACAACCCGAAATTTCTCTCTTGTACAAGTTCTACTATCTTCTAGCGTCGTTTAGGGTTTGTTTGAGTGTTCTAAGCTTATGTACAATCAAGTCTGGGTTAAGGGATGAGTTGGCAAAGTCATAAAGTTGCATTTCGGGCCAAACACTCCTTCAGGAGGAGTGTACGGCCATATACATGGGTGTACAGCCGTACACCCCCTCATGGTCGCACACTCTCCCCTATATAAGTAGTACTTAGCCATTTTTCAACACTTTACACACTCCTAAGCCAAGATTTATGAATCTCTCTCAACTATCATCACATTTCTCACCAAGATCTTCAAAGATGTAAGTGTTTCCCACCTTGATTTGTTGATACATTGCTTTATCTAGTGGTGAATCCATGTTTCATCTCATAAATTTCATCTTTGCCTAGATCTTCATCTTTCACCAGGAACAGCAAGAACATACACTAGTTCTTGGTGGCTGTTAAGCCTCAACAAGCTTTCAAATCGTAAGCAACTGCTTCATATGCTTGTTATCTACTAGAAATGCTTGTTATCCACCTTGAAATCGACCAACTTAGCTTGAACATGAAGGGTGTATGACTGTAGACCCTTGTACGGCCGTACACACCTCATAGGGATGTAAATTCTTGATGATGTTCATAGTTGGCCTTAAACTTCCCTTAAAGCAAGGCATGGGACCAAGAACACTTCCTTGATGCTAGATAGGACCTTATACCACCCTTGTTGCATACTTCTTCCATGAGTGTACGGCCGTACACACCATGACCATACATCCATGTGGCCGTACACACCATGACCATACACCCATGTAGTCGTACACATCACTCACTACAGGTGAGTTCATACCCCTGCAATCAACCTTTAACTGTTTTAAATGCTTTTATAGGGGAATACAAGTTGAACACAATTAAATTGTGTTAGTATAAACATTTATATACTTGTCAGTTATCTCATTTCAAACTCATTTTCAAACTACTTTTAAAACATTGTTAGATTTTATAGCAAAACTCTTTCGTAATTACTTTTAAACTCTTTTCAAACTCTTTTACTTTCAAAACAATATTCATTTATGTATTAGTGTATAAGTATGATTTAATGGACTTAGGACTATTGTTGATAACCTTGACTCCTGTACCTTGTTTGGTTGTGGGCTTAGGGTAGGATACACTAGCCCGACTGTCGATTAACTCATAGTTATACATGCAAAATACGTATATGAATATAAAATTTATACCTTTAAAAAGTATACTTAACTCAATTGTTCAAGCTGAACAATTGACTCCTTTCTATAAGTCCAGGACAAACTAAACCTACTAGTAAACTATAATAGGTATAGTTTAGAGAGCATATACATATACATATACATATACATATACAAAGAACGGAAGAGAACATATACATATGCATATACATATACAAGAACAAGAAATAACTTATACATATATATATATATATATATATATATATATATATATATATATATATATATGTATATATATATATATATATATATATATATATATCCAAGTACAGAAACAACACGGTAACCAGAATGTGAAATACTAAATCATGATACAACAATACATTGTTGTATACAATTTGTAACGAGAGTCTCCTTGAGGGAGAGCGGGCATTGTGTGTATAGATCTCTACGGGATAGACACTCCCACACCCCGAATGCAAGCTACAGTCCCAGCCGGTAAGGCCAAGGGGTGACAAAATGTCACCTTACTATTTTCGACGCTAAAAGGTCATCGTGTATTAAACAGCAGGGTTACAACTACATCACATTTTAAATCTTTAATTAACCAAACCAGTTTTAAAGACAACAAGACTCCCCAATACATATAGTTCATTTAATACAACTGGGAGTCTTCTTTTTCCCATTTCATTAAACAGCAGTGGTACTGTTGGGTTAAAACATACTATTTATTAATAAATGGTGGCAACAAATGGGAAAACATACTTTCAAATAAGTAGGAAAAACATACTTTTATACAAATATAGGGTACTGCTATAATTTTCCATACTATCCAAAGTACATATGCAAACATTACATTTTATACGAAAACAAACGTGTAAATAGTCGGGCCTTGGGTTGAAGGTCACTTTTCACTAAAACCAGGAAATATAGGATTTTCTGGGAAAGCTTTACAAACATTTCAAGGTTTTAATACAAACATTCAAAGTTTTAATTACTATAAATGACACTAAATACTTATGAACTCACCAACATTTTATGCTGATACTCTCTTTCAAAATAACTTGTATTTTCAGGGAACCAGTAGGCAAGTACACCTAGACAACTTTTGATGGACGGAGTGGATTCAAGACTCGTGATTATTTTGTTTATACATTTTTGGTGTCATTTAAACTTTATAAAAGAACATACTTGTATTTAATTATTCTACTAATGCAATGGATGTTGGTTCTTGTTTTACTATTATGCATTGTTATGATACTGTACATGATGTCCTCCACCCCTGAATATTTCCGCCAATCCAGTTTGGGGGTGTGACAGATTGGTATCGGAGCATTGCTTATAGTGAACTGAGTATATCAACCCATAAAAGATATACAACTATAAATACAATGGGATTAAAATACTCTGATCAAGAATAATACTTTTTAAAATATTAACAAGTATTTTACTAAAAATACGCGTACATGCATTCATACTAGGGTCGGTATCGTACTAGAACAGAACAAAAGTATTACGATTGTTGAACAACACAAATAGGCTTGGGGATGTATGGTCAGTTATGGGAATGACATAGCCTGATCAACAATGTCAGTTCGAGAAGTGATTAGCATATGCCCAAGAATGGTTGTGATGTTGCAACAAGTCTAAAAACTTACCAACTATCCATAAGGAATCAGTGAGAACATAAAACAAACTTAAAATACTATAGGAGTATTTTGCGCTAATATATACTTCTGTGAAAACAAAAGACTCTTATTAGTAGGCCTATGATAACGCAGTGTATACGCTAAAGTTATATATAATTAAAGAATTTATAAACTTAGAATTTATGACTATCGCTTTACTTCCTGTTCCTTGTTTGGTTGTGGACTTAGAGTCGAGTCATTTTTTCGAAGGTCTATCTTATCGCAGAAATTATATATAGCTGGTATGCACTACTTACTTATAGAAATAACTAATAAGGACCACTCCTCTATAAGTATCATTAGATTAGACGCCTATTAACTATATTTTATCCCTTTTCTCACGTTGATTCCATGGCTGGCTTCCATCTTCCAGGAGACCTGTACTTTCCCAACCAGGAGAATGCGGGATAGCTAGAGGGTGAGCCTGAAGAAAACCATGAGATTCCCCTAGACGATGACTTCGTAGAACAATTCACCGAAGAGGCTGACTCGGAGCCTGAAGTCAAGAACCTACTTCAAGTGGCCCCGATACCAAATCCTAACCCCCAACTTGAATTTCAAGGCCCAACGCCCATGTGGGTCGGGAGTCTGGATGGGTGGAGCCACAAGCATGGCCAACCCCACCCGTACAATGGGGATCACTACTTCTACAATGTGAATGAGGGAGGTTCCGCAGACAAAGCTCTTCCAATCGTAGTCTGCCGAGTGGCCCACAATGTTGAGGTAAGCATGGAGGCCATTCAGCGAAATGTATAGCTTGAGGCAGACTCAGATGCCAACACCAACCACATTCACAATCTCAAAGTTGCTTATGCGAGGGCTAAGAGCTAGTTGCAACTCAAACCGATGTTATCGAGAACCGAGCCCGTCTGTCTGTGTATGAAAGACACATGCTTGACACGGAGCGCCATTTGTCTAACTTAAGGTTCTGTCCAAGGGGTGCCCGCCGCCACTAAAATATGTCCTGTCATCCTTCTGTCTTAGTTTAAGGAATAGCCACAGTAGATGCGCTATATAGCCCTCTTTTTATGTAAATATTCCTATCTAGCAAGTACTGTTTCCACTAAAACTTTTATGCTGTCAAATTTTCCCTGTGTTGGTATGTTTTAAGACCTGCTCCAATGTCAAATTTTCTGAACTCTTTGTAACTTCTATACCAATTATTATGATAGATATAGTTTCCGCTAAGTGATCATTTCTATCAAACTCTATTCTGACACTGTATTCCCCATGATAGCCATAATGAAGACTTATTATCATGTTATCTTTTATAGCTAAAAGATGTCGCAAGTGAACTCTGGTGGTGCCAGTGGAGCTGGAACTATTACCAACTCTAATCACGGTGATAGCTAAACGCGTACACGGGAGTGTACCTATATAGACTTCATCAACTGCAAACTGGTATTTTTCAATAGAACCGGAGGAATCATTGCCTGTCTCAGTGGTTCGAAAGAATAGAGTCGATCTTTGAGATCTGCTCCTACCCTGAAGGAAGCAAAGTAAATTTTTCTGCATGCACCTTCTCCGAAAGGGCCCTGACATGATGGAGTGACCATGTCAAGTAACTCTCCGTGGTAGTGGCTAACGCGATGGGCTGGGAGACACTACAGGACCTGATGACATAGGAGTACTGCCCAAGAGGTGAATTTGAAAAATTCGAGGAAGAACTTTGGAGTCTTAAGATGAAAGGTTCCGATATAGTGGCCTATACAACCATATTCAGCGATCTGGTGACTCTATGTCCAAATATGGTCCACACTGAAAGCAGAAAGTTCAAGAGATACATTTGGGTTCTTGTGCCCCCATATCAGGGAAACGTCCTGGCATCGAACCCTACAACCTTTGTTAGTGCCAAGAAATTGGCCCAAAGGCTTATTGATCACGGGGTCCTTCCTCCAACAATAACTACAACGGCTGTCTCGGCACCAACCAAAGCATCCGACAACAAGAGGAAGCGTTGGGGCAAAAAGAAAGGCAAATCAGCTCAACCTTCTTCCAAGAATCAACAGGTTGTGGCTGTTCGTGCTGCAACGACCCCTGTTGCCCCTGTACCAGCGAAGCAATACACAGGGAGTCTACCAAAGTGCACCAAGTGAAATTTCCACCACAACGACCCCTGCCAAGAAATGCCCTGCACCACCAGCGACAGGAAGAGCCATACTATCCAGTTTTGCAAAGCATCGCCAAGACCAATCACCGAGGTCCCTGGTATAGGAGTAAGCCAAGCCTGCTATGGCTGCGGCGAGAGGGGGCATTTCAAAAGAAACTGCCCTAAGGTTGGGAATGTAGGTGGAGTAGGGAGACTACTTGTTATTGGTCACAATGAAGCCGTAGCAGACCCTACAAAGGTCACGTGTATGTTTCTCCTCGATAACTCATATGCATGTGGACCGTGATGGGTTCACCATCCATCATTCGAGTTGTTACCATGGATGTGATGATTTCGTACCTCCTTTGACGAGCACTATGATGTTATCTTTCCATTAGGTCCATGTGCGTGTCAAAAGGGTAAAAGTTCACATAGGACTTTTGGAGTTCAACTGTCATTATGGCCAACATGATACATGCCACCTAGGTGGCATCTCTCTCATGTGCCCTAAAGTCATCGATCTCATGTGGAGTAGAAGAAGACTCATCAATTTCTTTTAACTCCTTGTCAAGGACATATTCCTTGTCCTCGTAACGTGTGACCATCCTGATGTTGCTGATCCAATCATTAAAGTTTGAACCATCAAAGATGACTCTCCCATAAAGGTTCATGAAAGAGAAGGAGTCGATAGGGTTTGAGCCAGAATCATTGTTGGAGGACATCTGAAAAGAAGAAAGAAAAGTTTATATTAGATAAAGAATTGTTAATAATACACCTAAATGTAATATTAAGGCTAGGACCCAACACAATACTTCAGAACTTGGAAGAGGGATGTCATAATCCAAGCAATGAAATATTTCAAGGTAGGTGAATGACGATTCACCATTTTCCACCATGAAAAACGAAATAGGTATTAAGTTTTAATTGGTTTGAAACTCCTAAATCTTTTGAGATTCATTGAACTTTTCGATGGCATGTTTAAATCTCGATTGTGACCGCTCAAGTTTTTGACTGAGATGTTGAGGATCTCAAACAAGGTGTGAATAACCATGCAAATTAACTTGGTATCCTTAATTTTTATCACCTAATCGATGTGCCGGTTAACCACACGCACTCCACCGATCTGTGATAAACATTAAGTTACCATTTGCCACTCTTACTAGTCCATATTAGTGTGTCGGTTAACCACACACGCTCCACCAATGACTTGGTAAGGTACAAAGTGTAATTTCATAAGGTAGCACCAAATTCACATTTTACTAAAGTAACTAAGATTGGGAATTTATAAAAGGTTTAGTTACTTTATATTCATCATTATACTTTGAATGAGAATTATAGTCCTTGTCCTACCCGTTCGGCTAATGACCCTCCTCCAGTCAAGGAAGCGGTGGGTGAGAGTGGACACCTATTAAGCTGCCATTTTATAGGCAACAACCTTATA